>NC_134715.1:125478484-125781515 GCF_049634645.1 Pelodiscus sinensis
TTAATTTAAATATTTAATGAAAGTATTAGACTTAGCTCAAAGTGATTTACATTTCCATATTCATGCAGATAGCCTTCTCTCTTGTAGGTAGGCATGTAAACACCTCTACTATGTCATGTGGTCCCAATTCAGAATCAGAAGAGGCCTTACGGATGCAAGTTGGATAACCAGGGACAGGGAGAAAATTCAGCACCCCCAAATTCATAGAATCTTAGAATACCAGGACTGGAAGGGACCTTGAGAGGTCATCGAGTCCAGTCCCCTGCCCTCATGGCAGGACCAAATACTGTCTAGACCATCCCTGATAGACATTTATCTAACCTACTCTTAAATATCTCCAGAGATGGAGATTCCACAACCACCCTAGGCAATTTATTCCAGTGTTTAACCACCCTGACAGTTGGGATCTTTTTCCTAATGTCCAACCTAAACCTCCCTTGCTGCAGTTTAAGCCTATTGCTTCTTGTCCTATTCTCAGAGGCCAGGAAAAATAATTTTTCTCCCTCCTCCTTCTGACATCCTTTTAGATACCTGAAAACCGCTATCATGTTCCCTCTCAATCTTCTCTTTTTCAAACTAAACAAGCCCAGTTCTTTCAGTCTTCGCTCATATGTCATGTTCTCTAGACTTTTAATCATTCTTGTAGCTCTTCTCTGGACCTTCTCCAATTTTCTCCACATCTTTCTTGAAATGTGTCACCCAGAACTGGACCCAATAGTCCAACTGAGGCCTAATCAGCACAGAGTAGAGCAGAAGAATGACTTCTTGTGTCTTGCTCACAACACACCTGTTAATGCATCCCAGAATCGTGTTTGCTTTTTTGCAACAGCATCACACTGTTGACTCATATTTAGCTTGTGGTCCACTGTAACCCCTAGATCCCTTTCTGCCATACTCCTTCCTTCCACTGAATACAGCAAGGCTACGTCTAGACTGGCATGATTTTCCGGAAATGCTTTTAACGGAAAAGTTTTCCGTTAAAAGCATTTTTGGAAAAGAGTGTCTAGATTGGCACGGACGCTTTTCCGCAAAAGCACTTTTTGTGCAAAAAAGCCCCAATCGCCATTTTCGCAATTGGGGCTTTTTTGCACAAAACAAATCTCATCTGTCTACACTGGCCCTTTTGCACAAAAGTTTTGCGCAAAAGGGACTTTTGCCCGAATGGGAGCAGCATAGTATTTCCGCAAAAAGCACTGATTTCTTACAGTAGGAAGTCAGTGCTTTTGCGGAAATTCAAGCGGCCAGTGTAGACAGATGGCAATTTTTTCCGGAAAAGCAGCTGATTTTCCGGAAAAACTGGCCAGTGTAGACAGCCCACGTGTGTAATCCTTACTCAAGGTAAACAGCATGACAAGTATTATAGCCACTTGCAATATCTTTGGAGAACATACTGTATGAAGTTAGACTTGCATGAATTATTATGGGCCAAGATTGGAGACAATTCCATGAGGAATTTTGGTGTAGATACTCGCAGTTTCTCTAGGAACTCAAAGCATCTCGGGTGATTTTTACAGTCCTGGAGATTATAAATATCTCAGGAGATAGGCTAGGATGGTTTGCATATACTGATTTAGAGCAATCACTGATGAAAGACAAGAGACAAAAACAGCTTGCGATACAAAGGGTGAGTTTGGGGAGACTCTTGGGTCTTCCTTTAAATTCAGCAAACAGGACTCAGGGGGACTCCAACACTTGCTGCAAGGTTGGATTTAGGAAAACTATGTCCCCATTACACTGACGGATGAGTCCTGGCATGTTTACTAAATGTGCACGAATTTTATTTTATTTGTTTTTAATATTCTTAAGAGCACCAAATGTTCTTGCTTCTCCTTAGCTATTGAACCTTGTGGATAGTGATTGTGGGTTTGCCTATATGAACAATCAGTTTGCAGCAAGCAGAGATTTGAACCTAACCTGCACTAGCTTTCAGTTGACTAATTGTTGGTGTGCATACCACTGGCACTCATCAACAGTTCCTTAGAACACTTTGAGCTAGTCACATTTCAAAGAGAACTAGATCAGAATGCTTACAAATATTGTGGATGGATATCATCAGGAATTACCACCCAGACAGTTAATCTATGATAAAGTAGGGTAGGTAGACTTACTCCCCAGTTCTACATTGAGGCCTGGTTTACACTGCGGAGATAAGTCTATGCAAGACATCTGTCAACCTAACTATGTTAGTACCTACACCAAAATGTTGCTTCCACCAATGTAACTCTGCCAACTTAATAACTCTATCTCCACAAGAGGCAGAGAGTCCATATTGGTATAATTAACAGTGTCAATATACCATATAAGCCACCAAATCAGAGGTTCATTTAACTGCACATCCAGGAATGTAATCTATGCCATCAAATGTCAGCAATGCCCCACTGCAATATATATTGGACAAAATGGATAGTCCCTACGGGAAAGAATTAATGGACACAAATCAGATATCCATAAAGGGAACATAGAAAAACCTGTTCGGGAACACTTCGATCTGCCTGGGCATTCATTAACACAGTGTTTCCCAAATGGTGTTCCACAAAACTCCGGGGTTCCACAAAGTGAAAATAAGGGTTTTGCGAAAAAAGTCCGTTACAAAAACTTTTTATGATCTTTTAAAAAATAATTAATATTTAAGCATTTATGAATTTTATTGAAAACTATTTTCATTTGTGTTTGCCACGATAAGCGTCCCTTTGTAATGCCAGCTTAGCCAAAAAGTAGGGACGATGATGTCACTACTCAGTGCTGCACGTGCGGTCAATCAATGGTGCAATCACCTGTTATATACCACTGTAAATCCCTGTACTCCCTCTCAGGGAGCGTGGATCACATGGATGACTGAATACAAATATACTACCACTGCGTTGGACAAAGTTGAAGCTTCAGCTGTCAAACCAGTTGCTTTCAGCTCCATATATTAGACAGTTATTAGGGGTTCGGCAAAATTCTTTCGAGTTTTAAAGGGTTCCGTGGCCAAATAAAATTGGGAAACACTGCATTAACAGATCTTCAAGTGGCTTTTTGTTACTGAACAATTCCACAAGCCAAATACTCGGGAACGACTGAACTACAGTCCATTCACAAGTTTGATATTCACGCTAATGGATTAAATAAAGATAATGGATGGCTGGGACATTATGAACCTATAAAACAATGAAGATGCCAATGATTCTTTGTCTGTATAGCAGTGGTCTCCAACCTTTTGCGGCTGCCGGGTGCCCGGGGCCAGCGCCGTGCCTGCACTGTGCACCCGGGGCAAGGGTCGCACATGCGCCATGCGCCTGGGGCCCGGGGCGCAAGAATGGCTTGGGCTGGCCCTGGTCACTCGGCAGGCGCATATAAATGCCCCGGTGAGCACCATGGCGCCCATGGGCACCATGTTGGGGTCCACTGCTGTGTAGTATCTGTTGGTAATACTCTTCTTCTTTATTGCCTACTAATGGTTCTTACCTGCCTCTTTGGACTATCCAGTCTTTAGGTATTTATAGACTATTTGTTTTTCCTGTTATGTTCCAACTTGGCTTTCCTCTTGATGTTTTTTATACCCACTACCTCTTCTTGTCTTCTCCCCCCCCCCATTCCTTACCTTCCCCCCCTTCTCCCCTATTTATTTTAGTTCTGGACATCTAACACTCTGTTCATCTGAAGAAGTGGGCTGTGCCCACAAAAGCTCATGATACCATCTACATGTTTTGTTAGTCTTTAAAGTGCTACCAGACTGTTGTTTTTTTAAGTTTATCCACTATAGACAGTATTTTGCGGTTTTTCAGAAGCCATACCACAATCATAGAATCATAGAACACTAGAACTGGAAGGGACCTCGAGAGGTCATCGAGTCCAGTTCCCTGCCCTCATGGTAGTGCCCTACATTGAGAATTGTGCCCACTCCGCTCTTACAACTGTCCAGAGCGCATAGCACGGTGATTTAAAGGCCCCAGGGCCTTTTGAGTCACCAGGCTCCAGGGCAGTTGCTCCCTTTGCGGCCACCAGAGCTTTTTAATTGTATACTTAAACTGAATGGTTAGTTAATTAATTAGCAGACTAGCTAACTAAATGATGTCAACAGAGCAGGAATCTGCATGGAGGCCATTTAGAGGTTTCTACAAGCAATAGGTGAGAAGATATTGTTGCTGTGTTTTGCACTCTGCAGACCGCATGGCTGCGTCTAGACTGGCAAGTTTTTCTGCAAAAGCAGCTGCTTTTGTGGAAAAACTTGCCAGCTATCTACACTGGCCGCTTGAATTTCCTCAAAAACACTGACGATCTCATGTAAGATTGTCAGTGTTCTTGCGGAAGTGCTATGCTGCTCCAATACGGGCAAAAGTCCTTTTGCGCAAGAGGGCCAGTGTAGAAAGCTCAGATTTGTTTTGCGCGAAAAAGCCCCGATCGCGAAAATGGCGATTGGGACTTTTTTTTGCAAAAGCGCATCTAGATCGGCACGGACGCTTTTTGGGAAAAGCGTCCGTGCCAATCTAGACACGCTTTTCCGCAAATGTTTTTAATGGAAAACTTTTCCGTTAAAAGCATTTGCGGAAAATCATGCCAGTCTAGATGTAGCCCATAGGTTTTTAGCATAACTGAGACTCAGTGAACTCAACCTAAGCTTCTGAGTTTCTTTGCACCTTGTTTTTGATGGGATTAACCTGTTTAAATTTGATTTGTTTGCCTTCTTTCTTTTGTATATGTATAACTGAAGGTAATATATGTGGCTTATAATGTAGCCATGTTACAGTGTAAAAATTAAATTATTATTTATTATGTTGCTCTACCATAAGAGTCAAAGTCATCTTAAGAATTAAGTTAATTCTTTTTGTTCTTTTTTTAGACTGTATAGTGAACAGTTAGATTCTGTGCAACCCTTGCTGAAAATCCTCAGTGACTGAATTCTGGGGCTCCATGTGCTTATTTTAATGGGAGTTGAGGTTTGGGAGGGCAATGGAGAATGGCAGTGAAGTAAACTCTAGCCTCTCCAAAGATTACACTTGCAGGAGTCAGAAAAACAGGTCAGTCATTCAGCTGGCTTCTGAAGATTTATCAAGTTTTGGATTGATTAGCTACAACCTGAGATCTAAAAAACCTTAATCAAGAGCCATATTTATTTACCAATAAATAATAATGAACCATCAATGAAAAGTATAATACAATCCCAACAGTTGACATAGAGCATCGTGAATTAAGGAAAACAGAGACAAAATTGGGTATTGGTGTTTACCATGAGCAGTGCCGATGGTTTCAGCTCTTGCCTAATATGTCAGTCTCATATCCCCACTAGTAAACTCATGTATCAATTTTTATAACCCTTTGTTTACACACTGTCACTTCTGTGGCCATTTTTAATTCTGTTCCAGCTCTCGTGTGCTAGGTAACTACAATCAGGCTCCTTATATTTGACATAGCTATTTGCATCAATAGAATGATCAATATTTCCAGTGTATCAATGTACCCTAACTGGGACATATTTCCAAAAAGAAACCCATAGAATTTTGTTAGGATTTTATTATTTTATTCCTTGTAGATAACCTGTTCATGCCAAAGCTTCTACTTTTAAATCTTATAACCCTAAGACACTCACTTATACCATGTCTTCATTCTATGAAAACCATAAGACCTCAGGCAATTATCAAGCCTACCTTAACATTAATACAGGTTGGACCTCCCTGGTCTGGCACCCTCGGGACCTGACTGGTCCCAGATGAGGGATTTTGCCAGACCAGGGAATGTTATATCTGGCCCCTCTGCTACTGGTCTCACCAGCTCTGGACCGGCCATCAACCTCCCGGCCAGCTCCCCCGTCCTTGCACTACCAGCCCACTGCTCTGCCAGTTTCCACCTCCTTCCCTGCTATGCTGGGCAGCCCAATTCCCAGTGCAATAGGCTCATGGCCCCGCCAGACCATGCACTGTGCAGGCCCGCTGCCATGTGCCTCCCCCAGCAGGCAGCCCAGCTATGGGGTGCCCAACTGCCACCTCTCCACCAGGAGAATCTGGTCCTGGTGCAAGCAGCACTCATATTGCCTGTTCCCCTACTTGGCTTTCAGCTATCCTGAAATTATTCTTATTTATTTAAAAAAAATTACATGATTTAAGAGTAGAATGTTCCCTCTAATTTTTCCATCCATGTTCAGAATAAATTTTGTGATGTGCACTGAGGCATGTGTGGATGTGCACCACCAGTTGAAATACATGCTGCTGGCTGTGGGTGCTTGACTAATCAGCTGGGCAGCATTTGAAACTTTCCTGGGTGGCTGCCCAAGTGGTCAGCCTACAGGCAACACTGCTTTCCAGGATCAGGTCATGGGTCGACACAACCATTTGAAGTAAATGAGTATCTCCATCAGCTGTTAGCAGTATTATGCTCTTCTCTTCTGGGTACATTCCCACTATGCCTGATACATCTGACAAGGACAGTATAAATAATTGCAAACATCCTCTTCCAAAGAAAATATAAATCTCTGCTTTGATGCCATGTTGATTTTATACTAAATTAATTCTAGTTATTCCAGACTTGCTCTTCGGGATGCTTGAATAATTTATAGAGTAGGGATGCATACCCTTTATATAACTGAAACCTATATAGAGTCCTGAACATAATTGAAACCATTTCAAGCCAAAGCATGTCCAGCATCCGCAGTTCCAGCACCCATGCTTAAACTGGGATACCTGAGATTTGAGTAAGTCCAGTAGGTCCCGGTCCAAATGCTATTGAAGTCTGTGGAAAGACTCTGACTGAATTCAGTGACTTTTAGATCAGTCTGCTTGCAGAAACTCCATCAATTACATACTTAGTTAAAGCAATTATATTTAAAACAAAAGCAAAAGAAAGCCGCCTTCTAAAAGCCGACAACATTGCAGCTGAAGAGATCGAATTACCTCCTGTTGTGCCTTCATGTTTCATTTAACTTGACTATTTAATTTAAATTAAAATTCTGTATTCCAGGTGGGCAACATACTATACAGTCATATTTTGCTCAGCACACTAAGTAGGCAGGGAATAACTGCATAATTATGGTCTTGATTTTTAATAACACTGGAGTCTACTGCAGAACAAGCACCCTTGCAGACTCTCCTCTGACTCCTACCAGTCCTTTACTCTTTCCAAATTCCCAACTCATGCTCATGATACTAGCTACGTGTTTTGGTTTTTTTTAGTCTCTAAAGTGCTGCAAGACTATTCATTATTTTTTAAGTTTCATCAGAGGTATGACGTTCTGGATTAGCCTCCCAATAAGAATTGTGATGGCAAACAACTGCATTCATTTTAAGTGAGAGGTGGATGAGTCTGAGTGTGGTTGCACAACAAAGATGCTTGTGATAATAAGGATCAGGGCTCACTTTTGGTTTGTTTCCTATTCTTAAGCTAACGCTTCAGAGTTGCAGCTGGCCAGCCCACAGGGATCAAGAATAGATTTCCTGCCCCAGTGTATTCTGGGAATGTTATTTTTTTAGCTCCTGCCTCTGAAGCATTGGAAGTGGCGATGACTGCAGATAGGATATTGAACGTGGGGGCACAGAGCATTCTCTCTCTCTCTCTCTCTCAGGTGGTTGGTTCATGTTCAGGATCTAACTCAGTGTCTCTCAAATGTTTGTGCTGGTGACTCCTTTCACATAGTGAGCCTCTGAGTGCCGCCACCTTATAAAGAAAAATAACTTTTTATATATTTAGCCCTCTTCTAAATGCTGGAGGCAAGGTGGGGAGGAGGCTGACTGCTTAAGCCATCCCCCATCCCCCACCACAACCCTCTCTGGGTTCCTAACCCTCAGCCCTCCGTTTGAGAATCCCGGTTTAACTGCTTGTCATGGGATGGCTGGGAAGGAATTTTCTCAGAGGTCAGACTGACAGTAACCTTGGACTGGTTTCTTTATCTTCCTGTACACAGGCTGGATGCAAATCACTTGCCAGGATTATCTGGAGATCTTTCATATAATCATTTTCCTGCTATGGTGGGCAGTGCCAGACTGAGCCATACTTGTGACCCGGGCAGCGCGCGCGCCGCACATGCATGGCCCCACCCCCAGGAGTGCAGTGCCCCTTACCTCTTCAATCAGGCACCCCCCATAGTTGGCGCCCCAGGCAGCTGCCCAGCTAGACCCCCCTGCCTTAGTCTGGTCCTGATTGTGGGCCTGTAGCCAGACAGGAACCCCCTACCACATCCATCTTGTTTGCCCCTCTATGATGCCTCAGAAGCACACAGGGCAGAGAGAGCAATAAAATCAGCATAGTCTTTGATGCCTTGACAGAAGGCCTGGATGTGCTGGCTCATCATGACCCTGGACAACTGTAAACATAGATAAAAGGGCCATCAAGCCAATCATTGACCAAGAGGCTGCAGAAACTGCACTTGGCTAGCACCGATATTGATACGATCACACAGCTGTCCCGAGAGAGGAATCTCCTGCTGAGTAAAGAATGTCCAGTACTCCCAATTTAGTTATCTCTCTCTTACAAGTGTAAATTACATTCACAACTCCCTTGTACGAACTGGCATCACAAAGACGAACCAGCACAATTTGGTACCTTAGATAAGAAAGAGAATACGTGACCCCACGGGTATAAAGATGGGCCCAGCAGCACACTCACTTTGAGTATCAATCCATCAGCTGCCTGCTGGTCGGGCTAGGTGATTGACTCCCGAGGTCCACATGGGGACGCCCCGCCTCGTATTCGTCTTTCCGAGGAATTGAGTGACCGATCCTGGCCTGACACGCTGGAATCGAGAGACCCAGAAGGGGGTGAAAATTGTACCTGTATGTGTCCTTTTCTTTTGTCATTGTGTACGTATAGCATTAGAGCTCTATAAGGCTAAGTTGTCATTTTGGTACCATTATTTGGTGTGTTTTGTTTTCCCTCCTTTCCTTTGTAACCTCTTAAGACCTGTATTTGCTAGCAGTTAAGAAGTGGAGCAATAGCCATTGTAACCGTATGTTTAGAAGTTTCTCTAATAAACCTGTAACTGTTTAAGCTTTAACCTGACTCCTTCTGTTGCTGTAACAGAAGCAGACACAATTAAAAGAATCATAGCCGGTCAGGGGTAAAGGCAGTAAGAGCTAAGTGTCGAGTTGTGTCGCCTCTCCAGGGCAGACTCTTGGGGTGCCCGTCAGCCTCCCTGGGTGCCCGCTACGAAGGGACCTTCATCCTAGCAGTCAAAGACTCAGGTGTATTAGGGCTCACAGACCACTCACTACCCCGGCCACCGGCTGACAGGGCCTCAGGGTCTGGTGCTCCTCAGTTCATCCTGTTCACTACCTTTTTGCTACATAGTAATCTAGTCTTCAGTGGGCTGTAATACTTGGTCAAATTTCATGAGTGTGTCAGTGCTGGAGGAGTGAGGGGACAATGCTATACAGGCTGTCAGACTGATGATCTGTTCCCTATGTTCCCTCCTTAAATTCTATGTACAATACATTTGTAATTATTTTCAATCATATGATGATAGTGCATTAGCCGACACATGAGGGGGCCCTTTGCGCTAGTTGCTGTGTACACACAATAAGTTACAAAGCATCGCATTAAATGTAATTTTTTTTCACTAAAGTTTATTAATCTAAGTGAAGTGTATCAGAACAGGATAGCTCAACCCTTTAATTAATAGTTGAGCCTTCAAGTTGTTCCCACTGTGTTCTGTGTTTTTAGAAGTGGACCAGAAACTAGCCACAGCGAAGTGGATCCCTAGGTAGGCCAAGGGTGGGCAATAATTTTTTCTGGGGGGTCATTTAATGAATTTTGATATGTGGTTATGAACCAGCTGCACCTCCTCCCCTCAGAAGGGGTGGAGCCTGAGGTGGCAGGGTCGGGTGGAGACTAGCCTCCTCCCAGAGTTGCCTGGGGCTGGAGGGTTTGAATTAAAAAAAGACCAATGCTCTCATAGCTCCCGGTCCCACCGCTACTGCGTTGCCTGGCAGCCGCCTGGGGTTGCTATGGCTATAGGGCTCCTAGTCCAGGTTCTGACAGGGTATTACTGTGACTGGGAGCTGCGAGCCATTTAAGTAGGATGCTGCCTGAGCCACCTCCTGAAAATTCAGTGGCTTGGGCAGCAGGATATAAATAGAAAGCAGCCAGATGCAGTCCGTGGGTTAGATCAAAGGGTTAAGTGGGCTGGATTCGGGCCCTGGGTTGCATCTTGCCCAACCCTGAGGTAGGCCATGTGTGTTTATATATTTTTAGAAAATGTGGTTATTTGGGACCCAACTATAACTATGTCATTACTTCACATTATATTTGTTGTTCAAAGAGCAAAAGACACAATTCTGACTGCTCTCTCTTTGTCTCTCATATTTCTTCCTGTTTATCAGTCTCCAAGTCAGCATGCTTTGAACAGAGCCAGAGTTGTGCTGGCATTTTAACTCAAATGCCAAGCAATTTTATTCTACCCTGAGCAAAGTTTCATGTTTAACTTTGTATTGAACTTTTCCATTAATTTAATATTCAAGTAAAATCTGTAGGAATAATTACAGGATGATTATTTAACTCTAATTGTGCTAATTCACATAGACTTGTGCATGTGGTAAAACAGAAAACAGTCACCTCTGATTAATATGTATTATACTATTATAAACATGGGCAAGTCATTTTTATACATAATATTGATACAAATACATTTTTATGAAATCAAATCACGTTTTCATGAATGTTTACTTTAATTCAATAATCATGTATTGGAACACTAAAACAGTAAATTTAACTATGATAATTATTGGATTTATCAAACTGTTGAAATATGTTTGGCATTAAAGGACTATTACCAAGTGTCAGGTTTTCCTGTTCTTGGTTCAAAATTATCTCCCATCTGATCTTGGGCAAGACACGTGTTTTCAGTGCCTCAGCTCAGTCAACTGTAGAAAAATTGATTCTGATATTAATAAAGTTACTTTGTTTATTTGTTATTTTTTCCCATTGAGTGATCATGTCACAAGGATTGCTAATATTCACATTTCAATTTTGAGTTTTGCAAAATTGGATCTTTTTATTGAAATCTTGGACAATGATAGCATGGAAGTACACCAGAATCTCAGCTTTAAAACATTTTTTCTAACTTATTATGGAAAAAAATCTAAATCTAATTGTGGAGGAAATACTAAAAAATTTGACCTTAAAATCCTATAAAGCAAATAAAAACAACTAGTAATGTTTTTTAGCCACTCCCTTGATTTTTTGAAGTCTAGGCCATGGAATTTGAATCTTTATAAAATGCATTGAAATCTATGGATGGAACACACTATGCACCTCCATATTGATGCCTAAATAAGGATTCAATAACCCAGATTTGAGGATTTTGGCATAAAGGGTATTGGATGTTCAAAATTCCAGCTGTGTCTGATAGGTGGAGTTGAGAGTATTTTAGTGGTTCTCTGATTGGGTGACTGTAGATCTTAGAATCAAGTTTCTACTCTGAATGTTCAACTCATGTTTCAAATTAAAAATTCACTTTCCACGAGTGTTTTCTAATATTTGCTGAAAACTGGCTGTCTTCCTGAGTATTTCTTGTTTATGAAATATCACTTTGGGATCACCAGTGTGTCGTCAGTCAAGCACAGTCATCCCAGTGGGTTCCAGACAGGTCTTCTACTCTGTCAATGATGATAAACTTTCAGCTGCATGTGTGTTTGCTCCCCTCTCTATTGCGTTAACCATGCACAATTAGTCAACACGATGGACTCTGAGAGAGCCCCCAGAGACCACAAATCAGATAAGGATCAAAAGCACCAGGCTAAGTTTATTGCCAAGTGAAGTACAATAATACTTGTTAGTGAACAGACTTGCCACGGTACCACTATGCATATGTACGCTGTGAAAATGGACTAACACCTAAACAATACTATGGATTCAGCATTGCCCTCCACAGCCAGCCAACGACCAGCCTTTGGGGTGGACTTTTGTACACAGGTACAAACAAGTTACATCTCGCTCCTGACATATCAGGTTGCCACGCTCTATTGCTTAGTTACTGCCCCTTACCTCACACAAGGGGGTTTAATTACTATCCATTGTACTGTCAATTTAGACCCAGTCCTGAACCTGGGTCAGTATGTATGTTATTTGTGGGATGTGTGTTGGCACCAAGATGTTTCTTAATGAGGTACTCTGTTCTGACCCCTTTGGAATGTCCTCATGGCCTGTACCTAGTACCTCAGGGTATGTCTACACTACCCCGCTAGTTCGAACTAGGAGGGTAATGTAGGCATACCGCACTTGCAAATGAAGCCCGGGATTTGAATTTCCCGGGCTTCATTTGTATAAGCGGGGAGCCGCCATTTTTAAATCCCCGCTGGTTCGAACCCCGTGCAGCGCGGCTACACGGGGCTCGAACTAGGTAGTTCGGACTAGGTTCCTATTCCGAACTACCGTTACTCCTCGTGAAACGAGGTGTACCGGTAGTTCGGATTAGGCACCCTAGTCCGAACTACCTAGTTCGAGCCCCGTGTAGCCGCGCTGCACGGGGTTCGAACCAGTGGGGATTTAAAAATGGCGGCTCCCCGCTTATGCAAATGAAGCCCAGGAAATTCAAATCCCGGGCTTCATTTGCAAGTGCGGTATGCCTACATTACCCTCCTAGTTCGAACTAGCGGGGTAGTGTAGACATACCCTCCGAGCGTTTCTGTACTATCAGCCCTGTTCTCTCCAACTCTGTGAGCAGGGCTTGCCTCTTGCTCACAGCTTCACTCTGCTTTATATTAGCAAAGTTTTGACTATTGCTGTCTAGGCCTCAGACTTTGTACCTGGCCTGTGATATGTGGACTTATGTCTCTGGCCTTCATTTTACCACATACAGTAGACTTCCGATAATCCTGAACCTATGGGACCTAGGTGGCGCCGAATTATCAGATGTGCCTGACTATCAGGAGGTACTATAAGATACTATACTATATATATAGTATATAAAGTGTTCTTAACCCTTTTTATTGTACATACTGTATACAGTATACTGTAATGTTTTAGTTTTTTTAAGCCCTTTTTACACTTTTTGCTCAGTTCAGCTGCTGCCGCTGTTACCTTGTAACTCATTTTTTGCCGAAGCTCACTCACTAGGCTCTTGCCATTTTGATGCCGGACTATCAGGAGTGCCGGACTATTGGATGCCGGACTATTGGAGTTTAACTGTATATTAGCTACAAACAGTGAACTACCTTGCCTCAAGAATACATGGATTCATGGGGGTGAGGGAGCGTTGCATGATTTAGTGGAATGAAATATACGACTTGGCACTCCGCTGAAAGTCAAATTTTGCATAAACTATATGCACATAAACATTTATACCGTTGACATGCTTGATATAATGTTTCATGGTGTGGACCTTCTTAAGTTTAAATTTCTTATAACATTCAGAGCTACAGTTCTGCCCTTATCAGCATGGAGGCAATTCTAATTGACTCAAGAGATAGATGTAGGGATAGAAATGGGCTTTACTGCAGAGGAGGAATTTTTGTCACCTATTAACTTAAAATAAATGCTCAGCTAAAGAGGAAGAGACTGTGCAAGCCAATCAGATAACTGAGTTTGTCTGGCACTGTAATCCTCGCTCCCCCTTCCCCCCCCCCCCCCCCCCACACTCTCCCAAGCCATTTATGACAAGGTCAGTGGGAAACACATTTTCTTGGTTACTTATTAGCCAGCCATGCTCACTCAAAAATAAATAATGATGTATCCCAGTTGATTGATCACTGTATATTTATTATGTTCAATGCCTATATTGATATATTTATATAATCAATTATATTATATTGATATAATCAAGAAATAATAAAAATTAATTGTGAATTATCATTCATTTAATTCCCATGACCATCACATCTCAGAAGATAAATCTCAAAGAAACAATGTGAAACTAAAATACCCCCTCCTCTATTTTAAGTTTATAGAACTGTGGTAATAAGGGGTCAAATTTACTCTCATTTTTTTAGGGGGTAAACCATTTTGTCCTCATATTTTTCTATATTCTTTTATCAGATCCTATTGGGTCTCCTTCTGTGATATTCTGAGCAACAGAATATCAGATAGCCATGCTCCAGATTAAAGTACATCTGAGACATTTTCAGGACAGTTCTTCCATGATTTAGGTACACCACTTCCTTGTGTTTCTATTTATAGGTATTTTTACATATTACTCATTGACTTTATTATTTGGTAAATATTTTTATCCAATATTCTACCAGCTATACCACTCAGTAGTCATAATCTGCTCTTAAAGAAAATAATTTATATCCAGACTAACCCTACTAATTTAAAGTGAATACTCTCAGACTTGTACTAGTGACCTTTAGAGCAGAATGTGGCTGATAAATCTTCAATATGACTTTAAACAAATCTTAAATCCTGTAGTGGCTAAATGTGTTTCATTCTGACCCAGAGTTGTACAACAAACTATACAGATTACTTTCCTGCCCAATTTAATCAACTTCTCTTTCCCCAGGGGCAGCCACCACCAGCTTCCCGCGGGATGGAGCTGGCTCCCTTGAACACAGTGGTTGTCGGCTATTTGTTTATGAAATCGGCCATCAATACATCCACGTTACACCAACTCTGTATCCTTCTGCAGTGTGCAGCATGTCTACTTTATATGGGTATCTTACTGTCATTGCTCAGCCATTCTGTGACTCTCAGATGCCCCGTTACATTCTCATTTACTTCACTTTAGTTCCTTTGGCAATGTTTAAAAAAGAACTTTAGGCATCTCTTAGTGAGGTTGATAATATGACAAATAGAGTCCTGATCCTCTTCACACCACAGGCTGTTCCAGACTCTCAGCACCATTTTGCACAGTTCATTATCATATTCTTCTAAGGGAATGCAGAAAAATATCCCTTTATCAAAGTTCCAAATGTCTGAAGACTTCAGGGTCAACCATATATTTTCAGGACTCTGAATTAGGTTCTCTTTACTTCTTTTTCTTGGTGACAGTTCTGAAAGACTGATATTAAACCTACCAGTCTCATGACAGCACGTAATTGCATCTATGTACGTGCATATATACATGTTAATCCTGAGGCAGCTGTCAGAGCTAACACATTTGATATCACTCCAATTAAATCATGACACTTGAATAATTGATTGTCACTCAGTCCAGGGAAGACACTAATTCAGTGTCCCACATCTGACTTCATATCACTTGGTTTTCCCCATCTAATTGGAAGAGTTCTTAGAGTGACTCCCTTCTTCTTAGCGAGATTCAATTCAGCATGGTCCTGGAACTAATCAAATTGTCAAACCTTATGTGGAAGCAATAAATGAAAATGTTTTCACGTCTAAGTTATTTAGAAATGGTTCCCTCCTCTTATTGATAAATAACAAACATAAATGGCACTGATTTGTTTCAAAAGATAGAAAGCATCTATCAATAGAAACGAAAGATCAGGTGGATTTGCCAATAAGAAGAAGATTGGGACAAGGTGAGAAAAGGAAATGGGTGATTCAAAAGAATAGGGAGATGGATATACTAACTTGGGGGACTGAGATGGTAGGGTATAAGAACATTGGTGGATGGGAGGACTGAGAGAACTGCAAGAGCAGAAGCAATTACACAGGGAGTGGAAGAACTCTTACGTAAATGCACCACTTGGTGTTCCAGTGTTGGTATTAATTAATGGCCCTTTATCCCCTACAGTGTGAAAACAAGCCTCTGGTTTACATGGAAGTGAATATAAAATACTGCATCTACTCGTCTGGACCTGTAGATCTGTTTTTAGCTTAACAAGAGTAGCAATCTTCTGAGAAAAAAGAAGAGACAAAATCTGTTCCATCCCCCTCTATATGTAAATGTATTTAATCACTGGTGTAGATACTTATTTAATTAGGGAAGTGCTTGATGCCCTCGGGGGGGAGGGGTAGAGAGTTGTAAAACTAAGTCTCCTCCTCCTGTTTATTAAAAATATATTTTACATGACATTGTCTTACCACAGTAACAAGATACTTAACACACACATGCTATAATTATTTGAACTTTTAATTAGCAAAGAATACTGCAATTAGTGTTTTTGTATATTCCAAAGATCATTAATGTATTACCCCTGAACTTCCCTTGCTTCAGTGGTTTTTAATTAAATACACATCAAATTCAAGATTCTTCTTTTAACTTTTAAAGTTTTCCATTATCTAGATTAATATTATGACCTAGCTGATGTCTGTGTATTCTTTCCTCCACATCACGGTCCCTATTCTGAAACTTCAGATCTTTTATCTTTTCCCTTGATCAGTTTAGTGTGATATTTTTGCCCAGGGAAGAATGTTTTTACCCAAACATATATTATGATTTGGCAAAACTTAAATTTAAATTTATTCGTAAAGCACAGTTGTTTATGACTTTTACTAGCTCAGCACTGTAGTTCAGTCCTGCAGTTATTTTTGTGTTTAAATGATACTTTTAACTTTGCCAAATAAACAGAAAACACAAAAACCTTTGCAATGAAAAGAATGAAATCTGTTCCATAAAATAAGTTTATTATTAATACTCTGGCAAAATGAATCCATCAATGCTATAAAAAAACCCTTATACTATTGTTTGAATAATGTTGTGTGACACATTTTATATATTTCAAACCAAAATGTACATATTTACCTTTGAAACTTGCTTCTTGGCTATGCGGTTCTTATATTTTTATATGAACATTGAATATACTATGATGCAATATTCTATATCATGAAAATATGCTTATCTAGACTATAAGGAACAGTCGAAAGAGTTATGCAAATTCCACAGGAATTTGAATATCTTCTTCCGGTCACACTTTTGAAAGCAGAGCTTTTGAAAGTGAAAGTAGTTTAGACGCAACTTTTTCAGTGAAATCCCCTCTTTGTCAAAAAGCCGCTCTTCCTCAAAAAATGAGGTTTACGTGGCTTTTCGACAAAAGGGGGGGTTGCCAAAAAAGCCGCATCTAAACTACTTTCACTTTCAAAAGCTCTGCTTTCGAAAGTGTGATCCGAAGAAGATATTCAAATTCCCGTGGAATTTTCATATCCTCTTTCGACTGTTCCATGTAGTCTAGATAAGCCCTGAGTGGTTATTTTCAGAGAACTTACCACAGTAACTACAAGACTACAAGATCTCGCTCTTCAGTAGTAACAGCTAATTTAGTCCCCATCATTTTATACATATAGCTGGGAATATGTTTTTCAATATGCATTACTTTGCATTTGTCAACATTAAAATTGATCCACCATTTTGAAGCCTAGTCATCTAGTTTTGTGAGATCTTGTTGAAGCTCTTCACAGTCTGTTTTAGACTTAATTATCCTGAGCAGTTTACCATTAGGTTATAATTTACTAGATATGATTATTCCATTTGCATGCATGTATCATTTTGTAGATTAAGTAAGGAATATTGATCTGGGTATCTGTACTTTTGTATTTTCTCCTTGGGATTGTACCCACTGTTGACACTTCAGGTACAACAATAAAGGAGGCCACAGTGCTTATTACCCATCAGCAAGAGTCTATGTACTATGAAAGAGCCTAACCTTCCTGGGAATGTGTGGTTCAGCTTATGTAGGTCAGTCCATGAAGAATGGCTGCAAGAGCCCTACAGATACATGTGACCATCTCACCTGATACTGCAGCCAATCTTGAATTCTGTCATTTTCCTTAAGAAACTGGGACAGAGTCAAACTACGAAACAAAGGACTCCTGTCTAATGCAAATCTAATTTAAATGTGGGGAGTGAGGTAATACAGGTTGTCAGCTCCCCCCGGCTACCTCACCCAAGATGACTGATAGAAACAACTAAGATTGAACTGGGGAAAGGGACTGGGCCCAGCCTGGAAGAGCATCTGTGCTGTGAAGATTATTAGAAGAACATTTAGAAGGAGGTCTTTCAAGAAACTAGTTACGTGTATGTGTTAAGCTTAGCATGTGTGTTTGTTTATTTTGATCATTTACCTACTTTGTTTTGTCTACTACCTCTTAAGACCACTGAAATGCTCTTTTGACACACGCACACCCTCGTTGGTGGGCCTGGATATAGGCACCTTATGAAAGAGCCATAAATTAAACCTGTATCTCTTGAATCCCGCTTAAATACTTTAATCATCAGATACCTTTCCTCTCCACTGACTTTATGGAATTACTTCTCAGCTGAATTTCCCCCTTCTTCATCTGTCTCTACCTCATGTAAAGTTGTACTGGAGCGCATCTCTCATTTAAAAGCACTATTTATTTTTGGCTAATACAAGAAGACACTCAAATCACTATTATAATACAAATCCCTTTGACCATATCAGCAATTTCCATCATGTCATACAAGTCTTATGAAGTATGACTATTCATTTCCACCCTACTTCATTGAAGCATTTTATCACGTTAATTATTATTGTGACAATTTTAATATCCGAAGACATTTTATTATCAGCACTGAAAGGTCCTCTTAAGACTGCTTTCTTTGGCGATTAACTCATAGTCCTATCAAAGGCCTCTTGGAGTCATACCCAGTAAGGACAGTATCAAAAAGGCTCTGTTAATCAGGCAGGTTTTACTAAAAAATACAAATTAGTAAATGAAACATAACCCTTCAGCAATCCCTCTGGAGTGAATATCTTAGAGAGAAAATATCAATATCCTGTTTCTCATGACGTAAACAAATACTTTAAAATCAGAGGGTCAAACATGTTGGTCTTACCTGAGGTAAAATGTCCAATGAAATAGGTTTGCCTGAGCAAGGATTGAATGATTTGACCCAATCATGGAGTATGGCAGGGTTCTCAAATGTGTCCTTGTGGTAGAGAGAGGTGGGATAGGACAAAAGGATAGGCAGAGGTTTACAGATAGACCTCTCAATGGTTTTCTGAATATTGATTTACATATTTTTTAATATATATAAAATATATAGCGTCCGGGGACCCAGCCCTGCAATTAAACACGATGCCAACTCTGCCCACATATCTGTACTAGTGAATTCATCACTGGAGCCAACAACATAAGCTACCAAATCAAAAGGTCATTTAAGTGCACATCCAGTAATTTGATCTATGCTATCAAATGTCAGCAATGCCCCACTGCTATATATATTGGAAAAACTGGACAGTCTCTTTGGGAAAGCATCAATGGACACAAATCAGATGTACATAAAGGAAATGCAATAGACTTCCGATAATCTGGAACCTGTGGGACCTAGGTGGTGCCGGATTATCGGATATGCCGGAGTATCAGGAGGTACTGTAAGCTGGTTATGTATATACTATATACAGTATATTCTGTATATAAAGTGTTCGTAATCCTTTTTATTGTACATACTGTATACAGTATACTGTAATGTTTTATTTTTTTTAACCCTTTTTTACCTTTTTTGCTCAGTTCAGCTGCTGCTATTACCTTGTGACTCATTTTTTGCCGAAGCTCACTCACTAGGCTCTTGCTATTTTGATGCTGGACTACCAGGTGTGCCGGACTATTGGATGCCGGACTATTGGAGTTTTACTGTATACAGAAACCTATTGGGGAACACTTTAATCTTCCTAACCACTGTTTAAAAGATCTTCAAGTGTCTGTCTTGTCACAAACTAATTCTACTAGTCAGATACACAGAGAAGCATTGGAAATAGAGTTCATCCGCAAATTCAATTCTCAGGCTAATGGGCTCAATCCTGATGAAGGATGGTTGGAACACTATCTACCCAATAGTCAATGACGGTGCAAATAGCTCTTTGTATAGATTCCTATGTCAGGAAGGGAT
This sequence comes from Pelodiscus sinensis, assembly GCF_049634645.1. NCBI lineage: Eukaryota > Metazoa > Chordata > Testudines > Trionychidae > Pelodiscus > Pelodiscus sinensis. Next base: position 125,498,133 of record NC_134715.1, read on the forward strand.
ACTCTCAATTGACTTTGATTCTTATCTGCTTCATTTTAATTACCCAATCTTCAGATACTTACTGATTCCCTCTACCCTCTGCTCACTGTCTCCCACCCCTTCCTTTTTTTCCTTTCAGCCCTCCCCTCCATTCACTTCTAATTATTTTGGGTCTGCACATCCTAAACTCAAAAATCCAGTCATCTGAAGAAGTGGGCTGTGCCCATGAAAGCTCATGATACCATCAACATGTTTTGTTAAACTATAAAGTGCTACCAGACCATTTTTTTGTTATATTCTTTAAAGTTAGTCTTATACTTAGTCCCTGCACTCAAAAGAGCATGCGATTATCTTTCATTCTGGTTTTGTTCAGCACCTAACACAATGAGTTTCTGTTCATGACTGATATTCCTAGGTGCTATCTCAAATTATTTATTTTTCTTTTCTTTTCTTTTCTTTTCTTTTCTTTTCTTTTCTTTTCTTTTCTTTTCTTTTCTTTTCTTTTCTTTTCTTTTCTTTTCTTTTCTTTTCTTTTCTTTTCTTTTCTTTTCTTAGGGCTGGTTATTGAGAGGTCATCTAGTCCATCTCCTTACTCTAAGGCAGGAATAAGTAGGATTAGATGATACTGGCTAGGTGTTTGTCTTGTTGTGAAACAAGAATTTCACAACCTTCCCGCCTCCTCTCTCTCCCCACAATCACCCAGGTGGTTACCTGTTCCGGTACTTAGCTACACTTATAATTGGAAGAATATATTTAATATCCTCCCTTGCTGCAAATTAAGTTCATTACTTCTTTATCTACAGTTATTGGATTTAAAGAACAATTTATCACTTACCTCTTTATAAAAATCTTTTACATATTTGCAGACTGTTCATAACATTACCCATCAGCTGTCTCTTCTCAAGACTAAACATCCCTAGGTCTTTCAATATTTCGTCATACTTTTTCTCAGACTTACATCACGTTTGTTGCTCTTCTTTACACTGTCTTCAGTTTGTGTCTACACCTTTTTAGGCCATGTCTACACTAGGAAATTATTTCAAATTTACTAAATTTGACTTCTGGACTCCCGATTTAACAAATTTGAACTTGTGAGTCATCACCATGTGGAAGCATGAAAATTAGTCTGAGGCAGGCTCTTTTAATGTGGATGCACTACCTCAGACTCAGAGCCCCAGGAAACACTCTTGGGAGCTTTGGGAGGCCTCCTGGAAGCCAATTAGTTTGAATTAGCAGCACCAGAGCATCCACACTAACATTATTTTGGACTTACAATTTTGGGAATAGTGTTATTTCTCATGAAAAACAGGACTAAGGAGTTCGAATTCTGCAGCCCTTTTATTTTGGAATAACAGGCTTGGTATTGTGGATGCACCACTTACAAATTTGACTGGGGGGCGGGGGGAGGGAAGGTAGTTCGGACTAAGGTCCTACTGTAGACCAATCCTTAAGGTGTGGTGCCCAAAACTGGGCACAGTTTTTCAGGTGAAGCGTAACCAATGCCAAACAGAGCTGAAAAATAACCTCCTGTGTTACGCTCTTACCTCTTGTTAATGGTGTTATGAAAAAAAATAACTTTGCAAATGTGCAACACGTATAACAGATGCCACATCCACCTGAGTATGCAGAGAGACTGAAATTGTGGCATGGAAGTATTAGCTGCCCTGCTCCTTTCAAAAGGTGCTGTCTCAGATGCCAGTACTGATACAATGTCAATGTTGTTAATGATTTTGCTGTTAATGATTTTGTCAGACTGAAGAAAATGTTTGGAAGATTGTGGTGTATGAAGGCACGGACTCCGGCCGGTGCAAGCACGAAATCGTTTTATTGCAAGATTACAACTATCTTTATACCCTCTCAACTTCCCAAAAGTCCACATCCTGCTTTTCACAAACTGTGCTTTTTCACAGTCCCAACACAGCATTCTCGAAGGTCGTTGACTCGGGCAGATGTTGTTATTGTTGGCTCAGGACTCTTGATTACGCGCGTTCCCGCTGACTCTCGTATCGTCCTCAAAGGTCTGCAGCTTTTCTTGATTTTGTCCTTGGGATGCCCTGTCACGCGGCCAAAGCACTATACTTGTTGATTCTCTACAGACGATGTCTACGATAAGACATGAAGGCTTCATTAACACATGGCACAGTTACATGAGGAGAGGTGATTGATTCCATTTTCTTGAAGGCAGGCTCAGCTGTCAAAAGCTTGGGAAATGCTGAGCTGTATGCTGTCATGCTCTTTGCTTAGGGAAAGGTGCAATTGTAGATCCAGTGACATTTCATGTATTTGAAAATTCCAAGAGGAGTCCACGAAAACTGGACATGGAACACAGTGCAACTATTTTAATAGCATAAAAATATAGCCCAGTTTTCACAGAGATCAACCAATGTTATGTATCACGTTACAGTACATTTCTATTTGCTTGCCTTCTTTTGCTTCATGTTCTTTTGTCTATTTCACATCGGCTGCATGCAGGTAGTATTTAAAGCAACACAGTGCTGTGTATGAACTGAGGCAGAGAAATCCCATCTCAATTCCAACAATTCCTCGATCTTTCTTCAATTTTTTCCCCTGTAAAATCCTTATGGAGGGTTATTCAATCTACATCTCTAAAAACTATTTGTTCCTGCCAAACAAATAACATGTAGTGCCACTGCAGTGTGAGCCAACAAAAATATTTTCTGAATGAAATTATGTATCAGATATATGTACATGGAAGCTTAAAGATAAAAGAAAATCAAATCTGACTTTTGGGACTTGGAGAAAGAAAAAAATTATAGTTCTCTGCAACAGTAACTGATTAAAAAAAAGACAGATCTACACTCTAGAATAGTGATAGAAATTCCTCTGAATTGTCATTCATGCTTATATTCGACACTTTACATCTCGGTCTAAACAAAGACATTAATTATCTTACCCATTACAAAGATAGCTTCCCCAATTATCACCTCTAATATCATCAGCACACAGACATTTACCTCCCCTCCCTCATCCTCCTTCTGTTCTGAAATTTGATTTGTCCTTTTCATATGTGTTCATTTTTTTTATTGTATCCTTTGGTAATATGGTTGTGCCAATTTTCTTCCACTATTTGATCTGAGGAAGTGGGTCTGGCCCACGAAAGATCATCACTTAATAAACCATCTTGTTAGTCTTTAAAGTGCTACATAGTCCTGTTTTTTGTTTCAGCTACACTCTAGAGATACTCACTGAAGCCATCTGGTGGTGTGTATTTCTTACCTCTCAGGTAGAGAGAGGCTTACTGATATTACAGTGAAAGGAAGCTGCAACTTTTATATATATAATGTGCATATCGATTTATTGGGCATAGTGCACTGGGAACAAATTACAGTATCAAATTTCCCACAGCATCTCATACTGAGCGGCATGTCTGCAAGACACAGTCTTCCTGGGATGCACCAATTTAATAGTTAGCTGTTTCACAAAGGGACCCAGCAGGAGCTGCCATGTTGAGAGGCATGAAGAGTGTTCTTGACGCATACGACTATACCCATCAAGATATTTATTCACCTGGGGGTGAGCTGTGAACAGCTTTGGACAATTACAAGTTGGCTGAAATGTTGTAATAAACCTGCAAGGGTAATCTTTTTTTTTTTTTTTTTTAAACAAAAATTGCACTTGCAGAGCCCCTTTCACCTGTGACTTTCAAAGGACATTTTGATGCAGCAGGGTGAAAGTCGAATTAAGCTGTGCAACTCCAGCTACATCAATTGTGTAGCTTAAAACAAAATAGCTTAATTCGACTTTTGGTGCAGTCTACACAGCAGGGAGTCAAAGGAAGAACACTCTTCCTTTGACTTCCCTTACTCCTTGTGAAATGAGGGTTACAGGAATCAGAGTAAAAAGTCCTCCAGCTCACTATGGAGGCATAGCTAGAACTATCGATGATGTGTCCTGAGTCACCAGTATTCCAAAGAGATCTCCCAGAGAAACTTCTTTCGAAAGAGAGCATCCACACAGCAAAAGCACAACAGAAAAGCCGTCTGCTTTTTTAAAAGTTAGTGTCCACATTGATTGTATGCTGTCTCGCATTTAAGTTGTGATAACTGTGGACAGAGTAGCCACCAGGGCCCCTGTGCTTTTTCCTGGAGGCCTCTTCTTTCAGAAAAACACTCTTTCACGTCCATTCAATAGCAGTGTGGATGTAAGTATAGTTTTTCTGGAAAAATTGCTGTTTTTCTGGAATAACTCTGCATTGTAGATGTACCCATTGACTTAGGTCAAACCAGAACACAAGGCAAGCATAGACTTTCAACAGAATTTGTGGAGAAGTGGCATGTTCTAGCAAAAGGGTGGGCAATAGAGAATTTTTTTCTGGGTGTCTGGCTGGTGAGTCTTGCCCACATGCTCAGGGTTCAGCTGATTGCCATGTCTGGGGTTGGGAAGGAATTTTCCTCCAGGGTAGATTGGCAGAGGCCCTGGAGGTTTTTCACCTTCCTCTGTAGCGTGGGGCACGGGTCACTAGCGGGAGGATTCTCTGCATCTTGGGATCTTTGAACCATCGTTTCAAGGACTTCAGTATCTGAGATATAGGTGAGAGGATTATTCTAGCAGTTTGTGGGTGAGATTCTGTGGCCTGCACTGTTCAGGGGTTCAAACTAGATGATCAAAATGATCCCTTCTGACCTTAAAGTCTATGAGTAATAAAAGAGTGGTGGTTCACCAGGGCTAGTAACTGATGGGCTGCCACCGCTATATTTATGGCTGATTGCCTCTGCACTTATGGGTGATTGCAGCTCCAGTTGGTAATGGATCGCTGTTCCCATCCAATGGGAGCAGCAGTAAGCAGCATGGACAAGGACACCACTTTCCATAGCTCCGAATGGCCAGAAAGAGTGAGTTGTGGCCAACAAGAGCTGCAATTACCCATACCTGTGGAGGTGCAGGTAAATATAGTGGCAGTGACCTGCCAGGGACTAATCTTTCTGAACCTGATCTACCCTGCAGGCCAGTATTTGTCCACTCCCGTTCTAGTAGACTATATAAAGGACCAAGACTGTCAGGCTCGGCAAATGACACTCTAGGCTGGTGATGTTTCAGGTAGTTGGTGCGATGAATTTTTGGATGGATTGAAGAGGCAATGCAGGATCCAACTCCCACATGGTTATCAGCTATGATTCAGCATAAGGATTTCTGGAGAATCAGGCCTACAGCCTTGGTGTGTCAGGGCTCATACATCTCAGGAGCTGTTGTCATGGGATTGGAGCTCAACATGGCATCAATGTTGGCAAGACCAGTTGTTCTCATGAGATTACTGCCATCTTGGGAGGCATTCAAAGTAGATATGGAAAATAGATGGGAAGATATTGCATAGCTGTTAACTGCAGGTTGTTTTCACTTCGCTCTGATGAATCTGATATAGGCAAGTCTCAGACTGGATTCTGCACTAGATGGATCCCTGTTCTGGTATGTAGCCTATGCCTAGGACCAGAATGCTAGGGACCTAGAATTGGATTTGTGGATTTGACTTAGGGTTCCCTTTGATCCCAACTCCCATATGATTCAAGTGGGAGGAGGGACTGGACTTGTATTTTGATTCATATCAAATTACATCTCACTTCATGTGAAGCAAGACGCAATCCCCCTTTCAGCAGTTTGCAAGAGCATTAGAAGAGGCAGCTGAGGGTCAGAGCACATAGGCCTAACAGAAAATTGTGGGAGACATATGCTGTCTTCATTGGTCCATTGGCCAATATATTTCTAGGTTTTTGTTTCCACCAGTGCTTCGTCATTAGACAGATGGTTATTGTCCTTTATTCCTATTGCTATGTGCAAGTTCTGATGGACTCTGCTTTGGAATACTGGTGACTCATCTTTGATAGTTCTAAGGGCATAACTGGTCTGAGGATTATTGGTTGAAGTAATAAAAACAGAGACATGATTCAGACAGCAGACTGGTGCAGAAACTTCTTTTTAATGGATGAACACGAGCTCACAATGCATGCACATACGTATCACTTGTGATTAAATCACACTAGTGTCAATGGGACTTCAGCAAATGTTTAATCTTAGAACATAAGAATATAACAATGTAAGAATGGCCATACTAGGTCAGATCAAAGGTCCACCCAGCCCAGTATCCTGTCTGTTGACAGTGGCCAATGCCAGGTGCCCCAGAGGGAGTGAACAGAACAGGTAATGATCAAGCAATCTTTCTCCTGCCATCCATCTCCAGCCTCTGACAAACAGAGGCTAGGGACACCATTCCTTACCTCTCCTGGCTAATAGCCATTAATGGACCTAACCTCCATGAATTCATCTAAATCTTTTTAAAACCATGTTATACTCCTAGCTATTACAACCTGAGGCAAGGAGTTCCACAGGTTGTATATGTGCTGTGTGAAGAACAACTTCCTTTTATGTGTTTTATACGGGCTGCCCATTAATTTCATTTGGTGGCCCCTAGTTCTTATATTATGGGAACAAGTAAATTACTTTTCCTTATTCACTTTCTCCACACCACTCATGATTTTATATACCTCTGTCATATCCCCCCTTAGTCTCCTCTTTTCTAAGCTGAAAAGTTCTAGTCTCTTTACTCTCTCTTGAGCATGTGCTTAAGGGATTTGCTGAAACAGTGCCAAAGACAGTCAAAGAAGACAGATGATAAGAAACAAACCAGATCAAATGTTGCTAAGGAATGTTCATTCAAATCAAAATGGAGACTTTGCCTGGGTGGCATTTACAACGAATTTTTTCAACCCCCCCCACCCCATACTTGTGCACAAAAGCTGTCAACATGCCAGTGCTTGTGTTCCTTGAGCACAAATTCAAGGAAATGTCAGGTCTTCTGGTAGCACAGCATGTCCAAAGGGGAGATGTTGTGGTGGGGAAAGTCCCTCTCCTGTGCACATGGTCATGGCTCTACCATCCTTGTGCACATAGTTACAGCCTGGAATCTAGGCTATGGTTCAGCAGTACGATGAAATTCCCAGAGCTTCTCTTGGCCATTCTGTATAATGTCCTCAGTGTTATTAAGGCAGGATGTTTGCAGCCATGGTGACCAATGATGAATACCTCCCTCCCTCCAGCCCCAGTCTGTCTGGTGATTTTGTGGAAAAACTTGCCAGCTGTCTACACTGGCCGCTTGAATCTCCTGTAAAATCATCAGTGCTTTTCCGGAAATACTATGCTACTCCCATTCGGGCAAAAGTCTTTTTCCGAAAGACTTGTGCAAAAGGGCCAGTGTAGGCAGCATAGTATTGTTTTTCGCAAAAAAGCCCCAATCGCGAAAATGGCGATCGGGGCTTTTTTGCGGAAAACTGGGTCTAGATTGGCCATGGACGCTTTTCCACAAAAAGTGCTTTTGTGGAAAAGCATCCTGCCAATCTAGACGTGCTTTTCCGAAAATAATGCTTTTAACGGAAAAGCGTCCGTGGCCAATCTAGACCCGGTTTTCCGCAAAAAAGCCCCGATCGCCATTTTCGCCTTTTTCGGAAAATCATGCCAGTGTAGACGTAGCCTCTGTGTCTAGTAGATCTGCATTATTGCTCTGTAAACTATGTTTTATCACTTGATCACTGCAATATTTTCCAGCACTGCAATTTGTCCTCTATATCTTTGATAGAACTAAGAAGCCCTCGAGGAGGGGTTGAATGACAGATGATGGCTTTTGAAAATTGAAAATATGCCCCTCAAGTTGTAGGCCAGGTCAGAGTCAGTTGTTTTTGAATTATTAATCTCTTTAAATAATTAGAAGACATGTCACTCAATTATCTTTGATTTTCACATTCCATTAAAAGGTCGCTAGGTTTTAGACTTATCCTTAATTTGCCATAAGAAATTATCTGCCCTTCTCAAATCTGGCTGTATGTTGTCTGTACTTTTAACTGCACAAAATTGTCTTTGCAAGTAATTAACTCTTTGGGACAGGGGGTGGTAGCTATGTGAATCCTTTCTATAAGGATCAAACTGGAAAATGCCAGTGTTTAGAGGGTTACGCTAAAATCACTTAATGGTTGTGGTGTTTTGCACCGAATTTTTATGGATTCTCCCTAATTCTTATTCTTTTGCATTTTGCTTTTCTAATTTTTTGTATGTGTATATCTCTCTGGAATTCATGATAAATATCTAAAACATTTAGACACGTACACTGAAACTTGACAAAAGGACTAGGAAGTACACTCTAGGGCAGCATTTTTCAAACTTAGATTATGGAGCCACCAGGGTAAGCTGCTGGCAGGCCCATGCCACTTTATTTACTTGATGTGTCCCTACCCACGGAGCCTTGCAGCTCCCATTGGTTGGGTTTGCCATTTCCAGCCAATGGGAGCTGCAAGGCTCCATGGCTAAGGACATGTTAAGTAAACAAAGCGGCATGCCCAGTGGCTTACCTGGTGGCCCCCGAGTGTGAAAAGCACTGCTCTAGGGCAAAACCAGCCATCCTACTGTCTAAGTTCTAGAGTTAACTGCACCTCTGCCCCTGAGGGCACACCATTGAAAAGTCAAACCTCTGCCTATCACATTTCTTGAGGCAGAATTCTCAATCTTTTCCCACCAGATGTTGGTCTTTGGCTGTAGACTCCTGCAATTCACTCTCATTGCCTCCATAGATCAGAATTCCATTCATCGGCTGCTCTGTAAACCCAAGGGCATTACCTGGAACAGTCAGTAATCAAAGAACTCTTTATTCAGAACTTTAGGGATAGCTGACAGGGCTCAGAAATCAAAGTAATCTTTATTCAGAACAAAGCCATGTAAAAAAAAAACCCATATCTTACCAGAAAGTCACTCATCTGCCATATGGTTCTCCTAGCTGATTTTAAAGATTTTCAGGATCTCAGCACGGCCGGTCCCTCTAACCACCGACTCAAGTCAGTTCTTGTAACTGAATAAAGTGACCTGGGAGATGGTCAATCATACTTAGTACAAGTCCCTTGAACAAGGCCAAACCATCCTGGATGCTGTTTCCCCAGGCCACAGTGAAACTTCAAAAGACGTGTTAAATAGACTGTTTTAATATTGGGGATTTGCCTTAATGAGTCAGAGAGGGGATGGTTCCTGACTAAAGTAAATGGGGGCACGTTAAATGAGACAGAAATCCAATCATGAGTCAGTCCATGAAAATACACAGAGCATTTGTAACGTTAACTCAGTAGTTTTTGAATACTCCATGTTTCCATAGCATTGCATGTCACTCTTATGTTGACTCCAAATGAATGTCCAACAAAAGTTAATCTAGCAGAGTTTTTCTAACTCTCTATCTACTAGGCACGTGACACAAGAAATGCAATTTTTAACAGATCAGTTGATCTTTTCATAGGCAGAAATAGAAAGCTGAACAGTCTTATTAATGATGCATTAGTGCTTGTTCTCCTTTCTTCTATCCTCTGAATATCCCCAAATTGAATTGCCCCAAATTGAGTGAAAATGCATACATAAAATTATCTTTATTCACTCTACTAACTATATTCAGCCTGCCCAAAGCATATTTGAATGGCACTTCTTTTTTTCAGTAATATTAACGTTATTTGCATCATTCAAAATGTATAAAGACATAGAAGTGAAATTATAGCATCTATTGCTAGTATTCATATGCTGATATGCAAGGGTATGGAATTTCCAGCCTTCATGGTATCCATTCCTTAATAGAGTCAATATTAGCTGGTGAACAGAGCTTGGATTTTGAAGTCACCAGTGTTCTCTGTAAGCAGTGTGCATGGGCGGCCACCGAGGAGAGATTCAATGCTGATTAGCAGAGTGCCCACAGCTGACAAGCATGTGTTTCTATTGGCAGTGCACATCTGGACATGCCTTGGTGCACATAATAAAATTTATTCCACACATGCCGGGGAAAAGTTAGAGGGAACACTGGAAGTCATCCTCATTGATTCCCAATCCTAGCTCTGCCATGGACTTGCTGTGTGATCCTGGTTACTCTACTCTCGCTGGGCCTCATTTTTGCCATCTGTAAAATGAGTGTAGCAATTATTTACCTCCTCTCAGGCTCCTATGAGGATTAAGTAACTATAATGGTATAATTTGCTAAGGACATGAGCACCTACAATTCCCATTAGTCATTGGAACAAAGCTCTTTGCAGGGCTTCAGTACCACACCCGAAAGGGTGGGTTTGATGAGCAATGGGTGGGAAATAGATTTCTTCTCCTGTACTAATTTTTGAGCTACTGAAAAATGGCGACAAAATGTTGAAATTTCAAAAATGTTAAAAAAAGTCAGTTTTGGTGAATAGAAATTATTGTTGCTTATTGTTTTGTTCTCCTTTAGCATCTAGGAACCCTAGTCATGAGCCAGAACCCTGTTGCACTAGGCACTATACAAGCACAGAACAAAAAAAGTCAGGCCCTGCCATAGAGTTGGCTGGTATTGAATGTAGAACTTTAAGGGCTAAAGCCATGTGCCTCTAAAGCATGAGCTAAAAGCCACCTGGCCTTTAGCTAAGGCTGTAGAGCAGAATTCACTCTCCCTTTCTCAGTAGTCTGAGGTCACATCTCCACTTACCAGAGGATCAATCTTCTGTGGTTTGATCTAGTGGGTCTAGTAAAGACCCCCAAAATCAAATGCTGAGGATGTCCTCGTCAACCATGGTACTCCGGCAAGGAGTAAGGGGAGTGAAAAGGAGAGTGTCTTCCATCGACTTCCCTCTGTGGGGTGCCCAAGAAAATCAGTGCAAGGTACGTCAACTGCAGCTACGCAATTCACGTAGCTGGAGTTGCATATGTTGCATCGATTTTTCTCCACCACTGCAGAACAAGAGATACTAGATGACTATAGACAGAGTAGTGAAAGGAAACAAGGAAACACACAGGAGATATCTACAAAGGCCCAGAAGTGAGCCTCAAAGCCCAGATTGATAGACTCAGGCTCTTTTGGCTTGTAGACAGCCACTTTTGGTTTCAGAGCCCAAGCATTGACTTCAAAGCACTCTCTGGAGAGCTGTTTTTAGAGGGCTAGCATGAGCCCTTCTACACCAAGGCTGGATGACTTGCTTCTACTGGCTATGGAGACAAACCTATAATGAAAAAGATTTAGTTTAGATTATTTTTAGCCATTTCATTTCAATGTCAACCATGTTTGTTTGCTTAATTAAAGTTTGATTTGTGCTAGAATGTTTACCTTTTCAAACCAAAATGATTTCCAACAAGAATGTTTCACAATGAAATGCTTCCACAATTTTGGAATGGTTTTACCCAACCTGTCTCATAGGGTGTGTCTAAACTACATGGCTCCATCAATGGAGTAATTTAAGTAATCGCGGCTTCATTTAAATTTACATGGCTGCCGCGCTGAGCCGACAAACAGCTGATCAGCTGTTTGTCAGCTCAGCGTGCTAGTCTGGACGCTCCTGCGCCGACCTGAAAGCCCTTTATCGACCTCCCCGTTATGCCTTGTAGGATGAGGTTTACCGGGGAGGTCGATAAAAGGCTTTCATGTCGACAGGGGAGCGTCCAGACTAGCATGCTGAGCGGACAAAGAGCTGATTAGCTGTTTGTCGGCTCAGTGCGGCAGCCATATACATTTAAATGAAGCCGCGAATATTTAAATCACGGCTTCATTTCCCTTTGCCAAACAAACAAATCTACATGGCTCCGTCGACGGAGCCATGTAGTTTAGACGTACCCATAGAGCTGAAAGGTGCCTTGAGAGGTCATCAAATCCAGTCTCCTGTCCTTACAGCAGGACCAAGTACCATCCCTGACAGATTTGCCCCAGATCCCAAAATGGGCTCCTCAAGGATTGAACTCCCAACTCCGAGTTTAGCAGGCCAATGCTCAAACCACTGAGTTACCCCTCCCAACTCTTCTGAAGTCAAAAATTTCAGGGAAACTTCCTCACCTACAAAAAGTTTAGCCTTTCCAAATCCACAGAATCTGATGAAAAAAGTTTTGTCTAAAAATTCCTGAGGCATACTAGTATTGGCCTGTTTGCAGGGCAGGCCAGACTGGAAGCAATTGCTTCTTGAGCTGTCTGTTCTTATCTATCAAATACTGCAGACTAGTATTTTGGAAATTGCTCCCCTGGCCTTTTGTGTGAGGCACCACATGTTTCTATTCCATCACCTCCACGCTCCACACAATGTCTTTGCAAGAACACTAGGGAACACAGTGATCTGATTTTATTTTGGCTGCAGACTCATCAGTATTCTGATGAAACTCTGTTTCATGTCTCTGCTTCACTGGGCCTGAGAAGTGCAGTCACTTGGCTCCCCCAGCGTCTGACTGAGATCAGGACTTGGATATGAGCTCATTGGTTGATGAGGAATTCACTTAGAACTTGCTACATCTGCACTGAAAACCTCTGGTGGCAGCATGCAAGGCATGTGTAGCTATCTGCTACAGTGAGAAACAGACAGCATCCACACTGTGTGCACTGTGGACATACTCACTGATGTAATGCTGTTGGGCTAAGGAAAACAACCAGGCTGTATCTAGACTGGCACGTTTTTCCGCAAAATCAAGTGATTTTGCGGAAAAACTTGCCAGCTGTCTACACTGGCCGTTTGAATTTCCGCAAGAACACTGACGATCTCATGTAAGATCCTCAGTGTTCTTGCGGAAATACTGTGCTGCTCCCGTTTGGGCAAAAGCCCTCTTGCGCAAATGATTTGCGCAAGAGGGCTAGTGTAAACAGCACAGTACTGTTTTCCGCAAAATAGCCCCGATTGCGAAATGGCGATCGGGGCTTTTTTTTGCAGAAAACTGCATCTAGATTGGCCACAGACGCTTTTCTGCAAAAAGTGCTTTGGCAGAAAAGCTTCGTGCCAATCTAGACGCGATTTTTCCGAAATGCTTTTAACGGAAAACTTTTCCGTTAAAAGCATTTTTGGAAAATCATGCCAGTGTAGACGTAGCCCCAGGTGATATCCCAGAAAACAGGTGATATCTGCTTCTTGGCGATCTTTTGGATAATAAAGGAGACAATCTGAGACTCCTTTGATTTTTGCCTGCTTCTGCATGGAACGGTAGAGTTTGCTTTGGTTTTCACATGAATATATTGATATACATATGCAGATTTCGGATGCATTACTTTCATATCCACTTTAATGTATTTTTTTCCTTGTGAATATGGACCTTTTGTTATTATTACTATATATTTATTATTTCTCTTACTAGCACTCAGGAACCCTAGCATGGACAAGGGCTTCCTTGTGCTAGGCATTGTACAAACACAGAATGAAAAGACATTCCCTGAGCCAAGGAGTTTACTATCTCAGTGCAAGATAAGAGACAACTGACAGAAACAGAATGACAGTGGGTGTTACATGTTTGAATGCAACAACCATAGAATCTTAGAATCATAGAATACGAGGACTGGAAGGGACCTCAAGTCATCAAGTCCAGTCCCTTGCCCTCATTGCAGGACCCAGTACTGTCTAGACCATCCCTGATAGATATTTACCTAACCTACTATTAAATATCTCCAGAGATGGAGATTCCACAACCACCCTAGGCAATTTATTCCAGTGTTTAACCACCCTGACAGTTAGGAACTTTTGTAAAGTCTGTGACTTTAAAAATGAGTAGTTCTGTAGCACATTAGGGTACGTCTATACTGTAGGCTAAAGTCAAGTTAAGATATGCAACATCAGCTATGTTAATTGCGTAGCTGAAGTCATAGTATCTTACCTTGGCTTTTGGAACTGTCTACAAAACAGGAAGTTGAAGGAAGAACACTCTTCCTTTGACTTCCCTTCCTCCTTTGTAAAATGAGGATTACAGGGCAGAGTAAAAAGCCTGTTATTTTGAAAATATTTCAGAATAACGGGCTTGCTGCATAGACATGCATTCAGTCTCATTCAATAAATGAGTTATTTTGAAAGAAGTGTGCAGTGTAGACATAGCCTTAGAGACTAACAAAAATATATTATATATAGTATCATGAGCTCTTTTTATAGATTTGTTAGTCTCTAAGGGCATGTCTACACTAAGAAAATATTTAAAAATAACTTATTTCTGAATAGTAACTCCTGAAATAACTATTTTGAAATAAAATGCAGGACAATGTAGCACTTTAAACACTAACAAGATGGTTTATTAGATGATGAGCTTTCGTGGGCCAGACCCACTTCCTCAGATCAAATAGTGGAAGAAAATAGTCACAACCATATATACCAAAGGATACAATTAAAAAAAATGAACACATATGAAAAGGACAAATCACATTTCAGAACAGGAGGGGGATGCAGGGGGGGGAAGGAAGGAAGGTAAGTGTCTGTGAATTGATGATATTAGAGGTGGGGAGAGTGGGATGTTTGTGAGTTAATGGTATTAGAGGTGATAATTGGGGAAGCTATCTTGGAAATGGGTAAGATAGCTTGAGTGTTTGTTCATTCCTTTTTGGAGAGTGTCGAATTTTAACATGAATGACAGTTCAGAGGATTACCTTTCAAGTGCAGATGTAAAAGGTCTTTGTAGCAGAATGCAGGTGGTTAAGTCATTGAGAGAGTGTCCTTTCTGGTTAAAATGGCAAGAAACTGTTTTTTCTTTGTGATCTTGTCTGATATCTGTTTTGTGGGCATTAATCCTTTGGCGAAGTGTCTGAGATGTTTGTCCAATGTACATAGCAGACGGACACTTTCGGCACATGATAGCATAGATTATATTTCTGGATGCGCAGGAATATGTGTTCTTGATCTTATAACTCACTTGGTTAGGTCCAATAATGGTATCAGCAGAATGAATATGTGGACAAAGCTGGCAACGGGGTTTGTTGCAAGGGAAGGTACCAGGGTTGGTATTAGTGTGGTATGTCCTGTGGTTGTTGGTAAGAATCATCTTGAGGTTAAGTGGTTGTCTATAGGAGACAGTCTTGCCATGACCATCTTATAAATAAACTAGGGAAATTCAACGTAGATGGGGCTACTATAAAGTGGTTACATAACTAGTTGGATAAACATTCTCAGAGAGTAGTTATCAATGGTTTACAATCATTCTGGAAAGACATAACAAGTGGGGTTCTGCAGGAATCAGTTTTGAGACCAGTTCTGTTCAATATCTTCATCAATGTTTTAGATAATGGCATAGAGTACAATTACAAAGTTTGCATATGCAACCAAACTGGGAGGGGCTATAATTGCTTTGGAGGATAGGATTATAATTCAAAATAATCTGGACAAACTAGAGAAATGGTCTGAGGTAACTAGGATGAAAGTTCAATAAGGACAAAATAACAAAAACAAACCATATTTTGGGATGACTTTATGTACTCCTATTTCATGCCTGGATCCCGTCCCATCTGCTTTTCTTATAAAAACTGAAGGCTTTAGGGTTGATGAAAGACTTTTATGCTTTGCATCCTGTGTATCTAAAAGAGCACTTTCAATTCTGTGCAGCAAACTCTGTCTCCCAATAACTTTCCATATGAGTTTCCTTAGCACCCCCTCTTACCACAGGAGCATGGAAGAGGGTATATGTGGAAAAGTATGGATCACTTATCTAGCAGCAGCAGTAGTTTAGAACCAAGAGGCCCTAACTATTTTTGGTTTCCCATTATGCCAATCACAGTGCAAATATACAATGCTAGATATGGATCCAACATTTTGCAATATAAACAGGGTGGGAGAAGAAACAGAAGCACACAGAGTTGAAGTGATTTTTCCCAAGTTCATATAGGAGGGCAGTTTCAGAGCTAGAAATAGTATTGGGTCTCTTAACTCCTGTCCCAGGACCCTGTTTATGAATTAGTAAATAGCTGCTTCAATATATTTTGACAGATGATAATATATTTAATTGCATAAAGTAAAATTATAGCTGGGGTATGAAAAAAAAGTTTTGAGCCTGCCAATGTGAGTGCTTTGCCAATCAAGCAAGAGGAAATGTAATTCAAGGCTGCTAATATCTGTATATAACACAGCTTTCATCATGTTTCTCCTACCAGAACTTGTTTTGAGCTTTTTTTCATGTTGAGCTATGAGTCAAAGACAAGAGTAATATACTGGGGTAGATCAGAAGGGACCTTATTTGAGTTAGTGGATTTATGCTAGGGTGTAACTGGGGAAGGCAAGATTGGAACGAGGCCCATTTTATTCCTCTGTACAAGGAAACAAATTAAAACATCAGCATGATTCTTTTCAGAGGCAAGAATCCAATAAAATATATTGGGTAATAAAATATCTTTGGTAACTAAATGTAAAACTCACACCATCCTGAAGTCAACGTGAAGAAAAATAGGATTCAAGTATGAAAAAAATAGAGAAGGAATGATTATTCCTAATTCAAAGGAACATCTATTACAGTACAAAATGTTCATTTTTTTAAATTTATAAATAAAATAAAATAATTATTTAAGGCTCTGAAAATCTGAGAATCGATGTCCACATTTGCTTATCCCTCTACAGGATCAAGATCTAGAAACAAACAATAAACACACAGACGGGAGGCTCCTATCTTAAGAGTCTGATGATAGTCTCATCTTGACAGTCTGATAATAGTTTCTTCTCTCAAAAGATGACTGTCTCAATTTTTTTATATTCTCTGTGTCTTAATGTTATTTATCATTTGGACTGCAGTAGAATCTAGAGGCCCCAGCCCCAATGTGCTAGGCACTGTACATACATACAATAAAAAGACATCGGGAGTAGCTGAGTTAGTCTGTACAGGATAAACTTAAAAAAGAACAAATAGTCTGGTAGCACTTTAAGACTAACAAAACATAGGCAGTTATTGCTCCTAGATTTCTACTCTTCCAGGGAAGTTTCAACTTTCACCATTTTGTATGTTCACATTCTTAGAGTGAAACAACAGGTATTTCTGAAAATGGGTTTTAAAACAAATATTCACTGAATCTGTGTCTAAGATGTATAATATTAAAGCATATTTCACCCGCTTTAAATGAAAGCTATGTAAAAATATAGCCCATCTTTTGTTATGTCTTTTGTTAGATTGTAAGATCTTCAGGGAAAACATTTTCCCTCAGAGTATACCTACATTGGAGCTAGAAGTATAATTTCCAGTTTATATGGATACATACAGACTAGATTTGATCTAGAATAAGGAAAACAAATGTATAGCTGCAACTGAATGGGTGGAAGGATGGCTAGCCACCCACACTATAATCCTGTCTGAAGCCCTAGGTATATAGTTGGGGCAGCTATCCTTTCCCTTTGCCCATGAAGGGTAAGTCTACACTGCACAGCTATTTCGGCATACCTCTGTCATCCCAAAATAGCTACCCCACATCTACATAAGCCGCCCGTTAATTCAAAATATTTTTCGAAATAACAGATGCACTGTTTCACCATCCCGGAAAACCTTGTTGCACGAGAAATAAGGGATGGCTTGAAATAGTGCATTATTTTGAAACTTGGCACTGTGTAGACTCACCAAATTTCAAAATAATCTATTTTAAAATAGATTCAAAATAAGATACGCAATTTGCGTAGTGCAAATTGCGTATCTTATTTTGGCTACGTCTAGACTGCAAACCTCTTTCATAAGAGGCTTTTTTGAAAGATACTTTCAAACAAACTTCTTTCGAAAAAGAGCATCTAGACTACAACCAGTACTTTCAAAAAAGCAAGCTGCTTTTTCGAAAGAGAGCACCCATGCAGTCTGGATGCTCTCTTTCGAAAAAGCATAGTTTGCATTACATAGCACCTTTTTTTAAAAGAGCACTTTCGAAAAAAGTGTTATTCCTTGTAAAACAAGGTTTTCCACGGTCGAAAAAACTGCTGCATTCTTTCAATTTGCTTTCAAAAGAATGTGGCAGCAGTCTAGATAAAGGGGAAGTTTTTTTGAAAAAAAGGCCACGTTTTTCAAAAAAACCCTGTAGTCTAGACACACCCTTTGAGTTTATGGTGCTGTATAGACGCACCCAAAGAGTACTTACCTAAAGGGGACACGATAGATGCCTAATAATATATTAGTGTTCAACACCAGGTTTAGCTCTCTCTAGAAAAGGTGAGGAAGCCCATAACTTAGGATGTTGGAAATCAGGCTGGGTAGAGCACTGAAAAGTAAACCATAGGGCAAAGCTTTTCTGTGTAAAAACCAAAACCTGACTGAACAAAAGGATTCTGTCATAGAAAAAGAATATTATGCAACTGTGTGGGTGGTGAAGTTGTTCAGGGCCTAGTTATTTAATAGGAGGTTGAGGATTCTAATAGACCACCCACAGCTGGTATGGCTACACAGAACAAAAGGTCCCAGCCTGAAACTGACACATTGCAGTATAGCCTGCCAAGGACACAACAGGGATATTATCCGCATTAAAGGCAGAGACAATGTGCTCCCTGATGCAGAAAAGCCTTGAACCGACACCTCTGGATCAGCCATTGACTGACTGTGCTGTGTCACACTTTCCTTCTTCCATTGATTGCAGAGTGTTCAGGAGAAATTCCAGACAGGAAGATACAAAGCAGTGAAAGTTATCCTGTTTTCAAGTGCGGGCCATGGAGTTTTGGACTATCCAGTGTCCCCTGTAAGCTGAGAGCTTGGACAACCCACCCAGGAGACTTTCAAATGCTGCCCAGCTGCTTAGCAGAGTACCCACAGTTCCTATAGCTGGCTGCCTGAGTTGCTACTGGTGGTGCATCTACACACATGCCAGGGTGCATATAACAAACTTTACTCTGTACATAGATAGAGGAACTAGAGGGAACATTGGACTATTCCTGTGGCAAGAGAGACAAACTCTGGATCTTTCCACTGATGGGGCAAAAGAACACCACAATTGTCTCATGGCTAGAAGGTTCATAGCCAAGATTTACAGGATCAAAAAATGAGGTTTACAGGAACTTGCGCAAAAGGGATTTTCCCCCCACAAATGGCCCCGTCTACATAGGGCTTTTTAACAGCAAAACCTCTTCCACAGAAAGGATTGGAAGAAGATATGCAAAGGAAAGCACGAGATATGCTAATGAGCACTTCTCCCTGAAAAAAACCGCAGTGTAGACATAGCTCAAGTCTAGCTATAATATGCTGGATGGGTTTTGGGGAGCATTTGCTGTATAGGATATGACAATATCATGTTAGCTAAGTTTAGGCTCCAGTCTGTGTGTATTGATTTTATTTAATATGTAACCCTTTGTTTCTGGAATTTCTGCATTGTTCAACATATCTAAGTGTTGTGTGCTAAACAGGGCTATGTTTTGTGGAATAATTGGCAATCTGGGATGTACTGTTTCTTTGGAATCTGGATCTAGGTGGTGTGTGGGGTGCCCCGTGGATCTTTCTAGTAGGAAACACCTTATTGTTATCCAGAATCCTAATGCACAAGAACCCAAAAACAGAAAGGGAGAAAGCAGGCTACTCCCCAAGAGGTACACCTCAACTCTGTGCTGACTGATTACACAAGACCTAGATTTCATGCTCTCCTAGGCAGCTCCTAGTCTAAATGCAGAGCCAGGAAACCCCTTACAGTGATAGCTTGTATTTTTAACACTGTAATCAATATAACAGAGTTAAAAGGTATAAAATCAGGACATAATAAAAATAGACTCATATGAAAGAATTTGAAGCAGAATACATTTCTCATTTTTCTGTTTGATCTATAAATGTTTCCGTTTGTTTGTTTTCTTTAGTCACTTCCCTTCCCCAAAGAAAAAAAAGGATTCTACATATTTGTGGTCTAAACACCCTTTTCAGCTGAACGTTTGCTACTATGTGAAAACTGGAATTCAGTGAATCAAATATAGGGTATCATTTATTTCTATATGAAAAATTGCATTCTCCAGATTTTCTGCATAAATAGGAAGGGATCACTTGTTTTATAACTAAATTGAATCCTATGCAACATATACCAGGTTCCCAAATTATCAATTCATAGGATTCATTTAGGGCTAAGAAGCTTTAAAACTGCCTTATTGAAAGGAGACTTATTGTACATTCTTTCACTTCTCCCTTTGTGTGAGAAGCAATTCTGTTCTAGTAGTTCAATGTTCATCTATACAGAGTAATTGCACTTCTTATGCAACTTGTGCTGTTTACACTCCGGGAATAGGCCAAAGCAATTATTAGCAAGAAAAGTACAAACAAAATGATATTCTGACACAATGGGCTGTCAGTTAAATACAAACATTAGTATGTAAAAATATAATATTTGAACATCTGGCAGCCTTTTTCTATTATTCTGCTATCTGCCAGCATCTCTGACAACCAAATCATTGGAAAATCTCTCTAAACTTGATTATCATAGATCATAGAATCATAGAACCATAGAGCTGGAAAAAACCTCAGAAGGTCATCAAGTCCAGCCCCCTGCTCTAGGCAGGACCAATCCCAAATAAATCAACCCAGCAAGGGCTTTCTCAAGCCGAGACTTAAACATCTCTAGCGATGGAGACTCTACTACTTCCCTAGGTAACCCATTCCAGTGCTTCACCACTCTCCTAGTTAAATAATTTTTCCTAATATCCAACCTGGACCTCGCCCATCACAACTTGAGACCATGCTCCTTGTTCTGCCATCTGTCACCACTGAGAACAGCCTCTCTCCATCCTCTTTGGAAGCTCCCTTCAGGAAGTTGAAAGCTGCTATCAAATCCCCCCTCACTCTTCTCTATTGCAGACTAAACATACCCAAATCCCTCAGTGTCTCCTCATAGGTCATGAGCTCCAGCCCCCTAATCATTTTGGTCGCTCTCCACTGGACCCTCTCCAATGCATCCACATCCTTTCTATAGTGGGGGCCCCATAACTGGACACAATAGTCCAGGTGTGTCCTCACCAGAGTCAAATAAAGGGGAATAATCACTTCTCTAGATCTGCTGGCAATGCTCCTCCTAATGCACCCTAATATGCCATTAGCTTTCTTGGCTACAAGGGCGTACTGTTGACTCGTATCCAGCTTCTCATCCGCTGTAACCCTAAGGTCCTTTTCTGCAGAACTACTACTTTGCTGGTTGGTCCCCAGCCTGTAACAATGCTTGGGATTCTTCTGTCCCAAGTGCAGGACTCTGCACTTGTCCTTGTTGAACCTCATCAGATTTCTTGTGGCCCAATTCTCCAATTTGTCTAAGTCACTCTGGACCCTATCTCTGCCCTCAAGTGTATCTACCTCTCGCCCTAGCTTAGTGTCATCTGCAAACTTGCTGGGGGTGCAATCCATCCCACCATCCAGGTCATTAATAAAGATATTGAACAAAACCAGTCCTAGAACCGAACCTTGGGGCACTCTGCTAGACACTGACTGCCATCCTGACATCGAGCCGTTGACCACTACCCGCTGGGCCCGGCCTTCTAGCCAGCTTTCTATCTATCTTACCATCCATTTATCCAATCCACATTCCCTTAACTTGCTGGCAAGAATATTGTGGGAGACTGTATCGAAAGCTTTGCTAAAGTCAAGGTATATCACATCCACTGACTTTTCCATGTCCACAGAGCCAGTTACCTCATCAGAGAAGCTAATCAGATTGATCAGGCACGACTTGCCCTTTGTGAATCCATGCTGACTATTCCTGATCACTTTCCTCTCTTCTAAGTGCCTCAAAATGGATTCCTTAAGGAACCTTTCCATGATTTTTCCAGGAACCAAGGTAAGACTGACCAGCCCATAATTCCCTGGATCGTCCCCAGGTTACATGGATCCGACTTACATCGGATCCCTACTTACAAACGGGGTGAGGCAACCCCGCGCTAGCTGCTTCCCCCCAGCAGACCAGGGAGACATGAAGCTAGCACCTCCCTCCCCCAGCAGACCAGGGAGAAGGGGAGTGGCTTTTCTCATCAGACACCTCAGCTTGAGAATAAAGGACTGAGGGAAGTGAGGTGTGGGAGAATAAAACTGAGCTCTGGAGAAATGTTTGGCTAGAGTTTCCCCTACAATATGTACCAGTTCCGACTTACATACAAATTCAACTTAATAACAAACCTACAGTCCCTATCTTGTACATAACCCGGGGACTGCCTGTACTACATTTGCCTTTTTCCAATCATCTGGGATCTCTCTCAGTCTCCACGACTTTTCAAAGATAACGGCCAAAGGCGCCTCAATGATATTTGCCAACTCCCTCAGTACCCTTGAATGCATTAAATCCGGGCCTATGAATTTGTGTATGTTTAGCTTTTCTAAATAGTTCCTAACCTGTTCTTTACCCACCAAGGGCTGTTGATCTTCATCCCATCTTGAGTCACTTAGCGCATTAGTCCAGGAGCTGACCTTGTCCGTGAATACAGAGGCAAAGAAAGCATTGAGTACTTTAGGTTTCCCCACATCATCTGTCACTAGGTTACCTCCTTCATCCAGTAGGGGCCCCACACCCTCTATGATCACCTTCTTGTTAACATGCCTATCAAAACCTTTCTTTTTATCCTTCACATTCTTTGCCAGTCGCAATTCCAATTGCACTTTTGACTTCCTGATAACCCCCTGGCATTCTCGAGCTATACATTTAAACCCCTCCCTGGTCATTTCTCCAAGTTTCCACTTTTTGTAAGCTTCCTTTTTGTACTTAAGTTCACCAAGGATTTCCCCTGTAAGCCAATCCAGTCTCCTACCATGTTTGCCTCCCTTGCTATGCGTCGGGATGGTATCTTTCTGTGCCTTCAATAAGGCTTCTTTAAAATACTGCCAGCTGTCCTGGACTCCTTTCCCCTTCATGTTAGCATCCCAAGGGATTCTACCTATCAGGTCTCTGAGGGAGTCAAAATCTGCTTTTCTGAAGTCCAAGGTGTGTATTTTACCACTCTCTTTTGTTCCTTTGGTCAGGATCCTGAAATCTACCATCTCATGATCACTGCTTCCCAGGTTGTCACCCACTTCTACTTCCCCTATTAGTTCCTCCCTGTTTGTGAGCAGAAGGTCAAGCTTCGCATGGCCCCCGGTCGGATCCTTCAGCACTTGTACCAAGAAGTTATCCCCAACAGTACTGCCGTATTGGTTTCCCAACAGATGTCAGGGTGATTAAAGTCCCCCACAAGAACCAGGGCCTGCATTCTGGAAGCTTCTCTTAGTTGTCTGAAGAAAGTCTCATCTATCTCATCCACCTGATTTGGTGTCCTGTAGTAGACACCAACCACATCATCACTGCTGTTGTTTGCACCTCTAAACTTAATCCATAGACTCGCAACAGGTTTTTCTCCCTGTATATACTGGAGTTCGGAGCAATCATAGTGTTCTCTTACGTATAGTGTAACTCCTCCTCCTTTTCTCCCCTGCCTCTTCTTCCTGAACAGTCTATATCCTTCCATGACAGTGCTCCAGTCATGCGAGTCATCCTACCAAGTCTCAGTTATCCCAATTAAATCATATTTCTTGGACTAGGCCAGGGCCTCCAGTTCTTCCTATTTGTTGTCCAGGCTTCTCGCATTAAATATACAAACACCTCAGATAACCCTATCTTCTCCATTTGAATCTGGGGTCCTCCTTTCTTGCTCATTCCTCTTTGCATTTCTTCCCAATATCCAACTTTCCCACTCCCCTCAGGGTTTTAGTCACCGTCCCCCAACGAACCTAGTTTAAAGCCCTCCTCACTAGGTTTGCAAGCCTGCCCGCAAAGATGCTCCTTCCTCTCTTGGTTAGGTGGATCCCATCTCTTCCTAACAATCCTTGTGCCCGGAACAGAGTCCCACGGTCGAAGAAACCAAAGCCCTCTCTGCGACACCACCTGCGCAACCACACATTTACTTCCTCAATTCGACGATTGGCCAGAGTTAGGTGACAAAATTAATTGGATCTCAGTTTACAAATGAATTTCTTAATTAAATAATAAACACTTTAAATACCATATTTCAGATGGTTTTATGTATCATTTTCCTCAGTACATTTCAAAGCACTTTTCACAGGAAGTCACCCTTATTATCCTCGCTGAAGGAAAGGATTTCAGAAATTGTCCCTGTGTAGTCATGTTCTACTCTGAAAAGTTACACTATAAAAATGACCCCATCTAACTCTTCAGTTCTACTCCCTGGCTGCATCAGCATCATAGCTCCTATCTTCAAAGACAAAAAACAAGTTTTTTGCTACGTCTTTTTTTTTGCAGAGCACACAGAGGTGAGAGAGAATGAGCAGGATTCTATTTCTTCTTGAGGCATTGCCAGCTTAATAGTTTAGTGCGTGCTAATAGGTGACATCTAGTACATCCTTTGAAGGCTCAGGTGAAGGCTCTGATATATAATATCGACTGCTGTACCTTGAAGTCAAAAAGGGAATTAGATGCCTACGAGCTCTGAGGATCAGAGACTGTTTTTGGTGCAAATGCAGCAGAAGGAAAGGACACAGAGTGACTCTTCGACTTCTAGTTCAGAAGGTCAGCAGGTGTCATCAGATTTGTAAATTGCTCACCTTTCACATGGAAGCCAATGACAGACAGTAATCATGAAATACCCAGACTGCCACTTTTTTAAAAAAATATAAAAGTCCCTTTTCAGAGTCACACCATACTTTAGTACGAGGAACCCTTTTTCTGGCTCTGTTACATCTCAGCTATGTATCTGCTGGCAAAGCATACAGGACATGGGCCATTTGTTAAGTTCCATGAATGTACTGAATTTATCTGTTGGCAACTCTGACAACCAAATAATTGGAAAATCTCTCTAACCCTGATTGGCCAGAACTAAGGGTATGTCTACACTACCCTCCTAATTCGAACTAGGAGGGTAATGTATGCATACCGCACTTGCTAATGAAGCCCGGGATTTGAATTTCCCGGGCTTCATTAGCATAAGCGGGGAGCCGCCATTTTTAAATCCCCGCTGCTTCGAACCCCGTGTAGCGCGGCTACACGGGGCTCGAACTAGGTAGTTCGGACTAGGGTGCCTATTCCGAACTACCGTTACTCCTCGTTTCACCTCAAACGGGGTTCAAACGAGCAGGGATTTAAAAATGGCGGCTCCCCGCTTATGCTAATGAAGCCCGGGAAATTTAAATCCCGGGCTTCATTAGCAAGTGCGGTATGCATACATTACCCCGCTAGTTCGAACTAGCGGGGTAGTGTAGACATACCCTAAGAGACAAAATTCATTGGATCTCAGTTTACAAATAACATTCTTAATTAAATTATAAACACTTTAAATAACATACCGGTATTTCAGGTGTTTGTATGTAGCATTTTCCTTCATAGGGTCTGGAGAACAGCAAGAAAAATGATTAAAGGTCTAGAAGACATGACCTATGAGGGAAGACTGAAAGAATTGGGCTTGTTTAGTTTGGGAAAGAGAAGACTGAGAAGGGACATGATAGTAGTTTTCAAGAACCTAAAAGGGTGTTATAAGGATGATAGAAAAAAAATATTCTCTTTGGACTCTGATGATAGGACAAGAAACAATGGGCTTAAATTACAGCAAGAAATGGGGGTTAGGTTGAACATTAGGAAAAACTTCCTAACTGTCAGGGTGGTTAAACATTGTAATAAATTGGGAGGTTGTAGAATTTCCAGCACTGGAAATATTTAAGCGCAGGTTGCATAGACATTGATCTGAGATGATCTAGATGGTTCTTGGTCCGGCTGGGTGGGCAGAGGACTGGACTTTATGACCTCTCAAGGTCCCTTCCAGTACTCTATGATTGTACTCTAGGGGAGACTGTTGCTTTGTAAATCAAACATCAGATTGTGTATGTAATTGATCCTGGAATCCATATGATCTGGGGACAGTGTTTTCCAATTGGATTGTGACCCCTAGCCAAAGGTCACAACTCAATCATGAGGGAAGGGTCATGAGACTGACATTTTTATGACATTCTCCACATTCCTTCATTACTATTATGATGATTCTTTTATTTATTAATATTGCTAGGAATTTAATGCCCTACAAACATAGGACAAAAAGATGCTGTTTACTCTTCAAGGATACATATTCTCTTCCAAGTCCCTTGAAACACACTTCGAAGTAAGTAAATAGGTTTAGCTGTGTTATTATTAAAACATTTTTTTAGTCTTCCCTTTATAGTAAACTGAGATTTACCTGAGTTCTCAGATCCTTAACTAAATTAAGTGATTTTTAATAAAAGGAAAATGTATATGTTTTATTTAAATGACTGTATTTTTCAAAAATACACTATTTTTTGAAGTTAATTTTTATTTTGGATTTCTTAAAGTAAGGGATTATCAAAATTTGTCAGCTTAATTTTTTTTAACCCTTTTTTTAAATGGGAATTCCGTTGAGTGTATTTTTTCCTCACCCCTATAAACTCTCAGCATTCACTGTGTTGTAACAAAAAATGGTTATAGTCCATTCCAATAACATTTTCTTTAAGTTTTCACACTGTAAGTATTGAACAGAGCATTACTCAAAATTTCTCCATTTTAATCTCTTTTCTGTAAGGTTTATTGAGAAGCAATTCTATTCCAGGTTCATCCTGTTTTTCTGGATCATCTTGGTTCAGTCTCTTTCAACAGTTGCTCAATTAAGACTGTACTTGCTTTGGTGATTCTGTCTCTTTTCTGTATGGCTTTAGGAGAAACAATCCCATTCTAAGCACATCCCATTTTCCTGGCACAACCAAACCCTTACGATACTTTAAGTTAAGAGGAAGCTGTATATGGAATTTGATGGTCTTAGCTCTTAGGGCATATCTACGTTGCAACCCTCTTTCAGGATGCCAGTGTATCCCAAAATAGCTATCCCACGTCTTCACAGCAAACCCGTTATTTTGGACTCGCTATTCCAACATCCCTATAAACCTCATTCTACGAGGAGTAGGGGATGTTTTGGAATAGCACTTTATTTCAAATTGTGGCACTGTATACACAGTGCCAAATGACAAAATAAGCTATTTCAAAATATCATTGAAAAAGATATGCAATTTGCATAGCTCAAATTGCGTATTTTATTTCTACTTACGGTACAGTGTAGATGCTCCCTTACTGTGTAGGAGGAGTTCTTGATTAGATAGACAACCAGGCAAACTCAAATACACAGTAAATGTCAGAGGGCATGAAACATTTTTTGACTTATTACAAGGGGTCTCCATAATGGCTCACAAATCTGTAAAGGCTGAGAAGCTTTGGTCCAGACTGGGTACATCTACACTGCAGGGGTTTTCTGGGGTACCAGAGATATCCCGGAAAAACTCCACTGCATCTGGGGAATGCGTTTGATCTTCAGCTTTTTTTTGTAGAAGAAGGGATCTTCCGAAAGAGGCAGATTTTCTGAAATTTGGCCCAGTGTAGATGGGCCAAATTTCAGAAAAGCCTCTTTCGAAAAAAATCGGAAAAAGCTGTAGTGTAGACCTAGCCTATATCATGCATACAAGAGAAGTTCCTGCCTTCTGCTTATGTTTCTCTGCAGTTCTTTCCAAGTCTACCACACTCATGAAAGAGCACCATAAGCTAGTAGAACCCAGTTCATTCCTTGATGTGATTAAGAGGAAAAGCACAGTTTGCAAGGTTTTTTTTTAAACAGCTGATATTTATTTAGAGATAAAGCACCTAATATTTATGTATGCACAAAAGAATTATATTATTTCAGAGGAGATAATATACTTGTCACCCAGACTGCATTTGTAGATTCCTCTAAGGCAAGATTCATTTAATTAATATGAATAAAGAGAAGGGGAGAAAATAGCTTAAGATCTGGCACCAGTTTTGCTTTTAAAAATACCACACAGTGTTCATCTTTATACTGTCACTCCAAGGGATCCTGATATTAGAGTAGATGAGAATAACAGTAATTTGTATGTAAGAAAGAAAGAACAAAAGACAGCCATGTGCTTTAACTTCATAAAGAGCCAGGGATCTGTGAGTGAGCAGGGAGTAGCACCAACTTAATCATATTAAAATTAGCAAACATTTAATCAAAAACTATTATGATTCTGGCACGACCATGCTGTGCAAATGGAAGGTAAATGAACAGAGTGAAAACAATATCAATGAAAGGCAGGGGGAAAGGATAAGAGCGTGCTTTCAGCATGGGAATTTGTCAATTACAGAACTAACCATCCATAACTAAGTAACATCCATGCTTGGATGACGGATAACTACCACCAATCTGCAGATAGTCGTACGCTTCATTCCCCACGTCACCTGTGTTCCTTCCCTCATTTACATTTGGACTGACTTCATCCTCAACCTGTAGCCTTCTGAACAAAATCAATGTATGCTCCAGTTAGCCCTGGCTCCCCAATCACTGTCCTCTCCATGAATATAATGAAGCAGGTGGGACTGCAGTGCAGTTCACGATGTAACACTGAATTTAGGTTCCTCGATGGAGGCAGGTAGAACAAGAATTTGCCTGGGATCCAGGAAGGTAGAGATAAAGCATGCTTGAAAGGAGCTGCTCTATTATCTTGCTAGGAAGCCCACTGTGTCTTGCTGGAAGAAATATGCCAGTAAAAGTAATTTACTCATATGATAGGACAAAAAACAAGTGGAAGAGACCTAGTAGAAAACAGATGTAGGCTGCCAGCAGTCCAGGCAAAAAATTGGGCATTCAGTGCAGTTGTTTGATACATCCCTACCTTATATTCATTCTGTTCTTATTCCCACCTACCTCTGCTGATTCCTGGGGGCTACACAGAAAGAAGAGGTGTGGAGATAATCTGGATTTGCTAATTAATAAAATATTTACGGATTGATTTTTCTTTCATATTCTAATGGTGTCATGCATTGAAAAGATGCTCAATTCCTCATGGTTCAGAGGCACAGGTCCCCCTAGCTGTTTAGACTTTGCTCTATTTTTTTTTCTTCTATGGGCTCTGCCAATTAAGTTGGGATATTAACTGCATTTGTCAGAAAATGAGGAAATGGAATTTCTTCTTGAGGACAGGAAACAGTGGCTCGGTAGGAAAGGTGACGTGGGTAGGACAGAGGACTGAGCATTTGGAGAAAGAGTGTCTGGTCCCTGGTTGCCACCAGCCTGTGGCATACGCTTTGTCAAGTCACTTTGCCTCTGTATCTCTATTTCCCCTTCCGTGCATCTGTTTAGAGTGTTA
This sequence comes from Pelodiscus sinensis, assembly GCF_049634645.1. Lineage (NCBI taxonomy): Eukaryota > Metazoa > Chordata > Testudines > Trionychidae > Pelodiscus > Pelodiscus sinensis. Next base: position 125,526,897 of record NC_134715.1, read on the forward strand.
GCTCCTCCTGACTGTGTCTCTGTTCAGAGATGACCTGTGCCTGCGAGTAGCAAGCATCAGCAGTGTTGCAGAGGATGCTCCGTCTAGGTGAGCATGCTCAGTACAAGCTGAGCATCAAATTGGGGAGGGGGCAAGTGACCTGTATGCCCCCCTCATTGCCTTTGTCTCAATTCTCATTTGTAGAAGGACTTACCTGGCATTGCCTGGGTTCAGCCTGGGGCAGCGGGGAGGGGGAGTGCACACCTCAGCCACTGGATTCTTCCTGATGCTGGATGGGAGGAAAGGCCGCACAACCCGGCCACTGGCTTTGCCCAGGGGCTAGCATGGGGGCAGGGCGAGCTGTGGAGGCTGCCCACCAGTGGACTATGGGGCTGGCCCAGCAAGGGAGGGAGCCCATACAGGCCTCCCATTGGCACTTCCTGGGCCTAGCCTGGGTGGGGAGGCATGCATTAGGCGGCAGCCACATAACTGAGCAGAGAATGGAGGAGTTTGAAGCACCTGTTGTTGCTGAAGACATGTGCTACATATGTTTGTAAAGTGCTTAGCGTAAGGGGACACCTTTCTTGGAATAAATGTAATACAAATGCTAATGAGCAAAGGGGTTTAAAATAGGATACCATCCTCCCATTCTGTATGACTGATTCATATATGTGCAGTGCTTATATGAAAATTATTTCACTTTCAGTGCGTGGCCAGAATAGGAAATGCAGAAGAAACTGCTCTCCTGACAGATCCAGCTGGACTAGGCTCTGAAACACTGTCAATCTCAATGGAAATCCTGTTCTCACAACATCCTCCGTGTCATTCTGAAAACTCAAGAGACTCAGACAGTTTAGTTGAGCTCTGAACCTGACTTGAATGCCCATCTTGTTAAAGGTCACCATTCTGATTTTAAAGGGTTATACTCTTTCAAGGGAAAACACTGTGAACATCAGCTGTCTATTATTCTTCCCGAAATTTAGACCATCACATTAAATGCAAATGAGAGTAATTGCATTTAGAAAGGCAAGGGTTAATTTTCTCAGGGTTTATGGAGGGCAGGGATTCTGACAGTCAGTAATGCCTCCTTTCATGGTGCATTCCTACTCTGTCATTGTTATCACCAACATTTAATCCGAGGCTTTGCTGCAAAGTCTTGCTATTAGTTCACAGTTGTTTAACAAGGAATCCCATGAAGATTAATTGAGTCAGTTAAATGTGGTATTAGCCACACTTCTGTCTAATTGAACATAGCCTCTTTCTAATGCCGATAACATTGGTTATGTACCTAGGATCCATTTTGTGCAGCTATTTCTTTTATAAGACTGGCATGGTTGAAATTTTAACCATGGGAAAAGGAAGAAATTCTTTAATTACTGGATCCCTTTCTTGACTCTTATCCTCACTATCTATGGATCTATTACTTGCTCTTATAATAAGAAATGGTATTATAACTTGATAATAAGCAAAATGTTTGTATGTGTATGCATGGAAACATTTGACAATGTGTTCTTGAGATTACACATCATCACATGTTAATGTCATATAATGGAATGCAAGTCTCACTGAAAACAACTAAGGAAAACTGTCTTTTTTTTTAATGGAGTATTCTTTGCAGAAGAGGTACTGGTTTTGCCCAAAGTTACAGAGCCAGCCAGTTGTAGAGAGGAGTGGTTTGAACCAAAGGTCCCGATGCCTACTTCTTCTCTGTTCATCCAATCTGAGCTTCTGTGTAGCACAGACCTTAGAATTTTTTAGAAAAAAATATCCAATTTTAATTTAAAAATTGCCAATGGTGGAATATCCAACCCAATCCTTGGTAAATTGTTCCAGTGATTAATTACTCTCACTATTAAAAATGTCTGACTTATTTCCAGTCTGAATTTGTTCCAGACATCATGCCATGATATGCCCTTGGTTGCTGAATTGAAAAGCCCATTACTGAGTATTTGTTCCTCATATAGGTACTTATAGACTGTATGTAAATCGTTCCTTATTCTCCTCTTTGTTAAAATAAATAGATTGAACTCTTTGAGCCTATCACTATAAAGCAAGTTTCCTAACAGAGTTGCCAACTGTCTAATCACACAAATGCAAAGACTCTTGTCCAGCCCTCTGCCCCGCCCCTTCTTTGACCACACCTTCTGCCACCCATTCTCCATGTCCCCACTCGGTCACTTTCAGCAGCCTGGGGCAGGGGATTGGAGTGTGGGAGAGGGTGTGGCCCTAGGGCGGGAGTTTGGGTGCAGGAGGCAATGCAAGGTATGGCCCCTGGGAGATTGTTTGGGGACAGAAGAGGGTGCAGGGTGCAGGGTGTGGAAAGAAGTTTGGGTACAGGGTACAGGATGCAGTCTTTGGGCAGGGATAGGGGGTTGATGTGTAGGAAGGGAGGTTGGTGCTTGCCTTGGATGGCTCCCCAAAGCAACTGGCACATCCCTCTGGCAGCAATACCTAAGTCTTGGGGCCTGAGGGTTCTCCATGTGCTGCTGTCTACGGACACCCACCCCTGTAACTCCGATTGGCAGTAGTCCCCTGACAATGGGAGCTGTGAAGTCATCAGTCTGGGTAGGGTCACTATGTGGAGGCTCCCGGTCCCCACACCAGGGGCCACAGGGACCGTGCCGGTCTCTTCTGGGATCTGCACAAAACCAAGGCAGATAAGGAAGCTTGCCTTAGCCTCTGTACAGCCAGGCAGTTAGGCTGTGTCTACATTGGCACCCCTTTCCGGAAAAGGGATGCTAATGTAGACTTCGGAATTGCAAATTCCGTGGGGGATTTAAATACCCCCAGCGGCATTTGCATTAACATGTCTGCCGCTTTTTTCCGGCTTGGGGATAAGCTGGAGAAAAGCGCCAGTCTAGACGTGATTCTCCGGAAAATAAACTCTTTTCCGGAGGATCTTTTATTCCTACTTTCAAGTAGGAAAATATAATCCCAATTATACATATAAAATGATGGGATCTAAATTAGCTATTGCCACTCAAGAAAGAGATCTTGTAATAATTGTAGATAGTTCCCTGAAAACATCAATTCATTATGTTGTGGCAGCAGGGCTAGTCTGGACGCTCCCCTGCCAACATCAAAGCCCTTTGTTGGCAGCCTCGGTAAACCTCATCCCACGAGGAATAACGGGGCTGCCGACAAAAGGCTTTGATGTCAGCAGGGGAGCATCCAGATTAGCGCGCTGAGCGGACAAACAGCTGATCAGCTGTTTGTCGGCTCAGCGTGGCAGCCATGTAAATGTAAATGTAAATGAAGCCGCGATCATTTAAATCGCGGTTTTATTTGACTTTGCCAAAACAACAAATCTACATGGCTCCGTCGGCGGAGCCATGTAGTTTAGACGTACCCCATTTGAGCTCCCCGCCTCAGGTGCCAAAATATTGTGGGCTGGCCCTGCTACCACAACATAATGAATTGATGTTTTCAGGGAACTATCTACAATTATTACAAGATCTCTTTCTTGAGTGGCAATAGCTAATTTAGATCCCATCATTTTATATGTATAATTGGGATTATATTTTCCATAAAAACCAGATTAGTGACAAGATCTCTCATAAATTTCTTCCACCTACCTGGAAAACATTAAGTGCATATAGAAATGTACCATGAAGTGTGATGGTTTTCAGTGCCGTTCCAAAGGATGTCTGAAATGGCTGGTGGTTTGGTGTGAACAATATAAAGTCTGGTGATAAAAAGTCCCATCTTTTGACTTTGAATTAAAGTAACTCCTTTTGATAGAGTGTAAAATGTATTTTTATCATGATCGAACAATAAGTTCCTTTCAAAGCCCTGCCACCTTCACAGGACAAAAATGGGGCAAAGGTTTAAATGGGGCAAAGGTTTAAATTTAAATGAAGCCGCGATCATTTAAATTGTGGCTTCATTTGACTTTGCCTATGTGTCTAATCTACATGCCTCTGATGACAGAGGCATATAGTCTAGACACAGCCATGATGCCCCCATGTCCCTCGGTTGGGCCAAAACTTTGAAAGGTCTCATTTCTGCCTTCTTCCTGTTCTATTCTTCTCATGGTACTGCTCTGCTACCTACATATGCACCAGCAGCAGACAATTTTCTACACTATGGGTCCTAGTGGTGCCCCCCCCACACACACACACAGTCTGACACATGAGGCAGCTGCCTCAGTTTCCCTCCTGGTAGGGCCAGCCCTGCGTGGCAGTCAAAAAAGCAAACAAGTGTTGGGAATCATTAAGAAAGGGATAAATAATAAAACAGAAAATATTAGATTGCCTCTATATAAAGGCCCACATCTTGAATAATGCATGCAGATGTGGTCACCCCATCTAAAAAATATATATATATTGGAATTGGGAAAGGTTCAGAAAAGAGCAATAAAATGATTAAGGGTATGGAATGGCTTCCACATGAGGAGAGATTAGTAAGACTGGGATTTTTCATCTTGGAAAAGAGATGACTTGGGGTGGGGTATAACTGAGGTCTAGTAGAAAATGTAGATAAGAAAGTGCTGTTTACTCCTTCTCATAACACAAAAGCTAGAAGTCACCAAATTAATTAATAGACTGCAGGATTAAAACACATAAAAGGAAGCATTTCTTTGCACAACGCACAGCCAGCCTGTGGAATTCTTTGCCAGAGGGTGTTATGAAGGCTAAGACTATAACAGGGTTCAAAAATGTACTAGATACGTTCATGGAGGATAGGTCCATCAATGGCTAGTAATCCTAAACTCTCTATAGTCAAAGTTTACAGGGACGTCGGAATAGCGCTCCTGTTCTATTTTGAATCAATGGGTGTGCTCAAAAGATGCGGAATAGATATTTCGGGATACTTCTGGTATCCTGAAATAGGTCCGCAGTGTAGACATAGCTTTGATGATTCCCTGTTCTGTTCATTCCCTCTGGGGCAGCTGGCATTGGCCGGATAGGATACTGGGCTAGATGCACTGACACAGTGTGGCTATTTTTATGTTCTTAGAATCATAGAGCTGGAAGAGACTTTAGAAGGCCATCAAATCTAGCCCCCTGCTCAAAGCAGGACCAATCCCAATTAAATCAACCCAGCCAGGGCTTTGTCAAGCCGGGATTTAAACACCTCTAGGGATGGAGACTCCACTATTTCCCTCAGTAACTCATTCCAGTGCTTCACCACCCTCCAAGTGAAATAGTTTTTCCTAATATCCAATCTGGACCTCTCCCACCACAACTTGAGACCATTGTTCCTTGGTCTGCCATCCGTCACTACTGTGAACAGCCTTTCTTGTGTTTCTTCAGTCTCCCCATGGAATTGTGGACTTTTTTTTTCAATGCAGCAAGGACAGCCATCTATATTAAGGAGATATTTAGGAATCTCGTGATGAACCAGTGCACCTTAGAAGGAAGGGGGATCCTGAGTGATAGATTTTGCCTAAGTAAGTCTGTCCTGCCCCAGAACACAACCAGCTCACGGGAGTTCCTTCTCTGTGAGAAGTTTGATTTCATTCCTCGCTGGCAATGGATGAATATTTGTGCTCAAATCAACAAGCAGCTGATTTAGCCAGAAGACACAATACAGCTTCCTTACAAGCGCTTTGCATCCATTGACTCACAGAATCCTTGTTTTGGAAGGAACCTCAAGAGGCCATCTAGTGTCCAGCCTTCTGCACTCAAGGCAGGACTAAGTACTATCTAGACCAGGGATGGGGAACCTACGGCCCGTTGTCTGGATCTGGCCCCAGGCTTGCCTTGATACAGCCCATGCTGAGACTCGGGGCTTCACCCCTACAGCAAGGTGACCCCGCTCAGGCACACCAGCCTTGTAGTGAATCCCTGGAGCCCCCTGCCTGAGAGGTAGTAGCTCTGTTCTCATTTCATGTGCTCTTGCTGCAGTTGAGTGTGTTGCTTGCCTCACACCAGAGGTTAACCTGGATCTCGCTCTGTACTTCTGGTCAACTAGCATCCTGTGTTTGATGCAGGAACTCCTTCTTAGTGCTGGCTCTGTTAATAAACATGAGTACCGCCTGTGTTCCTAGTTGAGTATACTGTGTGGTCAAATGCTCAGCAGCTGCATGAGAAGCAGGAAAATACTTCTGGTTCCTGTGAAGTGAGAGGTTTGGGAAGGAAAGGGCTGGAAAGCACTGCACCAAGACATTTTTGGGTAGCATTAGCACTCTTCAGACCCAAGTCTGGAGACCTGAATGTGAGCTCCATCCACTGTGCAGAAAATTTGGGTTTTGACCTGATCACAGTAGAACTTGGTCTCTGCCCCACCCCTCTAAAAGGCATCCTGCATCAAAGTCAGGAAAGTTTCTGGGTCTGAGTCAGACTGATTTCTGTGTGGATGAAAAGGGGTTGGTTAGGATTTAAACTTGAATCAGAACGGAGGCTTGGAATGCTGTGTAGACGTACGCATACCCGCAATTTCACCCATATACTATGACCGATTGGAGAAGTACAGGACACAAATGAACATCCCATATTAAAGCAATTTCTGTTTGTAATGCTGGCAAAAAAGCACTCTTTTCTATCTGGATTACAGGGGTGTAATTAAAGCTGAAGATACTATTTGCCAGCACTTCAGAAATTACTGAAGCAGTATTTTCCTTCTGAAGGCAGATTTATAGATTGTTAAACAGTTGAAAACAATACAAAATTTTCCTTACATTGAAAAAAAAATTCCAGCCTTCCCTATCTTCTCATGGTGTAATGAAAGTGGCCCTATTCAACTAAGATAAGGAAGATCACTAATTATTGATGCAATTAACAAAAGGCTGATAAAAAGAACCATTAATTTTAATTTGGCATCTCTTGTTATAATATGTAAACCACTGACTTCAAAACTGTCCACTTTGAATAATAAATTAGCTTTAAAAAAACCTCGAGAAATCAAGTCAAACTGACCTAGAAACCTGCTGGGTTTTCCGAGGATGCTGGAAATCTTGATTGCTGATCTGTCTTCCTCCCAATAATTGTTTATGAGGCCCTTCTTTATCATGCTTGAATGAAAGCGTCATTAGAAAAATGGAATGCATTCATCACCACATCTCCTCTTTCAGTGAGGATGATCCATATGGTGCTGTCCTGAAATTAGGAACTGGATTAAGGATCAGGAAATGAGAAAGAACGAGAGAACAGTAAACCTCCAATAACTACGATTAGACTAAAAGTGAAAAATGGATTTAATTTTTTCTAAAGCCCTGAGACTTCATTAGGATTTATGTGTATTTACAGGAAGCACAAATAATTATAAAACATGTTCTATGTCCTCGTCTCCCTTTGACATTCTCCCTGCATCAGTCTGTCCCCATATGGTCAGCAGGGACTTGATTCTGCAAAGTACCAAACCCTCATTGGATAAAATGAGACTATTCAGGAGCTGGATCAGAGCCAAAATGCTAAGAGTGTTTCAGGAACAAGCCTTGAAAAAGATTGCTACCATATAACTTAAATGCTCCCAAGATGCTTCACACATTATGTCTAGGAACTAAAAGTGACCATGATTTTGACTATACTAAGGTTCTCTGCTTATAGAATGGAAATGCTTGGCCTTTCTATGACCTATCTCTGCAACCTGCTTAATGTTGTTTTTTGTGCTTGTGATTGACTCTGTCGACTAGAATAACAAGTTATAAAATTGTAATGGAAATAACAAGAAAGTGATACGTGAATAAGAATACAGCGGAAGATAGAAAAATGATGAAAAGACAGACATGACATTTAATGATTGGCAAAAACTTGTTCTGAAATCATGTTAAAGTAGGTCAAAAGATGTTTTGGTCCTTTGTAGCTGGAAATGTGGAAGGTAACGGAAAGATAACTCTACATTTACTGTTATTTGACTGCTGTTAAACAGTGTAGTTAAAACAGCCAATTGTAGTATGAGATAAACAAGTTAGAAAGTGTCTGTAGCTCTTAGAATCATTAGCTCACAGACATTTACCTCCCCGTCCCCCATCCTCCATCTGTTCTGAAATTTGATTTGTCCTTTTTATATGTGTTCACTTTTTTTGATTGTATTCCTTTGGTATATATGGTCATGCCTATTTTCTTCCACAATTTGATCTGCGGAAGTGGGTCTGGCCCAGGAAAGCTCATCACCTAATAAACCATCTTGTTAGTCTTTAAAGTGCTACATAGTCCTGTTTTTTGTTTCAGCTAGACTAGACTAACACGGCTACAATTCTCTTAGAATTACAGTCTGTCTTGAAATAGGATGAGTGACTGTTACCTCAGAAACATTTTACCTTGGGCTGCTTGTTTTGAGATGTCTAGTCTTTGATTCATAAACCAGACTTGAGTTTGGCCAGTTGATGTTTCAATCAAAATATAAGCAAAACTAATGCAATTATTTACCAAATCCTTAGCTGGTATCTGTTCTGCCACAAAGCATAAGGCCAGTTCAGGCATTCCCTGAAGTCAGTGCAGTTCTGCCAGTTTGAGTGAGGTGTGCATCAGGACCAGCATGACCAATAGTTATGCCAGAATTCTAATATTGCTCCTTCCAGCCTGTTTCCAAAGCCCATGGTAGACAATCTAAAGGTTCTTGCTTGGAATCCTGCCTTACTCAAGCTGCAAATTAAGGTGTCTCATTTTAAAATGTTTTCTGAAATATTTATTCTGAAAGGTGGGGTGGAAAAGCCACTTTGCCTGGTTCTTCACTTGTTATAGCAGTGTAATAATCAGGATTATGTTGCTAATTTCCAAACATTGTGTGTACGAGTGTGTGTGCGCATGTGTGTGTGTGCGGTTTTATACTAGGCATAAAATACTTAATGCTTACACAGTATTTCAGCTCAAGATGAGGGAACACTTTACAAATATAAATTAAGACTCACAAACACCCCCTGAGAGATCCATAATTTAAATGCTCATTATTCCAAGGGGGAAACTTGATGTGCCTACCGTGAATTAGTGGCTCAGGAATAAAGCCTGAAATTCCCTGAGTTGCTGGCCTATCTATAAGCACTAAGCCGCGCTGTTATGCTGCCTATGAAATTCAAACATCTTACATACAACTCATTCCAGGGAATCTTGTCTCAAATCCAGAGCAAGACTTGGAGGACAAAAGGTCAACCAAAAGATTAGTGATATAAAATCCTCCACAGGAATGAGGGGATGGTAGTATAAGAAACTAAACTGAGTGTTGGTATAGTAAGAACCTCAGAATGTGGTCTTGGAACCATAAAAGATGTTCTGAGAGCTGGTGCTGAACATAGTAACATAAGAATGGGCATACTGGGTCAGACCAAAGGGCCATCTAGCTCAGTATCGTGTGTGCCAACAGTGGCCAATGGCAGTTGCCCCAGAGGAAATGAACACAACAGGCAATCATCAAGTGATCCCTCTCCTGTCACCAATTCCCAGCTTATGACAAACAGAGGCTAGGGATACCATTCCTGCCCATCCTGGCTAATACGCATTAAAGAACCTATCTTCCATGAACATATCTAGTTCTTTTCTGCACTCCGTTATATTCTTGGATTTCACAACATCCTCTGGCAAGGAGTTCCACAGGTTGATGATGTGCTGTATGCAGAAAAACTTCCTTTGGTTTAAAAGTCTCAGGGGGTAGCCATGTAAGTCTGTAACTGAAAAATCTTAAACAATGAATGGTCCAGCAGCACCTTAGAAACTTAACAAAAATATAGATAGTATCATGAGCTTTTGTGGGCACAAATCACTTCTTAGTTGCGGGCACAACTCACTTCTTCAGATGAATGAAGCAAGGGGTCCAGATCGCCTCTTTTTCTGCTATTTATTTGTACCTCTGGACCCCTTGCTCCATTCATCTGAAGAAGCGGGTTGTGCCCATAAAAGCTCGTGATGCTATCTACATTTTTTTATATAGTCTCTAAGGTGCTGCAGGACCATTCATTGTTTTTTAAGTTTTTTCCTTTGGTTTGTTTGAATCCCGCTATTAATTTTATTTGGTGACTGCCTAGTTCTTGTGTTATGGAAAGGAGTAGATAGGTCTTCTTTATTCACATTTTCCATGCCACTCATGATTTTATAGCCCTCTCTCCTTTCCCCCTTATTTGCCTGTTTTCCAAGCTGAAAAGCCCCAGTTTTCTTATTTATCTCTCCACGTAAGCACAAGCACTCATACACGCTGATTTTTAGATAGAGCAGACTGACATAGAAGGTGAAGCTTTAGCCACACCAGCCAACAAGGAAGAACATTTCCTCCTCCCCATACTTGCACCCTGGGGTGAATGCCAGCATTCTAATCTGCTAGCTATGAATGGATTTCCTAATGGTTTATTCCTGCACCTGGACACATGAATAACTCATCCAAAATCATAATAGGAAGCAGAGATGAAGTTCCTAAAGTCAATGACAAAGATGACTTCAGTGGGAGAAGGATTGGGTCTAAATCTCTCCCCTGCTTTTCTGCTGTCTCTGTTTGAAAGTGAAAATTCTGGTCACGTGATTTGTAAGTTCTTGTGATCTTCCTCCTCCCCCTTAAACTTAGGGCTTATCTTGACTACCCGCCAGATCAACAAGAGAGCAATCAACGCTGATACTCCATCTCAACAAGAAGTGCCAGGGCAGTTGACAGGGGAGGGTCTCCTGTTGTTGCACCACAGTGCAGATACTGTGGGTAAGTAGTTCTAAATACATCAACTTCTATAATTGAAGTTGTGTAACTTAGATCAACCTCCAATGTAAACTTGCCCTTCCTGTTAAGCACTGCATTTTCATGACAAGTCCTCCAGTGATGTCAGTGAGTCCACTCAAATACTTAAAGAAAATAAATTGCTTAAATGCTGTGGTGAATGAGGAGTTGGCCCAAAACTTAGAGCTGCTTATGGCAAGAACCCCATTTAATTCAATGAACTTAGGACCAGGGCCTAAAAATTAAATTTTCTAGCATTCCAAGCTAGATTTTCAACTATTCAAGTAGGGATAGATTTTAAACAGTGCTCAGCTTCCAAAGCACTCCCTGGTCTGAGCTCAGTTGAAAATTTAGCCACTTCTTTTGGTGCCTAAATAGAAGGCGAAGTCTTCTGAATTATTCTGGGAAAGCTTTATGGCCTGTAATACACAGAAGGGCACAGACTACATGATGACAACAGTTTCTACTGTCCTTAGCAATTGTGACAATCTGGCCTCAATTGTAGATGGGGAGTATTGTTGAAATGTGAGACTACTGGAGAAATCCTTTAAATCTTGCCATTGACTTCAACATGACTAGGATTTCACTCTATACTGTTGTACTAGAAACTAACCTGGCATGGAAATATTTGTTTATGGTCCAGTCTTTAAGCATTACAGGCTGGAATGATTATTCTAATTCAATATATCATGAAATGTCAATCTTATTGAGATTCAGAAAGTTATGGGGGAAGGGAAACCAAAAGAAAAGAGCTTCTTCACTTTATATAATTGGAATGTAATTTTTTAATGGAAAAAGAATTGAATTTATTACAGAACCACTGTTTCATTTAATTACATTTTGGATGCATAGGTATTGCTGGTGGAGAGGACACATTTACAAAGCTTTTGTTTTGTACTGGAGTAAAATATGTAAAATTGGCAAGATTTTGTTTTAATCAGTTAAAGTTGGGAATTAATGTCCTATGGTACCAGGATCTGTCTCCTGGTATTAAGGAAATTGGACAATTATTCATTTCTACACTATTCAGATTTAATCTTCAAATACAGAGCCAACATTTTTATAAAAAAAAATAAGAGGGAGCGGAAGAAAAACAGCTTTGAGCTTCTAAGGAAAATGTTGCAACGGAAAACAGTGTATGGTCAAGCCACCTTTTATTTCCTGTGACAAATTATTCTACATTACATGAATGTTTTAATTATAAAATTTGGAGAGTACAATGGAAAAAAGAAGTTTTGTGGAAGTGACTCAATAACTCTTATATAAAAACCTTCATCTCTTGTGAGGAGATACAAAGGTTAATGAGGCTTGAGCAAGTCAAAAAGCCAAAATCACACTTCAATAGACATGCAGAAATACAGAAATGTATACAAGGAAACCCAAAATCAATATGACCTTGAAAGAGTGTTGCCAAAATAATTTGCCAAGGTTGGTTCTTCATCACTCAGCCTCAGCTGTGAGATCAAACAGCCATTGACTCACCCTCAACAATTCAACCTTAGTAAGTGTTTCTTTTTGTACAGTCAGCTGCTGTTGATGAGGATAGTCAGTACCTTTTTGGCTGAGAATAGCATGCCAGGTGTTTTCAAGGAGGCATTGTTAAATATCCCTGCTCAACAAATCATTGCTTGACGTTGCTGTTCTTGGCATCTGTAGCTGAACTTCAAATCTCACGTGTTTTGGAAGGTTTATTGCCCAGAAGCTATGACAATGTTTTCAGTTTGTCAAATTCCAGTTAATATGAATTACATCTTCATAGAGGACTGAAATGCACTAGTGACAATGGTCAGTGATTCTTCTCCTGACTAAAGATGGACAAGATAGCTCTCATCAGCTGCCTTTGAGATGGTTCATCGTACAATATTTCTGAGAGGAAATCTGGTCAGTCTGGGTTATTAATAAGACATAATCCTTCATTAGCCTAGAAGGAAAAGGAAGAGACTGTGACCAATAAAGAGCCAGCAGGACAGTTAAGAAGATGTGCTTTTCTTTCTCTGGCGTTAGCTTGAGACAGGACCAAAGCATCTATGGGAAAGCCCAGAAGTACAAGACCAGCCAGGCCCCTTGCTTAAACACTGTGACCAACCATTCCCCATTTGGGTTGGTGGATTAGTTTAAAGGTGCATATGCCAAATCTCGAATTTAGTTATTGTTAAGATGTTCTGCTCTCTCCTAGGACCAGCTGCTAGAAGTGGGCCTCATCCTCCTTGATTGGATCCACCTGGTCATCTCCAGCCTGATCCTGGCCTGCATATTTATTCCTGCCTCTGGAAATTTCCACTACATGCATCTGACGAAGTGGGTCTTTGCCCACGAAAGCTTATGCTCCTACACTTCAGTTAGTCTATAAGGTGCCACAGGACTCCTCGTCGCTTTTGCAGATTCAGACTAACACGGCTACCCCTCTGATACTTGCTCTCTCCTAATTGCTCTGCAGCCCTGTCAATCTGTTTCCTTATGGGGAAGTGCGGAAGACAATTTGCTACCGTAGCCAAAATTTCAACGTGTTGTCCCCCCTCCTGCCTTTTAGAACAGAAATCCTCCACCAGGGGAGCATAGCAAGCCTCTTCATTGTTCAGTGACCATTGTGGAAATGGGGAGACCAAGTGCCAGGTTACAGTACCGTTCACTCAGGCTTGGCCTGACTACCCCTCTGAGGTGACAGAAGGGCAGTCAAGCCAAGTTTGAGTGAGTGGCATTGCAACCAGAGCACAGGGTCGCAGTGCCACTCATGTTTGGCCTGGCCGCCCCTGTTGCCCTGTAGAAAATCTGCCTCTCTAGTCATCTTCTCAGTTTGGAGGTAGAATGGTTCCAGTTCCTTTTGAAGGGCCTCACAGCATTTGGTCTGTGTTTGTGTAACCACCAGTGATGGCTCTCTATATGCACGTCCTATGTTTGGTAGTGCTTGGGTCAAATGGAAAATGGATATTGTGATGTCAGGACAGGGAGAAGAGTTGCAGTGGTTCAACTGGTACTGTGGTAAGAGTAGGGCAGACTCAGATTCTTGCTTGTCAAATCATTGGGTAGCTTTCACAGTTTTCTGGACAGTGCTAAGTATGTAAGCAAGATACCTGCTCATGGGCAAACGAAGGGGGAAAGATGGTTTTCCTGATTGGCGAAATTGAACAATGGTGCAGAATATTCTGCTATTGAAAATACAGCTTTATAAAGTAAAATCTTCTCCCTCTTACCCCCACCTTTTTATACAATTATCTTACTCTCTTCAGCTGAATGCCTGGGGCTCTTAGGCCAGTAGAAAACAAGCCTATAACATATCTGACGTTGCAGAGAATGGTAAGCAATGATTGATTTTTTCTATCTTATAATTTTTAAATATTTGTTGTGCTTGACAGTAGCTCTCACCCTTCACACAATGGTGTTCTGATACTTAACATGGAAAATAAGTGCTTGCAAAGTGTTGACCAAGCACTTGTCCTAAGAAGTGGAAAGCTCACATATGTCAGTCAGCTGGAACCCCATCCTTCTGTGAGTCCCACTGCCTTCATAAAATGCCACTGTAGCTTCCTAGCCTTTGTTCTGTTTTATTGGTCGCTGGGTAAGCTGTCTCTGAAATCACTGGGGATCTGTGTGACTAGAGGGATCTACCAGAATGGAGCAATTTGCAGGATCCCAGTCCTCAGGATGAAACTGTACAATCAGTTACAAAGATGCATCTCCTATTGGCTTCAATGGGATTTTCTCCTGTTGGAGACAAGGGCCTAATTCGGCCCTGAATCTCTAACTCCTGTCTCTAGGAAGTGTGGCAAATAACAGTAACGGGTAACAGTGAAACTAAAATGACATTATTAAAAGCCTAGAATCAGGATAATTTTGTCATGTGACGCCCGTGCATGGTAGAAAGAGCTTGCCTGACCCGTAAATTATTAAATGAGAGAATGAGGGATAAAAATCTGTAGATGCCATGAGGGAAAGAAAGGTCTGTGATTGACTGATTTATTTATTTATTACAAAACGCGGTGCCAAATACATTTCACTCATTTAATATAGGCCTGACTGTAGATTGCACTCTCTCGTTAGCTTCTTTATTTGCTTAGTACTTGGCTATTTGCATAATGAACTAGTTTTCCCCACTCCATCTTCTTGGTTTTCCCTATAAATGTAATGCTCATGAGGGATGGTGGCTTGAAAACCCTAGAGGATGAAGACCTAGATTTATCAACAAAGCGCAGAGCAAATTTTCCTCAGCTGACCTGCAAGGAGCCTATCTGCAGGGAAGGGGAATAGTTCAGTCTCGAAGCACATTTGGTCCTTGGCATCTCTGGTCTCCTCAGGGGTGCCAATTAGCTCCCAGCAGGGGTACCAGTTAGTGATAGATGTGCTGGTGATGGCTGCAGTGTAGATACTTGGGGCCTCATTCTCCCCTGAAAACTCCTCCTGCTGCTGTGCTGCCTGCAGGGCATGTTGCTGATTTGCATAGAAAAATCTTGTGCTGTTGTTCCCCCTTCCTGATTCCTGTCTGTCTCTCCGGAGCCTCCTCCTTTTGATGGTCTGTGAAGTGTCTGGCACATTGTGAAGGTTCCTGCAAACAAACAATAAATGAATCATAATAGTAATAAATAATTCAGGATCACCTGTGCTCAGCTTATTATTAACAAGTCTTGGCCCTTATCTAGCACGAATTTTCATTTCAGCTTTGCAGTGTCACTGTTTTAAGGATCTCTTCCTGTTCAGCAACAACAGGAAAACATCTCAATCACCTCCCCCATCTAGCTGCTGGCTTTGATACCATTGATCTTTTAACAATCCGCTCTCTGGCTCGCCTTGATCTGTTATCTCAGCTACTGTACTGACTGTTCCTTCTTAATCAACGTTAAATCACTAGGTCAGGGAATGTGGTGTTAGCGGATAATACTCTAGACGGGGACTTTTGGGACCTGAGGTGAAATTCTCCCTCCGCTGAAATCAATTCTGCCCTTGAGTCTCTTTCTTGTCTTTTTTTGGCAAGGTCTAAACTTAAGGGAAAAGTTGATCTAAGATACACAACTCCATCTATGTTAGTTAAGCAACTGGAGTTGACGTATCTTAAATCACATTTCCGTGCCATCTGCATAGCAAAAGGTTAATGGGAGCACACATTCTCATTGGCTTCCCTTAATTTTTGTGAGGAGCAGGACTACTGGTGCCAACGGGGGCGCTCTCTCAGTTTTAATTGGCGAGTCTTCACTAGACCTACTAAATCAAACCCTGGAAGTTTGACTGTAGTGTAGGCATGTTCTCTCTGACTTGCTATTTGACCCTTGGGCAAGTCACTTAGGGTACGTCTACACTACAGCTCTAATTCGAACTAACTTAGTTCTAATTAGTTAATTCGAACTAAGCTAATTAGAACTAACGCATCTAGAACTAAAAACTAGTTTGAATTAGTGTTTTGCTAATTCGAACTAGCGCGTCCACACTGATTGGATGCAGGGGGGCATTTAAGGGCGGCTGAAACCGGTTCCGGCAGGGCATCAGGTCAGTAGTTGCGTTGTATGGCTGCTGTCTGAGGCTATCTGAGGCTCGTGCTTAAAGGGACGCCCCCTGGACAGCCGGTTCTCAGCTTTTCCTGCTTGCTTGCCAACCTCGCCGAGGGACAGCAAAGCGTTGGTCTCTGTGTCGGTGCTTCCCTTTGGGGACGCCGCCGCAGGTGGCAACATGGAGCCAGAGCTCGCCCTGCACCTTCTGGTGCACTTTCTGGACTTGCTGCTGCAAGCCTGCCAGCAATGGCTCGAGGCTGCCTGGCACCACCTGGTGCACGTCAGCCCCCTGCCTCTCCGCCTGGCCGCCCTGGGGGCCGTGGAGGAGCCGCGGCAGCGCTCCGGCACCGGTGTGCTCCGCCGCATCTGGCGTCTGGACACCAGCAGCGACTGGTGGGACCGCATCGTCCTGGAGCGCTGGGACGACCGACAGTGGACCCAGAACTTCAGGATGAGGAGGGACACCTTCCTGGAGCTCTGCGAGTGGCTCGCCCCTGCTCTGTGCAGAAGGGACACTCGCATGAGGCCTGCCATCCCCCTCCAGAAGCGGGTGGCCATCACCCTCTGGAAGCTCTCCACGCTGGACAGCTACCGATCCGTCGGGAACCAGTTTGGCGTGGGGAGATCCGCCGTCGGAGCGGTGCTCATGCAGGTATGGCACTCGTCGGCCACTGCGCCGGGGGGCAAGAGGGGCTGCAAGGAGGGGATGGGCTGCCCCAGGGACAAAGGGGGGGGGGGAGGAGGCGAAAGCGCCCTGCACCGGAGGGGTCGGTCTGTCCCGGCTGTACTACACGCCGCAAGGGGGGTTGCTTCTGGGAGTGGGGCGCAGGGCACTGCCAGGGCACGAATGCTCCCAGCCACCTGGGCACCCCGCTGATTGGCGCTTTGCTGTGTCTCTCTCCGCAGGTGGTCAAGGCCATCAACCGGGTGTTGCTCCTCAGGGTGGTCCACCTCGCCGACCCGGACGCCGTCATCCGGGGATTCGGTGCCCTCGGCTTCCCCAACTGCGGGGGTCCATCGACGGGACGCACATCCCCATCTGTGCCCCGGAACACCAGGCGTCCCGTTACGTGAACCGCAAGGGGTACTTCTCCGTGATCCTGCAGGCCGTGTGTGACCACCGGGGACAGTTCACGGACATTAATGTGGGCTGGTCCGGCAAAGCACACGACGCCCGGGTGTACCGCAACTTCTCCATGGGGCAGAGACGGCATGAGCCCCCAGGATGTGGTCCAGAGCCTGGAAGTGGGGGCACGCCTCCGGGTCAGCCCCTGGCAGGCAGGCCCGGGAGTAGGACTGCCGCAAGTCCTTAATTTTCCAGCGCACCTGCTTCTGGCTGCGCTGGTGGCCCCTGGCGGCCAGGCTGGCAGCCATGCGACTGTAGACTGCCATGTTCCTGTGGCTAGTGCAGAGATCGTGGACATTGGAGGCTTTCCCCCAAACCTCGATGAGGTCCACGATCTCTGCACTAGACCACGCGGGCGCCCGCCTCTTGCGGCCCCGGGCAGGCTCCTGGGAGCTGCCAGGCTGGTCCCGGAAAGAGGGGGAGAGATGGGGGGCATTGGGTCGCTGGCTCATGGGGTGTCAGCTGCTGGGTCTGCTGGCACAGGTGCTGGCAGCCTTGCAACTGGAACAAACCCCGTAGCCAGCCCGTGGCCCTTTAAGGGCTCTGGGGCCGGGAGGGGGGCAGTAGAGTTTCCCTGGTGTTGGCCAGAGTGGCCAGCAGGGAAAGCTGGGAAGGGCTAGCCTCCCACTAGTTCAAATTAAGGGTCTACACAGCCCTTAATTCGAACTAGTAAGTTCGAACTAGGCTTAATCCTCGTGGAATGAGGTTTACCTAGTTCGAAGTAATGGAGCGCTAGTGTAGCGCCTATGAAAGTTAGTTCAAACTAATGTCCGTTAGTTCGAACTAACTTTGTAGTGTAGACATACCCCTAGCCTCTCTGAACCTCTGCTTCCTCACCCCGTGCCAGTTTTATTTTCTTAGATTGCAAGCACTTGGGGATAGTGATTACTTCTTACTCTGGAATCATATATCGATAGGGTTAGAGCAGTGGTCTCCAACCTTTTTACACCCAAGATCACTTTTTAAGTCTCAGAACAGGTGAAGATCTACTGCCTCGCCCCTTCCTTGAAGCCCCGCCTACATTACATGAGGAAATTTAATGTAAATGCACTGCGCAGGTGCGCAGTTCAGAGAGGACTCAAGAGCTACTCTTGGAGCCCCTGAGATCTACCAGTAGATCGCGATCTACTGGTTGGTGACCATGGGGTTAGAGTGTACTGTCAGCATCATCTAGGCTAACCCCCCTGCCAAGAGGCAGGATGTGTTCAGTCTGCATATCAAGACAGATGGCTATCCAGCCTCCTTTTGAAAACCTCCAGTGAAGAAGCTTCTTCCCCAACCTCCCAAGCATGGATGGTGGATATAATACCGCTGGAGAGTTTTAGCCTCCCCTACTGCTGCCGTTGGACACCAGGTTGTGAGTTTGATGGGGCAAGTCTTTCCTGTGTTGTGCTTTATGCAGGTTCCGGGGTGGTTGAGAAAGTAATTAATATAGGTTCTTCAGCTTCCGGAGTTCCTCAGGAATCCCCCTAGACTCCAGAGAGATTCCTGACAAACCCAGGAGGATGAGTAGCAGATAGAGCCTTGGAACATACATAGGATATAGAAAAAACTTCTTCAGACTGGGATGGGAGTGAAACAGTTTTCTCCTGTGTGGCTTGGGACTTGGGAGGGGAGGTGTGGTATGGCTGCATCTGGTGCAGGGCTCCTCTGGGCAAGCAGGGAGAAGGCTTCCAGGCATCTCCAGGATGCTGGGAAGAGGTGGAGGACTTTGGCTGGCCCAGAGTTTCTCTGGTCAGTGGGGGGAGGGGCACTCTTGGCTCCTTCAGGCAGGAGTGAGGGGCTTGTGATGCCATTGCAGCATGATCTCAGGGCTTTGGCTCTGGGGGGGTCCAGTGACTCCAGCCATGTGGAAGACAGGTGGTTAGAACTCTGACCAGCATAGGGTTCCTCTGACCAAAGAACGGTGCTCCAGGCTCCTCTAAAAGGGGCTTGTGGTTCTGGCTGCAGGGGCAGAAAGGAGGTCTTGGGGCTCTCGCTGAAGTGGGAGGGGCACATGAGGCAGGAGCGGAGCTGGATGCTAGCCTCCACAAAGGGGGGGGGCTCCAGTACAGCCCATGCCATTGAGGTAGTCTTTTCTATTGTTGTACTACTCTTACAGATAGGAAGGGTTACCCCCCGCCCTCAGTTCTACGCTAACTCTCCTCTTCTGTACTTGGAACCTATTGTCTGTTGTTCTGTCCTTTGTGGCAAAAGACAACTTTTCTGCATCTTTTTATGTGAGCCTTTCAAGGGTCTAAAGACCAATAATATTGCCCATGAATCTCCTCTTTTGAAAACAAAACATACCGGCTACGTCTAGACTGGCATGATTTTCCGCAAATGCTTTTCACGGAAAAGTTTTCCGTGAAAAGCATTTGTGGAAAAGAGCGTCTAGATTGGTACGGACGCTTTTCCGCAAAAGCACTTTTTGCAGAAAAGCGTCCGTGCCGATCTAGACGCGGTTTTGCGCAAGAAAGCCCCGATCGCCATTTTCGCGATTGGGGCTTTTTTGTGCAAAATAAATCTGAGCTGTCTACACTGGCCCTTTTGCGCAAAAACTTTTGCGCAAAAGGACTTTTGCCCGAACGGGAGCAGCATAGTATTTCCGCAAAAAGCACTGATTTCTTACATGAGATCGTCAGTGTTCTTGCAGAAATTCAAGCGGACAGTGTAGACAGCTGGCAAGTTTTTCCACAACAGCAGCTGCTTTTGCGGAAAAACTTGCCAGTCTAGACACAGCCACCCGGTTCCTGCAGGCTTTGCTCGGGTGGCTTGTATTCCATGCCTTTGATCATCTTTGTTGTTGTTCGCCTCTGGATCCTTTCCAGTTTCTCTACATCCTTCCTATGCAGTGATGACTAAAATTGGACACAGCACCCTAGCTGAGGCCAAACCGGCATTGAGTGGAGTGATACTATCACCTCCCATGACTCAAATGCTGTGCCTCTGCTAATGCGACCTAATGTTCCATTTTCTTTTCTTGCAACATGCTGACTTAGGTGACTCCTGGTTCTTTCTTAGCAGTGCTTCCCCCAGCCCAGTTCCTCCCATTGTGTATTTGTGCATTTAGTTCATGATCCCCCATGTACTTCCTGCCTCCCTTGATTGGAGAACTCTCTCACCCCAGCGAGTACAGACCCTCCCGGGGGGTGGAGAGGGAAAAGGGGGAGGATTGGAGTAGAGGCTGAAGCCAGTACAACAGGCAGCTGCTGCTGCTTCTACTCCTCCACCATGAGGGAGCAAGTGCCTGCCCCCCACTTCCTCAGCCGATCATCTGAGCTCCCTGCCTGCTCAGGGAGCTCTGAACCTCTCCGTGGGGCTCAGAAAAGGGCTACACAGTCATGTGGGCACACAGCTTACAGGGAACCTTGATTAAGACTTGTTAAATTGAATGCTGACAGCAGCTCTGATCAGTACCAGTACTTCTTGAAGTCATGAGGAGTAAGGGAAGCTGACGGAAGCATTTGCTCCCGTCTGTCTCCCTCTGTGAAGATGGCACCAAGCTTGGCTTAAGGTAAGCCATATTTTAGGTAGCTGGAGTTGTGTGCCTTAGACTTTCCTGTCTGAGGCCAGGTCTGCATTAGACCTGGAAGGACAGGTTAACAGCAGGGTGAGGCAACAGTGCCTGAGGACATGACACAACCAAACCAAGTAGACTACCGCTGTCAGGAGGCAGCAAGAACTGGTGATCCAGGGGAGCCCAGCAGGTCCATGTGATGCTGCCAGGCACCTCAGAGACTGAGTACTGTTCACAAGTTTAATTATTAGGTTATTTATATTTATAAGTATTTCTAATTGCTTTTTTAAAATAGGTGTTCACATACTGTATATAAATGGGTCACTGTTCTCTTCCTTTCTCTTTCTTTCCTACTGCATGATCTGGATTTATTTTTTAAGAACCATTTAAAAATCAATACATAAATAATTGAAAGGGGAAATGTAACCTGAGACACACACTTTATTTTGCAAGCAATTTTAAAGCACCTGCTTGCCAGGAATAATTGGACGACTCTGCTATTAAAATAAAGAACTGTTCAGAGGAACAATATATAGTCCCAGATTTTTTAAAAAATTGAATACTTTGAATTAGAGTTGTTCATTTTGAGGACTGGCACTACTTTTGTCAAGGCCACTGTATCTGAGGAGCTGGGATCAGTGTGAAATCCAGGTCTAACACAGAGTAAACAACATTGCTGGAGGTGAAAGAATAAACAACACCCAACAAGTGGGTCACACCAGTTCTTTGCCATATCGGAAGTGACTATCAGACAACAGTGCTGTTTGCCTCAGAATGCCTGGAGCGACTGTTGGTTTAGAACAAGAACAAACAGAGCTCTATCCCGCGAGCACACCATCTTAAAGGACCTCACCTTGCTGCAGTTCCTCAGGCAAACACTCAGATTATCAAGGCTGTAAGAGAAGATGTGCAGAGACGAACCTCCAGGAGGCTTCCTGGCCAGAAGAGAGCAGAGAAACCTTGCATGGCCAAAGTAGTAGAATTAATCTTTTGCTTCTGAGTGTCGAGAGTTTATCTTTGTGACTCAAGATTCTCCCGACTGAAGAAGTGTCTGGTGTTTGTTTTATAAGTTTTTTTTTCTTACAAGGAAAAAAATTAAGCTGTTGCCACTAATTTGAATGGGTGTGTTTGCTGACTTAGTGGTCCTTTTATCAGAGCTTTGGGGGCAATATTCACTATTTGAAGCTGAGATATACTGTACTCGTACTGTCTCCAGGACACTGGTGAGGATGATTGCTTTTTCTTATTCAACACATCCTGAATTGTTTATTCCTTCTGATCCCCCTTAATCAACACAAAATGAAAATTATCTGGGAACTCCAATGTACAGTTCCATAAACAGGCCAGGTTATCTATGATTATCCTTATGTGATTACTAAATTCAGTGGATTTATACTGACATAAAATTGGTGGTGTGCAATTCAGATTAGTCCTGTGTGTGCTCTTTGTTTTCTGAGCAATAAGCACGGAACTAATTTTTTTTCTCAGGCCCATAGGAAGTTCTTGAAATGGATATTTTCCTTTCTGTCTCGCAGTGACATCACTGGGAATTCTGAGAATGTATGGAAAGCAGAATGTTGAGGTGGAGAGCTGTAGGAAAAATTCCATTCCTTGTTTCTGTTGTTGCTTACATCTTTGAGTTGTGTGCCTGTTCCTTCTGAAACAACTAATTCGCTACGAAGAGCAATTAGGCAATTCAATCTGGCAACTTTGAGCATCTCAAATTTGGACAGGAAAAGCTTTCCTCTGCTCTTAGTACTTGTATAAAATGTACTTATTCAAAGCTAAAGCAGGGCTAATGCACAAGTTTTATATCTAAGCTGTGTTCTTAAGCCCAATTGTTTGACTCCAAAACTGCTATTTAATCCCACCCTACTAATCATCTAGAAGAAATGACTTGGAGCCAAATTAGTTTAATAATGAGAGGAATTTTCCAATCCTGGAAGAATTCAAAGGCCATGGGATAAGAGAGCTGTTTCTGTTGCACACTTTTTCAAAATCTACGGGCATAGCCAGGCTATATTCCCATTCCTGGAAATAGTGACCATTCCCAAAACAATACATCTTGTCCTGTCCCCAGCCCAGCTATGATATACATGATTCCATCAGCTAGTACTAGCTAGCAAATGGTAGATTACCATACTGCTCCTGTTCACAATATTCTCTCCATCTCGCCACGTGGAATCCTGCCCTGGATTGTAGGTGTCCTGTTGCAAATGCATCTCTTCTCACCAAGTCTGCATTTTCATTTTTATGTATCTGGGATGCTGAATGATCACAAAGCCTCACTACAAATCACCTCCTTTAACTTGTTCAGTGGGTGATGACAAGGAATCCTCAGTCAGATGTCAAAATACTAAGCCAATTCAGACTAAGACTAGGGATTGATGAAGTGCGTCTCACAATTTAGTCAGCGGGCATCTGGAGGATTTTTATTTCAAGCCACAGAAACAGATTGGCAGAGGATGCCAGGTGGTTTGCCTAGTGGTGGAGGTATCTTGATAGAAGGTGGAGTGTTTGCTGACTCATGATCATGACAGAGAGCAAAGCCATCCTAGGATTGTGCAAGAAAGCTAAAAGGGTCACCTGTTTCCCTCCCCAATTAATTAACATCTGGGGGTTGACTCTAGTTGGTGGAAGAATTGTGGGTGTCACTTAGGGTATGTCTAGACTGCATCCCTCTGTCGGCAGAGGGATGCAGATTAGGCAGTTTGAAATTGCAAATGAAGCGGGAATTTAAATATCCCGTGATTAATTTGCATAAAAATGGCCACCATTTTTGTCGACTTAGCACTTTGTCGGCAAAAAGCGGCAGTCTAGAGGGGGATCAGTCGAGAAAGAAAGCCTTTTTCGACAGATCCTGTAAACCTCCTTGCAGGAGGCATAAGAGATCTGTCGAAAAAAGCTTTCTTTCTCGACAGATCCCCCTCTAGACTGCCGCTTTTTGCCGACAAAGTGGTGAGTTGGCAAAAATGGCAGTCATTTTTATGCAAATTAAGCATGGGATATTTAAATCCCTGCTTCATTTGCAATGTCGACCTGCCTAATCTGTATCCCTCTGCTGACAGAGGGATGCAGTCTAGACATACCCTTAGTGTTAGGAATGTAACACTTCTTCATGAACTTCAGAACCTAAATTCTGGGACAATTTCCTGTGGGGAAAATTAGAGCTAAATAATATCACAGAACACCTACAGTCAGGAATGGTGGCTGTAAACATACTTCATGGGACTGTGGAAAACTTGGCCACACCCATGTTGAAAGGCCGTGCAGCTAACTAACATCACGCAAAATCACAAATGTTGCCAGACCAGAGAGTGCCAGACTAGAGAAGTTTGACAGGTATTGATAAATTGTCTCATTCACAAAAATAAAGCTGCATCCTCTGTACTATTTGTGGTCCTATCAGCAGGAGCAGTACAGATGAATGAAATGCCTCTATTCTTCACTCTGATAACTTACCTCTTCATCAAATAGCTTTG
Organism: Pelodiscus sinensis; assembly: GCF_049634645.1. NCBI lineage: Eukaryota > Metazoa > Chordata > Testudines > Trionychidae > Pelodiscus > Pelodiscus sinensis. The sequence goes on from NC_134715.1 coordinate 125,551,035, forward strand.
CAATGAAAACCCAAATCTAGTTCAGTGAATATAAAAGTCTTGTTTTTTTCCCTCCCCACTCGTAATCTGAACAGACTGTAAGAGGATTTAAGAGAATGTGAAATAAATTGATTTTTTTTTTACTTCCACTGGAACAACTCTAGCTACATTTCAAATTCTGTAAAGCTTAAGTTCCTGTGTAAGATTATTATTGTTTTTATACATCAAGGGGATGCAAGAGAAAGACTCGTCCCAATTTTTAAATCTAATAATGCTAGAAATAATAACCTGCAATCTACATTGGACTTATTAGATTAGCCTTCATTTGCCATCATTGCTTCCATTGGCTCTGCATGTGCAGATGCTATTCATACCTTCCTGTTTACAGAAGAGAATGCTGTGTTTCTCCTCTTTGTATTCATAGTTGTTCATCCGGCACTAGATAAGACCATTCTGTTTCCATTATTGTGCCAGAACCAATTGAGAGGGGAACAAAAATCAATATGCTTTATCTGGCAAGAAGAACAGAGTTACTGAACTTTTAATGGAAGCAAATTTGACACTTATAAAATGATTCAAATGACATTTCTAATAATGAAGAGAAATCAGCCAGGGTGCGTCTAGACTGGCAAGATTTTGCACAAAAGCAACTGCTTTTGTGCAAAAACTTACTGCCTGTTTACACTGGCCACTTGATTTTGCTCAAGAGCACTGACGTTCTACTGTCCGAAATCAGTGCTTCTTGTGGAAATACTTTGACGTTCCCATTCGGGAAAAAGCCCCCTTGCGGAAATCATTTTGTGCAAAAGGGCCAGTGGAGACAGGCAGCTAAGACGTTTTGTGGATAAGCAGGCTAAACGGAAAAAAGCCCTAGTGGCCGTTTGGACGCTCTGTAGCTGCAAGCCTGCTCCTGACTTCCTGGTAACCCGAGACCCCTTAAAGGCAGACCAGACTGCTAAGGCCATGAGGCAGAAGCCCTTCTGGGACTTCTGGCCACAGCTCTGCCACGTGGCCCCTGCTGTCCCCAATGCCACCCAGACCATGATGGCAGCTTCAGCGGGGGATCAAGCACCTGCACCCCCAGCACAGGAGGCCCCAAGGGGCCGAAAAGAAGGGCCCCATCCTGGTCTTCGGGGGAGCTGGAGGCACTGCTGGACCTCTGGCAGGAGGAGGAGGCCCTGCACAGCACCTGCTCCTGTCGCTGGCACGTGGACATATTTCACTGCATGGCCTAGGCGCTCGCCCAGCAGGGACATCCAGCCCGGACCCTGGAGCAAGTCCGAGCTAAAGTGAAAGAAGTGCGCCTGGGCTATGTGCGGGCCAGCGAGGGCCAGGGGGTAGGAGCCGACACCTGCCCCCACTGTTCTCCTATGTTTGGCAAGGCTCTGAAGATCTCGCTCCTCTGACAATTTATTCAGTTCCTTGAACATGTCAGTGGTTTATGTTTGTGAGTTACAATGAGAAAAGGACATTTACATGGGACATTCAGAGCAGGATGCTGCAAAGCTGCAAAGTGAGATTGTGAGAAATTCCACTTTGCAGAGATGCAGATGAAAACAGTTTCAAGTGTCTCCTCTCAGTCCTTTTATCTATAGCAAAATCCACAGCGTGGGAGCATAGTTGTTGATTTTATTTCCTGTGCTGCATGACTCTGCAATCGGATTTCATGATCTTCTTTAAAGAAAGCAGCATAAGACAAACTGTAACTGTGGATGGCAATATACTATTAGATGACATTTTAGAAAAAGAACATTTAAACATAGACGCTCAGGTGTTTTTTTTCCTGACATCTATACAATGTGACTTCCTATACCTGATCTCTTTGCAGGGTCGTTGTGGCTGTCTTGGTCCCAGGATATTAGAGACACAAAGACGGGGAGGTAATATCTTTTATTGGATCAACTTCTGTTGGTCAAAGAGACAAGTTTTCATGCTACACAGAGATTTCCTTCACAGTCTCTCATAGTATGTGTTATGGTAAACAACCTATTCCACCTTGTATTTATCTTGACACTTAGCATACTTTCCCCAGACCTGAAGAAGAATTCTGTGTAGCTCTAAACCTTGTCTCTTCCACCAAAAAAAATTTGGTCTAATAGAAAGGTATTACCTCACCCAACTTGGCTTCCTGATCTCTTACCATTTGATTAAGATACACAGTTTAAGCTCAGTCAGAAATGTCATTCATTCCACTTAGACTTGAGGAGTTTCTTTTAGCCTTTATTATTAATAGAGTTCAGTAAATCCTCAGGGTATGTCTAGACTAGCTCTGCTGCGTTCAAGGAAAAATTCGGAAAAGCAGATGCATTTTTTGGCATCCCTGTAAACTTCATTTTCTGAGGAAGAAGGGATGTTCCAAAAGAGGCTTTTTTTCTGACAATTTGCCCAGGGTAGATGGGCCAATTGTTGGAAAAACCTCTTTCAGAAGAAAAGCGGAAAAAGATATGCAAATTGTATCTTTTTCCGATAGCTCGTCATAGTCTAGACACAGCCTCCAATTTCCTCTTTACATATCTGGATGGGGATACATTTCCATTGTTTACTTTCTGTGCAGATTGAGGGTTAGATGCAGATAAGCACAAGGCTCCAAAAGTGAGACAGGGGGCTGCTATGGGTGGAGATGCAGATACATAGAAAAGGTGGAGTCTGGCTTGCAAGTCAGATATATAGAAAAGGTGGAGTCTGGCTTGCAAGTCAGATATAAGTTAGTTCTTGCACATGCACATCATATGCAGATACAAATTCTTTAACTGTTCAGGGCTCTCGTTATTGACTTTTAAAGATAATGCTCTTATCACCTATTTATTCGATATCCATGCAAAAAGACAAGGTGGATGAGGTAGTATCTTTCATTGGACCAGTTCCTTTGTTGCTGAGATAGAAAAGCTTTCAAGATACATAGCCTTGAACTCCAATGGCAATCACATCACTGCACACAATTTAAAAGAACAAAACACATCAATCCTCTCCCACCAGATTTGTATTCCTTGCTTGGCATCATATTTGTGTACATGTCTTGGTACTGGCCTGCAAATATATTAAAGGGCATGTTGATATTTTCTCAAGGGCTGCCTACTCTTCTGGACTTCAATATGACATCTACAGTCATCTGGCATTGAGGTCAGGAACACATTTTTTCCCCTCATGTTCAGCAGTGAAAAAGCTGCGGTATTTGACTTTGTCTGAAACACTAGTTACGGCCTCTGCCAGACAAAATGGATCAATTATTTGATGCAGGATAGTAAATCCCTATGCCTGTTTCCTGGGAGATATTTGATGCTGTTGAAAAGCAATACTACGGTATGTACAGCAATTAAACTGGGTATCACAGGCACTGAATACCTCACTAGATCATTGGTCAATCAAATAATGTTGCAAAATAGCCATCACAGTCACAGAAAATGATGAATGACAGTGGCACCCTGGGGTTCAGATTAGAACACGGATGTCTTTTTTTTTTGGTATAATTATCTGAAAAAGAGAAAGTATACTTTGTGCAATAATACATGAGGCTTCTGTTGATTGACACATATAACTATGGGCTATGCTGTGACTTGTCTCACTTGCCTACAGATTTGTCTCAAGATTCACTGAGTGCAATTTTAAGGGCCTGTGTTATGCAGGAAGTCAGATTAAATGAACACAATGATCCTGTTTGGTTTTAGAAATTAATTAATCTATGATTAACTTCCTTTTGTATTTGTAAATAAGCAAATGAGATCTTGGTAGCAGGAGTAAGGCATTCTATGTGCACCTTACTCCACTCCACAACATCTGGGTGGAGATGCATGAAAAACAAGAGGAGCCTGGAGCCTACCTCCCCTCCTCACTGACCATCCCAACCAAACCACGGTGAGAGAGATTGTGAAGGTACATTTACACAGCAGTGTCATTTTGGTATAACTGGTTATTCTGAAATAACAAAGGTTATGTCTACACTAGCCCCCTAGTTCGAACTAGGGAGGCTAATGTAGGCATTCGAAGTTGCAAATCAAGCCCGGGATTTAAATATCCTGCGCTTGATTTGCATCTTCCCGTCCGGTCGCCATTTTTGAAATTTACAAGTCTGGACTAACTGCCTGCATCTATACGCGGCAGGGACCCGGTAGTTGGAAATAAAGCCCTAGTTTGAACTTCCTGTTAAACCTCATTCCAGGAGGAATAACAGGTAGTTTGAACTAGGGCTTTATTTTGAAATACCGGGTCCCTGCCACGTGTAGACACGGGCAGTTAGTCTGGACTTGTAAATTTCAAAAATGGCGACCAGCCGGGAAGATGCAAATCAAGCGTGGGATATTTAAATCCTGGGCTTGATTTGTAACTTCGAATGCCTACATTAGCCTCCCTAATTCGAACTAAGGGGCATGTGTAGACATACCCAAAGAGTGCATCTACACTGCAAGCTGTTATTTCAATATAATTTCAAGCTGGAAGACTGGAGGACTTCTTACTCTAACTCCTGTAACCCTCATTTTATGAGGAATAAGGGCTGAAGGAAGACTGTTCTTCCTTCAACTTCCTGCTGAGTAGACAGCACCAAAAGCTGAGTTAAGCTATTTCAACTTTAGCTACTCACTTAACGGAGCTGAAATTACGTCGCTTAATTTGAGTTTTGCCCTGCTGTGTAGACATGCCCTGAGTGCGTACTGCAGTGCAGGGTGGGGAAGACGGCTTCCGTAAATTATTACCCTCTGGAGCAAGAAGGAATCAAGGGAGGACTCATGCCTCAGAACCATGTGTCTGAACTGCTGTGCCTCTCCAGTCTAATGCTGGGGCAAATGGAATCCTGGGTGTGTTTAAAGTCACATTGTAGCTCATACATAGTATCTGCCCATTGTAGAATGCAAACCTTATAGCTTTCATCTACCCAGGCAGGTGTTTTAAAAATCAACGTGGACAAAAAGTATCTGTGACATGCATCTGACGAAGTGGGTCTTTGCCCACAAAAGCTTATGCTCCAGCACTTCAGTTAGTCTATAAGGTGCCACAGGACTCTTCACCCTGGACAAAATGGCACTTTTTATGTTTGGTATAGCCTATATTTATACTGCTATAATCAGGGCTTGACAAACGGCAGCAAAAGCTTCTCACCAGCCCCGCAATGAACATGCACGCGTTGCTGGTAAACAGGGCGCGCGGCTGAAATCTACTCGCCACGGGTGAGTAGATTCTATAGTTAATCATAGAATCATAGAATACTAGGACTGGAAGGGAGCTCAGGAAGTCATTGAGTCCAGTCCCCTGCCTTCATGGCAGGACCAAATACTGTCTAGACCATCCCTGATAGACATTTATGTAATCTACTCTTAAATATCTCCACAGATGGAGATTCCACAACCTCCCTGGTCAATTTATTCCAGTGTTTGACCACCCTGACAATTAGAAACATTTTCCTAAAATGTCCAACCTAAACCTCCCTTGCAGCAGTTTAAGCCCATTGCTTCTTGTTCTATCCTCAGAGGCCAAGATGAACAAGTTTTCTCCCTCCTTCTTATGATACCCTTTTAGATACCTGAAAACGGCTATCTTGTCCCCCCTCAATCTTCTCTTTTCTAAACTAAAAAAAACCTCATTTTTTTAGCCTTCCCTCATAGGTCATGTTCTCTAGATCTTTAATCATTCTTGTTGATCTTCTCTGGACCCTCTCCAATTTCTCCATATCTTTCTTGAAATGCGGTGCCCAGAACTGGACACAATACTCCAACTGAGGCCTAATTAGCGCAGAGTAGAGCGGAAGAATGACTTCTCGTGTCTTGCTCACAACACACCTATTAATGCACCTCAGAATCATGTTTGCTTTTTTTGCAACAGCGTCACACTGCTGACTCATATTCAGCTTGTGGTCCACTATAACCCCTAGATCCCTTTCTGCCGTACTCCTTCCCAGACAGTCGCTTCCCATTCTGTATGTGTGAAACTGATTGTTCCTCCCTAACTGGAGCACTTTGCATTTGTCTTTATTAAACTTCATCCTGTTTACCTCAGACGATTTCTCCAATTTGTCCAGATCATTTTGAATTATGACCCTATCCTCCAGATTAGTCGCAACCCCTCCCAGCTTGGTTAATAAGGGTTAATAAGTTTGTTGAGCCCTGGCTATAATTATATCAATTCTAATTGTTCCAAAGAGGGTGAGGGCATTTTGGCATTTACTGCCTTCTAATTCCCTAGCACAGTGTTTACATGGAAAAAAGTGGAAAAGCCGTAAAGCAAAAAAACAAAAAACGCCCACACCTAAGACTGCAGCGGTCAGCGGCCCCTTGAAAATGGAACCCCTTTTAAAACAAACATGCCAGGGAAAACTGATCGACCAAAAAAAAATCCCGCCGGTCCGTTCTTAAGACCACAGTCGGCTGCCCCTTGAAAATGGTGGCCCCAGGTGACAACCCAGCTCGCCCATGTCATGGCTCCTTCCCCACTCTGGCACGATAAATGCAGAAGTGGGGGCCAGCAAGTGTACCCCAAAGCCTTATCTACCAGGCTTTGGTATAAAACTTTCCCCAAAATCTTAAAACCCTAGATTTTGGGAATAAAACTTCCGCTGCCACCACCTAAATGTTAATAAAGAAATCAGGGGAAAGATCATTTGGGAAATCTCACCCCTAGAATAAAAATCAGGGCACACAATTAACCACTGCCAGGTTAATAAAAAGAAAAGAAAGAACTTTTATTATTACAACAATATTCCTGTTGCAAACATAAGGATCAGATGGAAAGGTAACAAAATATACTCATGGAGGAATTATACCATGGGCTAGAACTTAGTTAAAAAGAAAAGCCAAACATCTCTTAAGCAGTGCCAGATATCAGATCCCATACCCAACCCTTAAAACAATAAAGCCTAACGAAACTACCTAAACTTTACCCTACTTACAGAAAGTGAAGAATTGTTTCTTGGAGAGAGAGAGACATTCTTGTCCCTCCCTGTAGCTGCGGAGGACTCACCCAGAAAGACAAAGGAGGCAAACTCCCAAATTCCTTTGTCCTAGTTTGAAAGTCCTACCTACATTCCTATTGGCCACTCCACCTGGCTAGGTGTAGTTAACCCCTTAATTCCCAGGCTGCTGGATAACCCTCATAATCATGACAGCCCACTCCTAAGGCCAGTTCTGGAGGGGAGGGAAAGTGATCAGATTCTCATGGAATCCTTACTTCCACTTCGTGGAACACCAGGGCTACGTCTAGATTGCATCCCTTTTTCGTAAAAGGGATGCAAATTAGACGTATCGCAATTGCTAATGAAGAGGGGATTTAAATCTCCCCGCTTCATTAGCTTAAAAATGGCTGCCGCTTTTTTCTGCACGGAGCTTTGCCGGAAAAAAGTGCCGGTCTAGATGCAGATCTTTCAGAAAATAAAGCCTTTTCCAAAAGATCCCTTATCCCTCTCCCCTCTTGCGCAACGCCGTTCTTCCGGAAAAGTAATAGGTGTAACGGCGTTGCACAAGAGGGTTTTTCTTGCACAAGAAGGGGCAGTGTAGACGCTCCTTCTTCCACAAGAGCCTCTTCTGAAAAAAATGGTGGCTCACTAGGTATGCAAATGAGGCTCGGCGATATTCCACGCTTAGCCTCATTCGCATATTACTTGTGCAAGAAGCTGCAAGTGTAGACATAGCCACACTGTTTCTAGACTGTGTTGTAAGTGGCAGAAAACAATGTTCCAACTTCTGTAACAGAATGTTGTGTTGCACAATAGTTGTGAAACCAAGAGGGAAAACCTTGTGGAGAAGGTGAGTGTGTGATTCTGTGCAGAAGTTCAAGCAACCAGCAAACAGACACAAAGGCTCATGGGAATTCTGTTAGGAAAATATACTTTTCATAGTTTGAGTCTTATGACTGAACATGTTAGTCCATGGGGAACTGTTGGGATGCAGACACTGAGAGTACTGGGATCCTATGTGGGGGTGGTTGAAATTTAACATTCCCTCTGTTCTTTTGTCAACACCCTATGAATTATTTCAGCTGTATTTCATGAATTCCTTGTGTTAAATGTCATGATGACCCATAATGAATGTACTGTGGATGGTTTTATTGTGAAACAGCAATAAATAAAATGTTAATACAAGTAGCAGAAAAATTTAATGACTGTATATTTCGGAACACATTTTAATAAAGCAATGTTCTTAAGTAACAAACTACACAGACTTTAGGTTACTTCCCCCTAGCAAACAAAATTAAAAGTTTAACAGGAACAATATACCAAGTACAATGTAATGGGGTAGGGCTGGAGAGAAGATAAAAGCGAGTATACTACTTACCCCTCATTCATTTTGTCTGCATGGGTGATGGAATTCAATGCCTCTGCTCAACATTTCTAGGAACATTTAAGGGTTCAAAGGAACTGGTTCCCAGGTGCAAGTATTCTCCATGGCCAGACATGGGGCCTGAGAAGTGAATGGAAGCTGCTGAGAACATTGTTAGAGTGTAGTGTTGGGTTGCTTAATGTGTATGAAAGCATTGTTCTGGTTTAAACCCCTCAGAGAAGCGAGCACAAAGTAAAACTTTTGCAGGCCTTGTTAGACTTGTACATTCTAATATCATCAGTTAGACAAGAGTAACTTTCCTTCACATAAGTGCAGCCACTGTATGTCAGGAACCCAGAGTGAAGCTAAGGATAGAATGTTTATCATGATTCTTTATCAGATACATGACAAAGTGACTCCTACAGACTCTAAGGGTATGTCTAGACTGCATCCCTCTGTCGGCAGAGGGATGCAGATTAGGCAGTTCGACATTGCAAATGAGGCAGGGATTTAAATACCCCATGCCTACTTTGCATAAAAATGGCAACCGCGTTTTGCCAACTCAGAACTTTTTTGGCAAAAAGAGGCAGTCTAGAGGGGGATCTGTCGAGGAAGAAAGCCTTTTTTGATAGACCCCTTATGCCTCCTTCAAGGAGGTTTACAGGATCTGTTGAAAAAGGCTTTCTTTCTTGACAAATCCCTCTCTAGACTGCCGCTTTTTGCAGACAAAGTGCTGAGTCGGCAAAACGCGGTGGCCATTTTATGCAAATTAGTCATGGGATATGTAAATCCCTGCCTCATTTGCAATGTCGACCTGCCTAATCTGCACCCCCCTGCCGACAGAGGGATGTAGTCTAGATATACCCTAACTATGATGAGTCTAAGGGCATCACTTCATCAAGTGAGAGACCCCGCACAATGGGAGGTCCTATGGTGAATACACATGACTAATTGTAAAGATATTGTCACAATATAATACAGGAGTGGCTTGCAATTGGAAAGTCTAAAGACAACAAATATACATACCACTGTGGCCAAGGGAATAAACAGGATAATCTCCAGAGCCAGAGAGAGATAGAGAACTTTTGTTGACTTCATTATTTGAGCATCTAACAACTGCAGTGGGTGTAGTGAATCAAACATAATTCTGAGGGTATGACCTGTCATAACTACCACAGGGGATATTCCCTTTCCATGACCCTGCTTGAAGCTAATCAGGGACAGATCTAGCATAAAAGTATTACATGCATAGAAGCATGGACACACACACACCAGCAAAACCCTCACCAGAATAAAATTGCTAACACGAGAGCTGGTTGGGAAAAAAAAAGCTTTTTGATTTTTTTTTCTTAAAAGTTGAAATATTATGACCATTTCTCATGTGAAGTACATATATCCATTTCTTAGTGACTAGGAATTGACCCATTTTTCAGTGCTTATAAATATTGTTTTTCTCTCTCTCTAAGGCTATGTCTAGACTACAAGCCTCTTTCAAAAGAGGCTTTTTCAAAAGAATCTTCTGCAAAAGCCTCTTTTGAAAGAGAGCGTCTAGACTGCAACCACTTCCTTCAAAAAAGTGAGCCGCTTTTTCGACAGAGAGCACCCATTCAGTCTGGATGCTCTCTTTTGATAAAGCCTTGTTTGCATTCAAGAACACCTTTTTTCGAAAGAGCACTTTTGAAAAAAGGCGTTCTTTCTCGTAAAAAGAGGTTTACCACGGTCGAAAAACCACCATGTTCTTTCGATTTAATTTCCAAAGAGCTCTAGACGTAGTCTAAATGCAGGGGAAGTTTTTTCGAAAAAAGACCACTTTTTTCGAAAAAGCCCTGTAGTCTAAAAATACCTAAGGCATTTACCTGGCTCCAATCGCTGTCCATGTGGCTCAAAATCTATAAAGTAGTTCCCCTCCCAACATCCTAATGGGGTAAGAGTGGGACTATCACCATTTACCAGATGAGGAGCTAAAGCACAGAGAGGCAAAAGTTCTGTCCGCCCTGTGAGTGGGAGGTATAATTTCCAGCTTGAGGAGACACATTCGCTCTGATGGAGCTAGAGCACTTCCAATAGAGGAGCCGCCTAGGCAACAAGAGCGGGCTAATTCAAGCAATTCTTCTTCTTCCTCCTTACCAAGTGCCCCCAACTATCAACCCACAGTGGAATCTTAATCAGCTTCAACCTCAGTTGGCCCCTCTAGGTAGATCTTCACAGCCTGTGGCAGCAAATCTCCCAGACTGGGTTACAGACTTGGGTTCAAAGGACTTGTGCTACTGCCTGAAGACTAGCTCTGTAACCTGCACACAAAATTGCAGATCAGGCTTGAGCGTGGTCTCCGAACCCTAGGGACTCTTGAAAGGCAAAGCTCCAATCTGAGCTGCAATTTCAAAGCTATTTTTAAAGCATTCGTGCAGGCCCCACGAGCCTCAGAACGTCAACCTTGGCTGCGCGGCTTGCTTCGCTAGGCTGTGCAGAAATACCCACTTAGTCCTCAGACTCGGAGGGTTTGACAACCTTTTTCTGCTGAGGTCTGCCCTTCTGTGAGGAGGAAGGAGCATTTCTGCTGGATCCCCTCTTCCATCTCATCTCCAGTTGGTTGGATAAAAGGGGACCCTTGCCCCACCCTCTCTACAAGATTCTGGGCACTTAAAGAGACTAATGGGACTGCCTCACAAACATGTCTGTCTTTGAGGACTGTTTCCTTTTTCTCAGTATCTCTCAGGTCATTTTATCTACAATTGGAACTTTCAACCTTTCAAGAGCCATGCCAGGCAGTGGGATGGAGTGAGTACTAGGCAGCACTGCCCTGAAGGGGTGGAGTACTCTATCCCTTGTATTCTACGTGACTCATCCAAGATCACACTAGGGGCACATCTATACTACATAGAAGATAGACGCTTCCCGGGATCTGGATGTCCTGCAGTGGTATTGCAGGTAAGACAACTGATCTGGTGGTAGCTACCTACCTTCCTGCAGGTTCTAGGAGGAGGGACTGTTCTTTCCAGTATGACCCTTCCCATCAGGTTCTTGTGTGTCCACCCCCTCTGAGACCAGACATCAAAGATTTCTTGCTTGGCAACATTTAAATCCACGAGGCCCTCTCTGCCCCAGGATCCCTATCTCATTCTCCCTAGCTGCTGACCATAGTTGATTCCAGTTTACTTGCCGCATAGCAGTCGTTTCCCTATTCTAGTTCTGGTCCTATGGCTCTCCACTCCAGCTTGGATCCTGTTCAACTTTGGTTCATCTGGTCTCCATTGTTCCAGCTCCACTCTAGGTTTCTGCACACCCCTTTTAATGCCTTACTCTGTCCTGGCAGCCCCAGCTCATACAGAAGAAGGATCCCCTGGTTCTTGATTCCCTTCTTTGCCTAAACAGCCTGTCAGTTCAACTAACTAGGGGCATTGGCCTCTCCCCATCAGTCCTGGGGAGTTGACAGTACCAGCATCTTGTCAGTTCTTCGATCCTTTCCTTTTCAAGACCACTCAACAAACAAACAAACAAAAGCCCATGGTTTCATTCTGTTTGGTTTTTTTAAGTGAAAGCTTTTGGGGGTGAAAGAAATTTAGTTCACATATAACCAGATTTTGTGTTCAGACTTTTGGGTTTGGCTTCCCCAGATTGAGTAATCTAGGGGTACGTCTAGACTACCGCGTTTTGTCAACGGAAGTTTTTTCGACAGATACTGTCGACAAAACTTCCGTCGACAAAGAGCGTCCAGACACATTGAGTTCTGTCGACAAAGCAAGCTGCTTTGTCGACAGAACTCCGTAGTCTGGACGCAATGTTACAGGCAATAACACCTTCTGTCGACAGAGTTCTGTCGACAGAAGGTGTTATGCCTCGTAAAATGAGGTATACCAGCGTCGACAAAACTGCTGAGTTCTGTCGACGTTATGTCGACAGAACTCAGCGGTAGTGTAGACGCTGGTATAGTTTTGTCGACAAAAGTCCACTTTTGTCGACAAAACTAGGTAGTCTAGACACACCCTAACATTCATTCAGCCATATTCCTAAACACCTATGTCATTTTTTTTAATGGAACATAGACTCCTAAATATATGCTTGCTGATTGTTTTCCATTGAAACTGCTTTTCAATGTAAAGTTCATCAACTACTTTTAAATGTGTTCTGTCTGCAGAATTTTTTTTAAAACCTGGTTTCCTGAATACCAGAAAGTTGAACTGGGCAGGAAACATTTTTTCCATCCAAGATAATTTTTAAATACATTTTTAAAAAAATGTCCAATCAAGACATAAAAGTTGCAATCCCAGACCTTTTGCAAATCAAAAAAATATTTTTACCTTAGAGCAATCGAAATGTTTTACTTCAATAAATTCAAATTTTAATTTACATTTTGATCTTTTTACATTTTTTACAATTTGAAGTTACTTAATTTTTTTAAATGCAAAGTCATTTCATATTGAAAAACAAAACTCCAAAAATTCTTTTTTTCCAAAACAAAAATTCATCTAAACAGACCCTTTTACACAATCAATTTCAGCTTCATCTCTCGTTTTCAGATTAAAGAAATAGTCAAAGAATTCTTGACCAGCTCTACCACAAAGTTATCAGTTTTTTATCTGAAAACAAAATAATTAAGTTTGCTCATGTTACCACTGTTCCTTGTAGGTGTTGTAGAACTAGTCCCTCGTGACTGATTCTGTTCTATAGGCCTTACTTCCAAATCAGGCTTCAACATCCATGGTTCAGAGAAGCCAAGAGACTTTCATGATGTACTTATTCTCACTAAGGGGGTGTCTACACAGCACCATTATTTTGGAATAACGGCTGTTATTTTGAAATAACAATGCGAGCATCTACACAGCAATTCTGTTATTTCAAAATAAGTTTAACATAATGGATGGCTTATTCTGACTTCTGTAAACCTAATTCCATGAGGAATAACACCAATTCCGAAATAGCTATTTTAAAATAGCTGTTGTGTGGACGATTTACTGCTGCTATTTCAAAATAGCTCTTCCCCAAGGCTATTCAAAGTAATTACTCCCCAGTGCCTCCTAGGGCTCTAAATCGAGGTAGCACATCCACATTAGGGAAACCTGCCTTGGACTAATTTTGGGGCTTCCTTGTACGGTAGACGTGCTATTTTGAAATAAGCTATTTTGGAGTATTTCTTCCGGAATAGCTTATTTCAAAATAAGCATTTAGTGTAGAGGCACCATAAGGGAGAAAGCCATCGTGCATCATGGGAGATGTAGTCTGGTCATGGAACCTGGTCTAGAAATATTAAGGGAAAATAAGCCACCTAAATTTCTCCTATGAGGCACTACCGCAAAATATTTAATCTAAAAATTCAGCTGAACCTGTTTTGAATTTCAGCTGAAATATTTCATTTGTTTCTCGTGGGGTCCTGCAGAGGTATCTCCAGCCTCTGTCACTCGTCACTATTTTCTTTTATGACTTGGATAATGGAGTGGAAAGTATGCTTATGAAATTTACTCGTAACATTAAACTGGAAGAGATTGAAAGCACTTTGAAGATAGTACAGCTGAAAAAGATGTAGAGGTTATAGTGAATCCTAAATTGAATATGAGTCAACAATGTGATGCAGTTGTCAAAAAAGGCTGATACCATTACAGGATTGCCATATAATTAAGATACAGGAGTCATTATCCTACTGTACTTGGCACTGATGAGACCTCAGCTAAGGGACTGTGTCCACTTTCAGATGTGATGTGGATAAATTAGAGAGCATTCAGAATACAACAACAATAATCAAAGCTTTAGAAAAGGGGACCTATAAGGAAAATGAAAAAATGGGCATATTTGGTCTTGGGAGAAGAAGACTGAGGAGGGGGACATGGTAAAAGTTCGGGGCTATTATTGCCCTTGTCTATACCAGGGAGTTATTCGAAATAACAAGAGGAGCGCTCTCACTACCCAGGCTGTTATGTCAACATAACAGGCTAGCTATTTCGAAATTTGTATTCTGCTTTCCTCTGGGAATAATGCTGATTTTGAAATTGTTATTTCAAAATAGCATTATTGTGGACACTTCACTGCTGCTATTTCAAAATAACTACTCCCCAGAGTAATTCAAATTACTCCCCAGTGCTTCCTGGGACTGTAAGTTGAGGTAGCAAGTCCACAATAATGGAGCCTGCTTCAAACTAATTTTGAGGCTTCCCTGTAGTGTGGACATGCTATTTTGATTTTTTTTTTAAATTTTGAAGTTATTAAATTGATTTTAGTTATTTCAAAATAATTTCCTAGTGTCGACATGCCCACAGTGAAGGTAGGACAAGAAGTAATGGGCTTAATATGAAGCAACGGAGAATTAAGTTAGATAGTACTTCCTATTTGTAAGGGTTGTTAAGCTCTGGATTAGCTTCCAAGGAGGTTGTGGAATTCCCAGCACAGGAGGTTTCTAAAACGAAGTTGGACAAACCTGTGGCAGGGATGGCCTAGGTCAGGAGTGGGGAACTTTTTTGGGGTTAGGCACCACTGACCAACAGAAAAATCAGTTGGGGAGGGTGCACAAAAGTGAGAAGAACCCCCCCAAAAAAGCCAAAAAAATTACCCACCCCTCCTCACTGACATGGCCCCAACTGAAATGCAGAAAGACACTCCCCTCATTGCCCTCACACACCAGAGCCCGGGGGCGGGGAGGCAAGCTAGTAGATTTTGTGGCCCCCCTAGGCTCGGGGATGAGGCTAATCTAGGGGTGCAATGTGTGGGAGGGGGCTGCTAGGAAGCAGACTTAGGATGCAGGATCTGGGCAGGAAGAAGGGGGCAGGAGTGGTCTGGGAGGGGAGCCCTAATCCTCAGTGGCCAGCCCATGGGTCCCTGGGACTTAGGTTCCCCATTCCTGATCTAAGTGTACTTGATCCTGTCTCAGCACTGGGGAGTGATTTATATGACCTATTCAGGTCTGTTCCAGCCCAGCATTTTCATGTTTCTATGACCCTATGATTTTTCAGTTTGTAACTGAGATAATAAACTTTCTGCAGGGGAAAAAAAATTCCAACCCGTCCTACTCTTTAGTCATTAAGGCACTTTTGAAAATTGCATTCACCTTCTTTACATGTTGATTTTACTGTCTCTTGCCTATGTCCCACTGTAATTGGGAACAACATTGTTAAAATGACACACACAATCACAGAAGGAGAAGCCTGATGCAGCGTCCTGTCATTTCAAAAAAATCTATTTAAGCTTCACTTGTCCAAATTTCAGCTACTCTAAAATGTGGCCTAAGCCAATGTGCAGTGACACATGGGTGTGCAGTGAAATTTTAAAATGTGCACTGACCTTTTTAGAAACAGGCACATTGAAAAACCTCAGTTCTCCAAAGGAATATTAAGGAACCCCCTGGTGTTCTAGCTGTACCTGCTTGGAATCAGTACTCCTTTCTCTCTGACGGGCAGTGACTTTTCAAAAGATAAGAAAGAATCCTTCACTGGCGTGGGAAATAAAAAATACCAAAGCATTTCAGAGAAGCTCAGGATAAATACTTGTTTGTTTTCATTGGGTCTGGCTGAAACATTTAGATGCATAATAATGTAAGCAACAAGAAGCAAAGCTCATATTAACTCTACCCTACACAACAACTAGTCCTACTGACTTTAATTGGCTCAGTGTGGCATGACTACAACAGATATTCAGCATAACTAGAAATATTAGAGTGTGGCCCATGATAAGAGAATTCAGTTCATGCTCTTTGCCAATATTTTGCAATATTTCTTCTGCTCTAGATTTTGACTTTATGTCCACTCCAGTTCCAAATCAAAGGTAGTCATGAGAGGCACCTGAGATATACATCTGTTGGTCCAGGTGTATAGTAATTTACAGGTAGCCTGTACCAGAAGAAACACTGAGTGGAAAAACTTCAAGGGAGCTAAAATGTTCTACTGAAAAGTGTTGCGATTTTGTTTAGAAGAAAAACTGGAAAAAGTTTCAATGGTTTGTTTTGAAATGACTTTGCAGTTTTCATTTACAACTATATTGTATGACAAGATAAATTAGGACAAGAAGTAATGGGCTTAAATTGCAGCAAGGGAGGTTTAGGTTAGACAGTAGGAAAAACTTCCTGTCAGGGTGGTTCAACACTGGAATACATTTCTTAGGGAGGTTGTGGAATCTCCATCACTGGAGATATTTAAAAGAAGGTTAGACAGACATCTTTCAGGGATGATATAGATGGTGCTTGGTCCTGCTTTGAGGACAGGGGACTGGCCTTGATGACCTCTCAGGGTCCTTTCCGGTTCTAGTATATGTATGATTCTATTGCAATATAAAATGTAAAAAAGTTTACCTCAGAAAGAAACAAAATGTTTCAGTCCACCCAAAATATTTTTTCTGGGATTTTCTTTCACTGAAAATTGTGAAATGAAGAGAGATAAGAAAGACTGGGACTTTTCAGGTTAGAAAAGAGGAGACTAAGAGAGGATATGATAAAGGTCTGTAAAACCATGACAGGTATAGAGAAAGTGAATAAGGAAAAGTTATTTACTTGGGGTATGTCTACACTACTCCGCTAGTTCGAACTAGCGGGGTAATGTAGGCATACTGCACTTGCAAATGAAGCCCAGGATTTGAATTTCCCGGGCTTCATTTGCATAAGCCGGCCGGCGCCATTTCTAAATGCCGGCTTGTTCGAACCCCGTGCCGCGTGTAGCCGCGCGGCACGGGGTTCAAACAAGCCGGCATTTAAAAATGGCGCCGGCCGGCTTATGCAAATGAAGCCCGGGAAATTCAAATCCCGGGTTTCATTTGCAAGTGCTGTATGCCTACATTACCCCGCTAGTTCGAACTAGTGGGGTAGTGTAGACATACCCTTGTTGCCATAACATAAGAGCTAGAGGTCACAAAATGAAATTAATAGGTTACAGGTTTAAAACAAATGAAAGGAAGTATTTCTCCACACAACGTACAGTCGGCCTGTGGAACTCCTTGCCAGAGGATGTTGTAAAGTCCAGATTTTAACAGGGTTCAAAAAAGAACTAGATACATGCCTGGAGGACAGGTCCATCAATACTTATTAACCAGGATGGGTACAAATGGTATCCCTACCTTCTGTTTGTCAGAGGCTGAAAATGGGTGACAGGGAAGGGATCACTTGATGATTATGTGTTCTATTCATTCCCTCTAAGGCACCTGGCATTGGCCACTGTTGGAAAACGGGATACTGAGGTAGATGGACCTTTGGCTGCTCTTAAGTTCTTAATTTTAAAAACCCAGACATCCTTCACAAAATGGAATTTCCTTCCTCTGCACTGCTTTATATTCTTTCTTCTCACCCTTGGGTGACTCCGCTAATCTGGCCCACCAATTGGTAGAATGGTGCCAACACTCCACCCATTCCCTGCCCCCTCACCCAACATGCTTCAAGGATACAGAATGTGATGTGAGTAAGCCTTACGTACTCACATGAGCCCAGACTCCAGTTTCATGTAGTTCAGACAGGGGGTTGGAGGTAGTTTTTAGGCCTTGTTGCTCCCTTGTGTGAGTGTGCATCACAGTATAGTCTTCAAGATTCACTGCCTTATCCAGTGAGTCTGCCAGTGAACTTGTTTGCTAGGATATAAACAGAAAGCAAACACAAAACAGTCATGGACACAGTCAAGGTAAATGTGTCGAGATACGGGAACTTCACAGAGGCTGTCACTGTATTCATACGGCTCTCATCCATTTCAAGCTGTCTCCAAAAAATGCTTATCAATAGAGAAGCTGAGCCAGCAAACAACCTCTTGGTTTTAGTCTTTGCTTGGCTTGTCATTGAACAAATGTTCTGCTGGTGTAAATGGACGCAGCTCCATTGAAGTAAAGGAGGCTGCTACAATTCACACCACACAAATTTATGAAATTGCAATGTAACCTGGAGTGAAAATGCACCAGTGAACCCTGGAGCGCAGCTCCAACAAGAGCTGGCTGAGCTGTGGCAAAAGCCAGAAGGGGAGCTATTGAAAGAGCTGGCAGGGTTACAATAGGACAGTACCTGCAAGTTACTTTCACCGCTGCATGTAACTAAGCATATAGCCTATGGCAGTCATTTCCAACCTTTTTAAGCAAGAGATCACTTTTTGAATGTAAGTGCAATCCAGGAAATGCCTCATACCCAAATGCTCTTGCCCCACCTCCTTCCTGCCCTTTCTTGGAGGCCCCACCCTTGCTCACTCCCTCTGCCCTCCCTCCCCCATCCTCCCTTGCTTTTATCAGCCTGGGGCAGAGGATGGGGGGACAGGAGAGAGTTTGGGGTCCAGCCTTTGTAAGGGAGTTTGAGTCCAGGAGGCTTAGGGCTAGAGCAGGGGCTTTGGGTGTAGGAGGGGGTTCATGACTTGGGCAGAGGATTGGAGCTGGCTCCAGTTGGACACTGCCTATCTCAAGAGGCTCAGCCCTGCCTTGGCCCTATACCACTCCCAAAAAATCAGTCAGAAAACTCCCTTTATCCTAAGTCGTATTGTGCCCCCCTCTGTTCCATGGAAATAAAATACAGGGTTGGAGAGGGGGCACCCTGACATCAGCACCCCTCCTCTCCTTCCCCTGCTGTGCACAGCAAGCAGGAAGCTCCCTGGGGGAGGGGTAGCTCCTAGGCAAAATGCAGAAGCTCATCATTGGGGGGAAGGGCAGCTAAAATGCCAGCACTTGATAGCCTCTTGGCCAAACTAGTCAGGATCCCTTGTCAGAGGCTCCACGATCTACCAGTCGATCCCGATCGACTGGTTGGTGACCACTGGCTTACGACAACCTGGGAGATGTGATTCCCCAGTGCAGGCAGACAGCTCTCCTCAACTTTGAGCATTGAGAATAGCAGTGCACGCTGTGTGGACCCTCCCACCAAATTTTCAACATGTTGAGCAATTGCAACTGCACTGTGTCATTGTAAGCTATAGGAGCCTGACTGAAAATCAGAGACTGATTGGCTTGATTGGGAGTTAGATAAGATCCAAAGGATTCAGTTAATTAATAGGTGTAAAATGAGATGTTTGGTATTCAGTGCTCCTTAGCAACTTGCCTTACTCTAGAATTTTTCTTATAATGATGGTGCTTATTTGTTCACATAATTTTTTTTGTCATCTTGCTTTCATTCATGGCATTTTAGCTTCCTATATTTGAAATAGAGGCAAGTGAAGTTGGAAGGCATGCAACGAAAATTGTAGGAAAATGATTTCAATCACTTGCTACCTACAAATGCAGTTCCAATGCATCAGGCAATCCAATGGCTATTGAGAATTGTACCAGAGAATTAGATACAGAAAACTGACTAAATAACCAGGGTCAGTCAGGAGACCAGTCCTGAAGTTGTGTGACTTGCACTATTGTAGGGCTGCATCTAGACTGGCAAGTTTTTTGCGGAAAAACTTGCCAGCTGTCTACACTGGCCGCTTGAATTTGCGCAAGAACACTGATGATCTAATGTAAGATTGTCAGTGTTCTTCCGCAAATACTATGCTGCTCCCCTTCGGGAAAAAGCCCTCTTGCGCAAATGTATTTGTGCAAGAGGGCCAGTGTAGACAGCTAAAAACTGTTTTGCGCAAAAAAGCCCCGATGGCGAAAATAGCAGTCGGGGCTTTCTTGTGCAAAACCATGTCTAGATTGGCACAGGCGCTTTTCTGTAAAAAGTGCTTTTGCACAAAAGCGTCTGTGCTAATCTAGATGCTCTTTTCCGCAAATGCTTTTAACAGAAAAACTTTTCCATTAAAAGCATTTGCAGAAAATCATGCCAGTCTAGACATAGCCTAAAAGTTTTGCAGGTTTGTATTGCCTACTCTTACAAGAATTGTGGATGTCGACAAGCCACTTTATATTTCCAGGTCACAGAGTTATAGCAGTGCAGTGGCAATGGTGCACGAGCTCACAGCTATAGGAAATATGGTAAAGCTAGAATTGCTCCTTTGCAATAGAATCATAGAATCCTTGAATCGAAAGAGACCTTGATGGATCATCAAGTCCATTCCCCTGCTCTTATGGAAGGACCAAACACTGCCTACCTTGCCCCAATAAATGCCTGTCTAACCTGCTCTTAAATATCTCCAGTGATGGAGATTTTGCAACCTATCTACACAATTTATTCCAGTGTTTAACCACCCTGACAGGAAGCTTTTCCTAATGTCTAAATAAAATGTTTTTTGCTGCAATTTAAGCCCATTGCTTCTTGTCCTTCCATCAAAGGACAATTTTTCTCCCTCCTCCTTGTAACACCCTTTTAGATACTCAAAAATGGTTATCATGTCCATTCTCTGTCTTCTCTTTTCTAAACTAAACAAGCCCAATTCTTTCAGTCTTCCCTTATAGCTCATGTTTTCTAGACCTTTAATCATATTTGTTGCTCTTCTCTGGATCTTCTCCGATTTCCCCACATCTTTCTTGAAATGTGATGCTCAGAACTGGACACAATACTCCAGTTGGAGCCCGGTCAGTACAGAGTAGTCCGGAAGAGTGACTTCTCATGTCTTGAGAAATAGAGAAAGAGGGGGGTATTTTTCATGTGGAACTAGAACTAGCGTAGTTCAGGTCCCTCTAAAAATATGAGCAAACTGCAAAAGTCCACTTTGAACGTGTGTCTGCTCTGCAGAGGCCTATACAGGGTTAATAGAGGCACAGAGAGGCTGTGTGAGGTGACAGCTAATCAGGGATGAGCTGGCCCCTATAAGAAGGGCTGCAGAGCAGTTTCAGTTGCCCCCTGGAGCTCAAGGTGGGAACACTGGCTACCCCTCAGAAGGAAGAAAGTTAGCACGTTGGACAAAGCAGTGTCTGAGGAGGGAGAGCAAGCTCCTGGCTGATTGTTAAGACTGCTATGCTGAGGCTCAAGATAAGGGCAGAGAAAGTGCTGTGCTAGTGGGGAAATGGTTCAGTGAAGAAAATGGAGAGGTTAGAGGGGATGGAGTTCATGGCTTCCATGTACAGCATCCCTGATCTATGATCCAGTGTAATGGGCAGGCCCAGGTCCCCACTTTGAATCCTACTCATCATTGGGGAAGTTGCTGAACCATCAAATTGTAGTATATTCCCCAAAAAGGAGGGAGAACAGACTGGAACATGGCCAGAGGGCTTTGTCCTGAGGAGGACATTGCATACCCTGGAATTCCAGGAGCAGGGGGGATGGCGGATTAGACACTGCCAAGAGTCAGCATGCCGAGCTGTGGAGCTGAGTGGCAAGATGACCAGCAGGAGGCACTAACGTGATGAGTTGCATCCCCCATCACAGATCCAAATTTCTCTAAAGTTCAAGAATGTGTAGGGAAGGTACATATAAGTCTCTTTCTCCTGAACAGGAAACCTTGTTAATTTCTTGTGGTTCTTGTATATTGTTCTTTTGTGAATTATAATTCAGAAGACTATGGTTTCAGGTTTAGCGGAAAGGCATTTGTCCCATTTTACTTTTCTTTGCATCACTCAGATTCTCCTCCATTTTCAGTACTACTGTGGCTCCCAGGATCCCTGAAATTAATTACTTACATGGTCACAGACTTCCTGTGTTAATCTCAAAGTGTCACTCAGTCTCTCTGGCCCAGAATTTTAAAGGGTTTCAGGTATTGCCACAAAGAACGTTACAAAGCCTTACTGAATTAGAAGTCTAAATATTCTAGTCAAAAGAGATTTAGGCAATTAGGAGTAAAAAATCCATTATCTTGGCTCTTAAGTGGCCAATCCCTTTTGACAATGAGATTAAGGCACATAAATCATTCAGTTTTTGCAATGCTGAATGCTGCAGTACCTAAATATCTTTAAAAAACTGGACTTCTGTGATTCAGTTTTCTTTTATAAATGGGGATCACAGTACTGCCCTCTCTCACAAGTGTGTTGTGAAAATAAACACACTTTAAATTGTGGGGCTTTCAGATAATAAGCTAACAGAAGTCATTTAAATACTGTCTATAGCTATTGCTATATTACAATAACCTCTTCCCATCTAAATGACTCTTAGTTTAGTTTAAAGATGGAAAAAGAACAAGCATCAAGTCTCCATATGGGGTGTGTCTACACAGCAGGGCTTAACTCGAAATAAGCTATGCAAATGGAGCTATGTCAACTGTGTAGCTTATTTTGAAATAGAGAACTTTTCCTCTGACTTCCTTTACTCCTTACACAATGAGCATTACAGCAGTCAGCGTAAGAAGTCCTCCAGCATGACAGTGTTTCGAAATTATTATAAAATAACTGTCTGCTGTATAGACACAGACTAACTTATTTTGAAATAACGTTCGTTATTTCAAAATAATGTTGCTGTGTAGACGTACCCCATGAGAGAGCACTTTGTGCCCAGTCACTGGATCAGTTGTAAGTAGCAGCATTTCACAAAAAAATTAGTCATAGTAAAGACTAATTTCATTTAATTGAAAGTTTAACCCCACTACTGAGTATGTGTAAATAATATGGATTAACTGAAAAATCTGTGGATGAAGAGGTTTCTAAAATACAAGACTAAATCAGCACAGAGGTTTCTAAAATACGAGACTAAATCAACGCAGTCCTGAAAAACACTTGTATTCATACAGAGCTGAAGATCAATGCAGACAAAAAGAACAACTTGGATGTCATACAGGATGAAAGGACTAAGAGGGGAAAAGAAAGATTTCTTAGTCTCAGGGAAATAGACACAAACAGAGTCTTCTCAGACTAAACTGTTTTGAGAAGTATAAACATTGTTCCTTTAATGTTTGGTGTGATGCTATGTTTCTTTATGTTATACATTGTGAAAATAACTAAAGCATAAATATATGACAGTCTTCTACCCTCTGAACAGCCAAAATAGAAAGGCTGCCAGACATTACTGTGTTTTAGTTGACTTGTTATCTTACGCAAAGAATAACTTATGCAGAATACAATATTCTTGGGACAAAGGAATTGCTGTAGTGGATCACACCAATGGTCCATCTAGTTCAATATCTTGTCTTCAGAAATGGCCAGTAAAGCCCTTCATAATCTTTCACCCGATGAAATATTTCAAACTTGTACCAAAAAATCAAAACCCAGAATCTTTTGATTGAAAACCAAAATGGTTTGATTTGGATATCTTGTCTCATGGGCATTGTAGTTTGGGTACTTCAAGTTCCCATTCACCTCTAATTGCTATGCTCACATGGACTCATCCTGGACTCCTCCTCTTGCTCAGCCACCACTGCACAACCTGGGACGTGGTTTTATAAGAAGGCTATGACATTTTAAATTAATTATTTATTGAATGGCTTATTTTAATTTACTGAATTAAGTGCTTCCTCAGTTTTATAGAAATTAGCCAAGACACTGACCATTGACCATTTAGTTTCTCTGTAGTAAGCCACAGAGGACAGGGCTGGTCCTAACCAATTGTTAGCCCCAGTCAAGCAATTAATAAAAAACAACTGCCAGGGAAAATTTTCGAGTAAAAAAAAAGGGTATGGGAGTAACCAGAGAAACCTGGGGGGAGGATTTGGGAAGGATTCGGGAGGTCAGGCTGAAATGCAGTCACGGCCCACCTTCAAGACCAGCTCTGTCGGCAGCCCCTTGAAAATGGTGGCCCCGAGCAACCGCCTGGCTCACCCTCCCCAAAGATCAGCTCTGACAGAGGATTATCTAAAATTATCTCAGGTATGATATACCAAAACAGAGCTCACTGTTGATGAAGAAAATGATAATAATAAAAAAAAACCTTTCAACAGACTGCAGAATTATCTAGAGATTCCAAGCCAGATCTTGTGACCCCTATAGATCCTGAAGGAGAAGCGGTGGAAGAAGGGCTGTTACATCCCTTTGAGGAGTGACAGACACTCAAGGGAAGGCTGTAAGATAGGAGAAAAGACTGGGTGAAAGGCTTGGAAGGTCATTTTCAGTTTTCTTTCCAGCCAAATTCGAAACCCAGACATCCTTCACAAAGTGGAATTTTTCTCCATAATGCTGCTTTATTCACTTTCCTCACATCCTAGGGTGACTCCACCAATCTGGCCAACCAACAGGTTGAATGGATCCAACATTCCACCCATTCCCACTTTCCCCTCACCGTCACCCCTTTGGTGGGAGAAGATTTTTTTTTCCGTTTAGTCAGAGGGCTAAACGAACTCATTGAATGAAAGGAAAAAGGAGTCTTTTTATGTGTTTGCATGATGTAAAATTGTCAGTACACTGTTGCTAAAGTAGGTAGGGGACACTATTTATATAGCAGCTGGTTATTATTACTTGTTTTATGATAATACCTTGTCATGGACACGGACCGCCTTGTGAAACATGCTGTACAGACAAAGAACAAAGAGCTAGTTCCTGGTCCCAGGCTCTCCCCTATCATTAGGCCTTGTCTTTATCTTGGACTTGATGGCATTCCTTCTCCTGCAACAACTTTCCCTATTTCTCGTGTTACATGCATTGGCTATTCTCTGACTCAGTAACTATTTCCTGTCATCTGCTCAGAAAATATTGCTCTTTGATTAAAATCTGTGTCCCCTTTTTGTTCTTCCTTGATGAGTTGGGCTGATCCCTGGCCTTTAGTTTACTCTCTGTATCATGGAAAGTATACTTTACATAATGTATTTGAATCTTTTACCAGCTCTTTAAATGACCCCTATACAAATGAATGTTCTAAAGTCATTCCCCTGTTCTCATTCTTTTAGTCCTGAAATTAATCTAGTTACCCTTCTCTGCACATTTTGAAGTGCTGTAATATCCTTTTTTAATAGTGTGATGACCAGAAGTGGAATATAATAACTGAAGTCTATTACCTCCAGGAAATCAAATAATCCCCTAGTATCTGTCTCAGAATACTTACATATTTTTGAATCAGTCAGCCCATCGTTATTGTTCAAGAATTTTTTCAGACGGCTCTCTGCATTTTTAGTTTCCCTTCAAATATTTTTCTTCTTGAGTCTCTTTCGGTTTGCACTTCTTTTGTTTAACTTTACTTTGGTAAGGATCTTTGCGTAATGCATTTATCCATACTGGATTTCATGAACTGGGTACTTGCAATGTTCCCATGAAACATGCAGACCCTTTCATAGCACCATTGACCCCTTCCCTGGAGATAATTTTCTCTGGTGTAATCTGTGAAGTTATTGACATTACTAGAAGATTCATCCAGCATTGCTTAGGGCCTTTACTCAAAATAAGTTTTGTGTTTTCTGCATTTAAATCATTGCTTTGGGGTGGGCCTGGGGACAAGGAGTTCAGTATGCAGGTTGCCATGGGAAGGGAGAACACCCCCATCCCTCTCTCACCACATCAGCTTGGGGCCAGGTGAGAAGTGCCTGTCGATGGCTTCTGCAGCTGCAGGAGGCACAGCCAAGGGAGCAGTGCATGTTTCCCAGCTGGGGGACAGACAGACAAACAAATGTCGTCCCTTTCTCCATCTTTCCCCCTGTTTGCCCAACGGGGTTATAGCTGTCCCGGTCACCATCTCCAACTTCTTGCTGCCCCCCTGTGGCCATTCTGCTGTATAATTCCCTCCTACCAGACTCCTCCCTTTCCATTTTATGAGAAATAATCAAATTCCACATACATCCCATTTTCCTCCCACAACCAATCCCTTACCTTTCTTTGAGTTATGATAAGAGGAAGCTGTACATCAACTTTGGAGGTTCTAGCTCTTACAGTTAAGGGAGCGTTTTTGAGCAAATGGATTCACAGGCAGCTAGATATGCATTTCTAAAATAGATAGTAAAATTTAAATGCAAATGTTTTCTATGGTTTGGAAGCTTTAGAAGTCAGGCTATAAATAATGATTCTTATGTAATCTACTTTATATATATGAGAGAGTTTGTGTGTCTGTCTGTCTATCCATCTATCAGTTTATCTGTTTTTGTTTTGTTTTTTTTGCAAATTCAATACAATCCTTTTAGGATTGAGAAAAGATCTTAGCTGGTTAATGCAAAGGCAATTTCCCCTCTCTTGTTATTCACATCCCCACAACAACTGCTGTGAATGAGCCACATCCACCCTGACTTAAGTAACCTTATTAACACAAATAACTTCTTTCTTTTGTTGTTCTCATATATACCCCTGGCCACTATAACTTCCACTCCAATTCACCTGATGAAGTGGGTTTTACTCACAAAACTTAAGCTCTAATAAATCTGTTTGTCTCTACAGGCCTCCTTGTTGTTTTTGCAGAAACAGACTAATACAGCTACCCCTCTGAGAATATTTTGGGAAGTCATTTGAATATCTTCACCTACTGCTGAGTCTACTTTGTTGAATCTAGCTGGCTTTGTTGTTAAATTGACCTATTACCACTCCCCAAATTATAATGCACGTGCCTAAATATAACTTTATTTTTTCCCTTAAAGAAGCAAGGAAATGGGTTTTTTTGTCTGTTTGATTCACTTTTGCTTTATTGCTGTAATTATGGGAAGACTAGGCAGGAGAATGCATGTAGCTATGATGGGCTAAGGATCATGGGCAGAATCTTCCAGATTTATGGAGTAGTTGCTTGAAAGAGTCCTATCATCTGCACACAAAAGCTTCTTTTCTCTTGGTATTTGATCCACAGTCAATGTTAAAAATAAACAAGATGACCAATGCTGGTTCATGCAAAGTTTTCTCCTCCTTCTTCCCAGGAAAAATGTAAGAAATCAGTCTACTGGGGTATTTTTATTATAAAAATCTTTTGTTGTTACTATGTGGGAATGCAAGTTGAATGAGCTTATTATGTCATTTGGACCAGAATGTAATGTAGCTTGTATTTATGATTGGTTATGGTAGAAATGAATTCTAATCACTGGGCTTGTCCATTTAAAGAGTGCTATATGCTGCAGCTTCACCCTCACTGAACCAATAACTATTGATAGGGAGTGTTCCTATTCAGATGAATTGTCCTGTTGTGTTCATTTGGGTACTTCTCATGAGGCTGAGCAGTGCAAGGTACATGAGTGCCATATGCCGTCATTCATAAGAACAAAAGAACAGCCATGTTAGATTAGACCAGTGGGGAGGGATAGCTCAGTAGTTTGAGCATTGCCGTCCTCTTTCCCCCCCACCCCCCCTCCCAACCCAGGGTTCTGAGTTCAATCCTTGAGGGGGCCATTTAGGAATCTGGGGCAAATCTGTCAGGGATGGTACTTCATCCTGTCATAAAGGTAGGGGAATGAACTTGATGACCTCTGAAGGTCCCTTGCAGCTCTATGAGATAGTGCTATCTCCATATATTAATGTATCTAGACCTGTGACCAGTGCAAGGTGTTCTCGCTGTCAGAGGATTAGGGATTGCTTCCCTGCCCATCCTGACTAATACCCCCTGATGGAACCATCCTCCACTAATGTATCAAATTATTTTTGAGCCTAGTTATACTTTTGGTCTTCACAACATCCTGTGGTCACTAGTGCCCTAGGTTGACTGCATATACAAATAAATACTTTCTTTAGTTTGTTCTAAACCTGATGCCAATTAATGTCATTGGATGACCCCTAACTCTGATGCTATGTGAAGTGGTAAGTAACACTCCTCTATTCACATTCTTCACACCACATGATGTTATCATTGAATCTATCCTCCCTCCTTTTGCCATCTTTTTCTGAACCTGAGCAGCCTCATTGTTTTCTTTTAAATCTCTACTCATATGGAAGCTGTTGCATAATCCACAATTTTTTTGTTTGTTTTCTTCTCTGCAACTTTTCCAATTCTAACCTATCCTTGTTGAGATACGGTAAAAAGAAGAACATGTAGAATTCAAGGTTTGAGTGTGCCATGGATTTATATAGCAGCATTATGATGTTACCCTACTGTCTATCTCTTTCCTAGTGGTTCCTGTCATTTAATTTGTTTGCCACTGCTCCTTGAGCAGCTTTATTGAGAGACCTAGCTCTGATGACATCAAGATCTTTTTCTTATGTAGGAACATCTAATTTAGAATCAGTCATTTTCTATGCATCACCTAATAAACCATCTTGTTAGTCTTTAAAGAGCTACATAGTTCTGTCTTTTGTTTCAGCTACACCAGACTAACACAGCTGCATCTCTATCACTATTCTTATTTTTACCTGTGTCTCTGAAAAATTGTGTTTTTTTACTATTGTTTCAACCATTTTCCCTGGTACTGAAATTAGGCTCACCTGCCTGTAATTGGCAGGATCGTCTCTGGAACCTGCTTTAAAAAGAATTACATTAGCTACCCTCCTTTGATCTGGTTCAGAAAAAGATTTAAATGATAGGTCACATACCACAGCTTGTAAGTATGCAATTTCATAGTTAAGTTCCTTCAGAACTCTTGGATGAATACCATACAATCTTGGAGAATTATTACTTTTTAATGTATCAGTTTCTTCCAAAAACTCCTCTGTTGTTACCTCAATCAGGGATAATTCCTTATATTTGTAACCTAAAAAGAATGGCTGTTGTCTGAGAATCTGCTCCAAATCCTCTACAGTGAAGTTAACAAAATAATTCATTGTCCATAATGGCGGCCGTTTCTTCCTTCAGTGTTCTTTTAACACCTCAATTATTCAGTGGCCCATTGAATTTTGGCAGCCTTCCTTCTTCTCATGTATGTAAAACAACTGGTAATGTCTCTTCAGATTCTTTTTTAGCCTGCCTAATTATACTTTTACACTTGACTTGGCAGAGTTTGTGCTCCTTTCTCTTTTCATCGCTAGTATTTGTCTTGCAATATTTTTTAAAAAGTGCCTTTTTGCCTCTAACCTCATCTTTTACCCTTCTGTTTATCCGTTTTGGTATTCTTTTGGTCCTATTACTGTAGGTTTTTTTTTTCTTTGTTAATTTGAGGTACACAGTGACTCTAAGCTTCCACTACATTGTTTTTAAATAGTCTCCATGCAGATTGAAGACATTTCACTCTTACAAATGTTCTTTTACATCTCTATTTATCTAGCTTCCTAAATCAAGAATTTCCTCTTCTCTAGTGTGTCCCAGGACTAGCTGCTCATAGAAGAATTTGTCTAGACATTTCATCTCTGAATTCCTTCTTTAAGTGACATATAACCAGTCAGTATAAGGAACCCAGTCTCTTTAGGAACCCAAATTTTGTTGCAAGGGGTACATTATATATTTGCTTTCAATGCACTGGTAGGTTGTATTCTCTCAGGGACATTTTTATGTTAGCTACACTGATATTATATTTTCCTTGCCTGCTTTTACCAGGCACAAACAATGTGGTGAGAAAAAAATTACTGTGAAGTAAGGAAAAGATTTTTTGTTTGGGTTTTGTTGTTGTTGTTATTTACTATAATTGTAACCAACATTAAGTGGTCGTAAATTCCTGTATTTTTAGTATAATTCTCTGTTATTTCTTTTATGGGTGTGCCTTTGCCTAGATACCATAAGAACGGCCGTACTGGATCAGACCAAAGGTCCATCTAGCCCAGTATCCTGTCTGCCGACAGTGGCCAACACCCAGTACCCCAGAGAGGGTGGACCGAAGACAATGATCAAGCGATTTGTCTCCTGCCATCTTGCTCCAGCCTCTGACAAACAGAGGCCAGGGACACCAATCTATCCCCTGGCTGGTATCCTTTTATGGACCTAACCTCCATGAAATTATCTAGCTTCTCTTTAAACTCTGTTAGGGTATGTCTACACTACCCTCCTAATTCGAACTAGGAGGGTAATGTAGGCATACCGCACTTGCAAATGAAGTCCGGGATTTGAATTTCCCGGGCTTCATTTGCATAAGCCAGGCGCCGCCATTTTTAAATCCCGGCTGGTTCGAACCCCGTGCCGCGCAGCTACACGCGGCACGGAGTAGCTAGTTCGGATTAGGCTTCCTAATCCGAACTAGCTGTACTCCTCGTGGAAGGAAGCCTAATCCGAACTAGCTACTCCGTGCCGCGTGTAGCCGCGTGGCACGGGGTTCGAACCAGCCGGGATTTAAAAATGGCGGCGCCCGGCTTATGCAAATGAAGCCCGGGAAATTCAAATCCCGGGCTTCATTTGCAAGTGTGGTATGCCTACATTACCCCGCTAGTTCGAACTAGTGGGGCAGTGTAGACATACCCTCATAGTCCTAGCCTTCACAGCCTCTTCTGGCAAGGAGTTACACAGGTTGACTACACGCTGTGTGAAGAAGAACTTTCTTTTATTAGTTTTAAACATGCTACCCATTAATTTCATTTGGTGTCTTCTAGTTCTTCTATTATGGGAACTAATAAATAACTTTTCTTTATCTGCCCTCTCCACAGCACTCATGATTTTATATACCTCTATCATATCCCCCCTCAGTCTCCTTTTTTCTAAACTGAAAAGTCCCAGTCGCTTTAACCTCTCCTCATATGGGACCCGTTCCAAACCCCTAATCATTTTAGTTGCCCTTTTCTGAACCCTTTCCAAGGCCAAAATATCTTTTTTGAGGTGAGAAGACCACATCTGTACACTGTATTCAAGATGTGGGTGTACCATAGTTTTATACAGGGGCAGTAAGATATTCTCTGTCTTATTTTCTATCCCTTTCTTAATATTTCCTAGCATTGTATTTTCCTTTTTGACCACTGCTGCACACTGTGTGGAAGTTTTCAGAGAACTGTCCACGATAACTCCAAGATCTCTTTTCTGATTTGTCATAGCCAAATTAGCCCCCATCATACTGTACGTATAGTTGGGGTTATTTTTCCTGATGTGCATTACTTTACACTTATCCACATTACATTTCATTTGCCATTTTGTTGCCCAGTCACTCAGTTTGGTGAGATCTTTTTGGAATCCCTCACAGTCTGCTTCTGTCTTGACTATCCTAAACAGTTTGGTATCATCCGCAAACTTTACCACCTCACTGCTTACCCCTTTCTCCAGATCATTTATGAATAAGTTGAAAAGGATTGGTCCCAGGACTGACCCTTGGGGGACACCACTAGTTACCCCTCTCCATTCTGAAAATTTACCATTTATTCCTACCCTTTGTTTTCTGTCTTTTAACCAGTTCTCAATCCAAGAAAGGACCTTCCCTCTTATCCCATAGCCATGTAATTTACACAAGAGCCTTTGGTGAGGGACCTTGTCAAAGACTTTCTGAAAATCTAAGTATACTATATCTACTGGATCCCCCTTGTCTGCATGTTTGTTAACACCATTCAAAGAACTCTAATAGATTAGTAAAACATGATTTCCCTTTACAGAAACCATGTTGACTTTTGTCCAACAAATTATGTTCTTCTACATGCCTCACAATTTTATTCTTTACTATTGTTTCGACTAATTTGCCCTGTACTGAAGTTAGACTTACTGGTCTGCCCAAAGGAACCAGAGGACTCTTTAATCAAGCAGAGAAAGTCATCACAAAAAATAATGGCTGGAAATTAATGTCAGACAAATTTAATTGGGAAAGAAGGCTCAATTTTTGTTAATGGTGAGGGTGTTTAACCACTTAAAGAAACTCCCCATAAAACAGGTAGATTCCTCTTCTTCTGTAACATCCAAATCAAGAATGGATGCATTTCTGGAAAATGTCCTTCAAACACAAATTATTAGAGTCCCTACAAGAGTAATTGGATGACATTCTATAACCTGTGATATAGACGAGAGCACAATAGATGTTTCTGTGGTACTTTCTGACCTTAAAATGTACATATATCTGTTAAATCAGACCAGGGCCCCACTGTGTTACACAGTATACATAGTAAGAAACAGTCCCTGCCTGAAACAGTTTACAGTCTAATAGACAAATGGGATGTGTGCAGGAAAACAATGGCATACAGTAAGGAATTGACTTGTTCAAATCCAATAGCAGAGCAAAAACCAGTTCCCAGATCATCTGAGTGCCAGTCCAGAACCCTATCCACTAAAATACAATTGGCTGCTCTAGTGGATGAGTGTCCACACAGAAAAGACTGTAATATTTGGCATTAGTTAACAATAGAACTTTTCTGGAGGGCAACAACTGTGTTTGCAGCAGCTTCCCAATACATTTGTTTCCATTCTGCATCAGAACAAAACCTGAATCCTTAGAAGATTTCCACAAAAATTGAATTGTCCGTTTTCAGCCTGGAACATGAAGTATTTTATTGGGAGTAAGTAAACGTGATAAGATTTCAAATGATGGGAATAGATTGAACATCCAGCCGGACCGTCATAAGGACCTTATAGATAGCAATTGTGATGTAATAATGATTTTAATAAGTTTATTGTGTTTCCTCGTTTTTTCCCAAGTGGCTCAATGGTAAATTTAATACAAGCTTTGAGCCACTCTATTCAAATCAGGACACATCTCTTACAACAGTAGAAACTTGAGAGATATAGTCCTGATTTAACTCTTGCATAATTCTCTGACATCCAGTGAGAGAGCTTTCAATTTGTTATAGTCTCAGGAGATATGGAGTTGATTCCCACTACTAGGTCTTTGTCTCTAGTATTCTGCTATGAATTTTGAGTCTTCACTGCTGTCAATGTTTAGAAAAAGCTACTGGAGCTGCCTTTCAATTCATTTAGTTTACAAGAGTTATCTATGTATTTACACTTCCACTAAAGCCATTTAATTTCATAATCATATATGTTAGTTCATATGGTACAGTGCTATCTTTTAGATTGCAATTGGGAATTATTCCTTGTTTACCTAAACCTACAGTAATATCACTCCTGTCAGTATAAATCCTTTTAAAAATATTAGTACTATGATCAGTGTTTGGGGTATTTTGTTTCAGTCTTTCAGAATCTTCTTGCTTACTTTTAGTGATGGCTCCTTTATTCACACCAGCAATTTCATTAGAAGCTGAGTTCTCCAGTGAGCATCTTAAAACAAAACAAAACCCTAAAAAAACAACCTTGAATCTCCAGGGAGATTGTGGCTGAACAGCCTTGAATCCAAACATGCATTCTTCAGACACTGACACTGTAGAAAGAATTCAGTAAAAATGGCCCTTTGGAGGAAGCAATAAATAAACAAGTGCTGTAGCCATCCTCTCCTAGACAAAAAATGCAATGGCTATTTCAACCCCAATAAATCTACTAATGAAAGACTTCAGCCTTCATATCCTTCCTTCCAGGAGTAGTTGTTACTCCTGCAAATGCAGATGGATGCCAATAATCATGAGACTGTTGTTTACTAATGGCACACAATCGGGCAAATCCCTATATATCAAATGAGACATCTTTTAAAACAAATGGATCCTGCAAATCCATCTTCGCCCATGCAGTTCTTACTCTGTCCTATTGCCTTCAGTGGAGTTACTTGGGTGAGTGTGCATTTTAGGTCATGCCTAGATGAGCTCTAGGTTTAATAAAGGACCAGTCCTGTAACTCTCTACATTACATGCAGCAGAGACAAAGAACCGGCACATTCCAGCCCAAGCACTCACAACCAGAACTTCTGGTCAGGGGAACCGACAGCCATGTAAGGCCCTTGGACAAGGGGAAGGGGAAGGGAGACAGCTCTATGCTCCCAGAAGGGGAATGGCCTCATCAAGAAGGGGCGAATCCAAGGACAGCTGGCCCTCAAACATGTGGTGCCCCAGCCTCCCTAGGCAGCCCTAAGAACCGCCCAGCGTGCAGCCACGTGGTACTACGGTGGTGTGGCGGTAGTGGCTGGAGCATAGCGTTCCTTTGAATCATTGGGCCATGGAGTAGTTGTCCCCTTTACCTCCTGCCTCCCTTGCAGGGACTGACATCCTGGGGACACAATGTTGTCACATGAATTGAATGAGTTGCACCCAGAACACTTCCTACTTGTTCAGAGAAGCAGTAGCATGATTGGCTTAAATCTCAAATATTTTTAAAAAGAAAAATGTCTGGATTCAGGCATTCATCCTCTGATTCCTAAGGTCATAAGAATGGCCATACAGGGTCAGACCAAATGGGCCAATGCCAGATGCCTCAGAGGAAGTGATCAGAACAGGTAACCATCACGTGATCCCTCTCCTGTCATCCATTTCCAGTCTCTGACAATGGAGGTCTTTGTAAATTATTTCTGGGAACCTTGGTGAGAGGAAATTGAGGCAGGGTCACTGCAGAGCCACACCATGCCACAAGGGGGCACTCAAGACACAGTGGGTGTAACCATTCCTGCAACCTCCCTGCAGATTTTCCCATTTCTATGGCAGGAAACCAATCTCTGTGTTGCTTTCTCTAATGGCAAGTGTACACTAGGAAATTATTTCAAAATAACTTAATTTTAAATAATAACTCCCAAAATAACTATCTCCTAACAGCGTGTTCACACTACAGGGAAGTCTCAAAATGAGTCTGAGGCAGGCTCCATTAATGTGGATGTGCTACCTTGACTTAGAGCCCCAGGAAGACTGGGGAGTAATTAGTTCGCGTTACTCTGGGGAGTAGTTATTTTGAAATAGGGGCACTGTAGCATCCACGCTATTGCAACTGTTTCAAACTAAGCGTTATTCCTCGTGGAAAGCAGGAGTTATTATTTCAATATAACAAGCCCCTAATTTTGAAATAATGGGCTTGGTTTTATGGAGGCTCTGCTTGTTATTTTGACGTAAGGGGAGTTATTTTGAAGTAACTCCCTAGTGCAGACCAGGGCCCAAGCACCATTGAAAACATGCAGTGATATGCCCATTTAAAACAAGAAAAATTGGCCCCCATAGCCCACAAATATGTATGGCAATAACAACAATTAGATTATGCTGGAAAGGGTTAGTTGCTAGTTTTCATCAGGATTTATTTTTAGTCTCTTCTATCCAGTCGCAAATGAAAAGGCCAAGATGTGAGCATTTATGCAGAGTTGTTTTCCTCAGGCCCATCCTATGCATGGATATTGTGTGTATGTTATGGCTAGAGTCAGCAGGCAGCACAGTTACACAGAGTCTTCCAGATGGTTTTATTGTTATTCTATGAGCACATTTTGACTCTTGGGAAGATATTCTGTGTTGCTGTTACTTTTCATTATGCAAAGGTTTTATGGTTTGTTTGTTACAGCCAGAACTGGAGAGATGAAACAGTACCAGCAGCTGGAATATTTTCTCACTGCCTTGGGTTCTTTATTTGGGCCATTCTGTGGGCAGATTTGTCCATTGGGAACCAAGTATTGGGGATGCGCAGGTTGAGTTTCCCAGAGGAAGGAATTGCCCTCCAAGCTGTTCCAGGACTGGTGTATACAGAATACTCCCCATATTTCAAAACCTTCCCGTCCAAACCTCTGCATTATCCAAATCCTTTCCTTGTACCCCATACTGGGGGTCAAGGAAGGGGTTCACATAATGCAGAAGGGAGACTTCTGCACCCCTGTTTTCCTCAGAGGGAGTGAGCGAGATTGTGATCGTGCTGCACTGCTGGGACACCCAACACCTTGAGGTACAAGTGCTGTGGTCCTGATTGGTCAGAAAGGGGTCCTAACCAGTGGTGTCTGCTCTGACCTGCATGGAGAACAGCCTCTGCCCCACATCTTCCACTGAAAGAGCAAAAAAGTAGCACCGAGAGCCTGCCTCTGCCATCTTCTCTCTTGGGAATGAATGAGTGGGACCATTTGCTACCACTCCTGCCCTCTCGATTAGCTAAAATCCAAGTTATCTGAATGCTAGCTGGAGTTACTTGGCGTTGCTCAGGAAACCAGAGGAGCAAAATGTAAAAAACCAGTAGTCTATTATCTTTTTTTGAATAGTAGAAAAGTTGCACTAATTTCTATAGGGATTAAAATATAGGTCTGTGTCATCCCCAGAGGGGGTGGGTGCGACCCCGGGTGGAGGGGAGGTTACACGTGGGAGGGGCACCCCAGCTTGCACCCGGGGCTGCAGGTGCCATGGGGGGCAGGGCGGATGCACGAGCCATTGTGCACGTGGGGATCAGGGCACTGTGTGCCGGCATGGCGGGTGCGGGAGAAAGAGTGTCGCTTATGTAACCTCGCGACTCTCTTCTACACCATCTTCTACTTTTGTCCTTCTGTAGAGAGGTTATCCATCTTCTCCTGTTTGAGTCTCTTGAAGGAGATTTCTTGGGTATTTTTTGGTACACTTTCCATGTATCAGGCAGGGAAATTTAGGATTGATACTACCACATGGACCGTGTATCGTGTTTTTCACAATTAGATCAAACAGAATAGGATATTGTTCAGGATCAGGTAGCTCTGCACTAATAAAACTATCTATTTGATCTGTCCTAATTTTTTCTTTCATCCATACTAATATGTGGGCATGTACTAGTCCTCTCTTTTGCCATTTGATAGAGTACATCCAACATGGAGTATGTCCAAATACATGACCATTGGTAATGGTATCCATGAGGTTTATAAGTTTTAGTTTGAAGACTCTTGGTGATAAATCATGCCAATCATAGTAAGTTTGGCCAGTCATTAGCTCGGCTGAAATTTCTTGCCGTTTAGGATTGCAAGTGAATGTCACAAACAGGTCAGGTCTACCATATTTTCTAACATATGTCATAGCGTCTTGCATATATTCATGCATATACCGTGGGCTTCCAGTAAATTTTGTTGGTAGAATTACTAATTGGCCAAGGTTGTTTGCATTCCTGTCATTAGCCATTGCGTCTCTCAGGTGAATATATGCATCCACTCTACGTTTTTTTTATTTAAACAAATATACAGTAATCATTCACTCTCAATCTTGGCATACATATCAACGACAAAGTGATGGAAGAGTTGATGGCACCTCAAAATGTGATTAACATTTTCTGCTCGCACCATTATTCTGTTAGCATAAAATTTCATTGCCAATACTTTTTTTCCATTGATAGGGATTTTTGTTATTGGATCAGCATCGATTTCTTCAGATTTATTTAATGGGTGATGAAAATCAAGAAACAAAACAACGCTGCAGTAACACTGCTGGTATAAACCCAGACATCATTTTGGACTGACAATGAATGCTTTACCAACATAATGACTATGTACATATTGTCAAAACCGCTAATCAGAGGATGACTTCTGATGAATACAAAGTGGTCATTCGAGTGGACAAAAGACCTGCTGGAGAACATGAGTGGTGATTTAATGAACCTTTGACAAATGAGGTGGCAATTGTCATCATGGGAAATGAATTTGAGAGACGCGATATCATCTTGGAGAAAAGAAACAATCAACTGCAGATAGTGGCAGAAACGCACAGATCTTATGATGCATTACAATACCCTCTCATTTTTTTTGCCAAAACAAAGGACTATGCAGCACTTTAAAGACTAACAAGATGGTTTATTAGGTGATGAGCTTTCATGGGCCAGACCCACTTCCTCAGATCAAATTCTGGAAGAGAATTGGCATGACCATATATACCAAAGGAATAGAATGAAAAAAAAATAGCCCCCAACTTAAACCCCTCCAATGCATTATCAGTAACCTACAACCTATACTGGAACAGGATACTACACTCCGAGAGGCTCTGGGGAACATACCCATAGTCTCCTATAGACAACCACCTAATCTCAGGATGATTCTTATCAACAACCAAAGGACATACCAACCCTGGAACTTTCCCTTACAAGAAACCCTGTTGCCAACTTTGTCCACATATTTACTCTGGTGACACCATCACTGGACCTAACCATGTCAGTTACAAGATCAAGAACACATATTCCTGTTCATCCAGAAATATAATTTATGCCATCACGTGCCAACAGTGTCCTTCTGCTATGTATATTGGACAAACTTCTCAGACACTTTGCCAAAGAATTAATGCCCACAAATCAGACATCCGACATCTTCACAAGGCAAACCAGTTTCTTTTTATTTCATCCAGCCTGGACATAGTCTCAATGACCTTACTACATGTATCTTACTTCAAAGAGACTTTAACACCAGACTACAAAGGGAAACCTCAGAACTGTCATTCATGCTTAAATTTGACACTTTACGAATGGTCTTTAACAAAGATGCTATTTACCTTATCTATTACATAGATAGCTTCTCCAATTATCATCCCTAGTATCAATATCTCAGAGATACTAGCCCTCCCTCTCACTCCCCTTCTGTTCTAAATCTGATTTGTCAGTTTTATAATGTGTTCACTTTTTTTCATTCTATTCCTTTGGTATATATGGTCATGCCAATTCTCTTCCAGAATATGATCTGAGGAAGTGGGTCTGGCCCACGAAAGCTCATCACCTAATAAACCATCTTGTTAGTCTTTAAAGTGCTGCATAGTCCTTTCCTTTGTTTCAGCAAGATCAGACTAACATGGCTACATCTCTATTACTATTTTTGGCAAGGAGAAGATGGCTATATCTTTCAAATTATGCAGATTCATTTGGAAGTGGCAACGATGACCCTATACGATGATAAACCTGGCCTTGAACTTTAAAAGTAGGCATGAATCCTGGCTCACATAGTTCGTTGCTTGTACCAAAAGATGTCATTTGGAAACATGAGTTATACTTTCTGATATTTTGCAAGAAATGTTTCGATCTGGATGTTAATCCTGACATCAATGATTGTAGCGGTTCTGGAGGAGGTTGGAGTATTGATATGCTAATTTTACCCTCAAGCAGCACATGCCTGGTGTTTCTCCAATCCACTTTAGAGCACTACAATGTAAAGATACTTTGTTCATTCGCCTGATATCAATTTGAGGCCAATTTTCATAATTATCAGTCAGATTATAACGAAATGCCTTGCCTTCTAGTATTGACCAGCGTATAGCTCTTGAAGTTGCTTGTATTACATGTTGGTTGTCAAGCTGAACCTGCCTCTGTTCCACACTTTCGGCTGCTCTAGATGCTGCATTTGTAAGTCGCAGATTTTCGAGCTGTGTCTGTCTGTGGTCTTCATTCTCGGATGCCCTTAATTCTGCTTGTATGACACGTTGCTTGTCTAGACGAATCTGCATCTCTTCGACATGTTCAGATGCTCTTGATAAAGCTATTTATTTGTACCTGCAGTCTTTCTTCCTAGCTGGCTCTTTTTTAATGGCATAATATTTTTATAAAATGGGCTAAAAATGCAATTTGTTGTGTATTGATACATTTTTTTAGGAAAAAAAATATAATCCATTCAATAATTAAAGTGAGTTACCAAAAAATAGAGTCCGTATACATTGTTGAAATATAAGTTGATAGTTGATATAACTGAGGTGAGGAGTCTGAGGGGAGAGAGGGGGAGGGGCTGCTGCTGGCGCCCAAGCTCGCCCTCCACTTCCTTGTCTCTCCACTGGCCTTAGTGAGTGACTGTCCCCGCTGCTTCCCCCAGGAAGCTGCTTCTCCCCTCACTGCCAAGCTCCGTGCAGTCCCGGGGAGAGGCATCGGTGTCTCATCTTTTCCCCCCCACAGTCCCTTAAAACCTTCTCCTGGATGAAAGGTTATCTCATGCAAAGTTTGGTTGCGGTAGCTCTTATAGTGTCCAAATTATTAGCGCACAAATTTACAAGCATTCTCCTTTATATATTA
The DNA here is from genome assembly GCF_049634645.1 of Pelodiscus sinensis. Taxonomy (NCBI): domain Eukaryota; kingdom Metazoa; phylum Chordata; order Testudines; family Trionychidae; genus Pelodiscus; species Pelodiscus sinensis. The sequence continues at coordinate 125,590,395 of NC_134715.1, forward strand.
GATAATCTATGTCTCTCCTCCTCACTATTCAGGTAATTGAGAAGGTGCTAAATGTGAATAAAAGAAGCCAGTTGCATTCAGAATCTACCCACACAGCTGCTATGATTTTCCTCCACCAGGTACTGACATCCAGAGCCTTGGAATTCTACTCCCAGCTTGAGGTGAGGCAATACCTGCATCTGAACAGGAAAGAGAAGCAACCAGCAGAGCTCCCCTTTGAGTTCAATGCGGGATTGTGCGGAAATTCTGGTGATAGAGGCAGGGATTCATAAAATCCTATTCAAATAATAAACATAAGAACATATCAACAGCCATATCAGACCAAAGGCCCTCTAGTCCAGCATCCGGCCTTCTGACTGGTCAATGCCAGATACCCCAGAGGGAGTGTACAGAAACAGGTAATCATCAAGAGATCCCTTTCCTGTCATCCCTTTCCAGATTCTGACAAACCGAGGCTAGGGACACCTTTCCTACCGAGCCTAGCTAATAACCTCCATAAATGTATCTTTTTGGAACCCTGTTAAAGTCTTTATCTTCACCACATCCTCTGGCAAGGAGTTCCACAGGTTGACAGTGCTCTGTGTGAAGAAAAACTTCCTTTTGTCTGTTTTAAACCTGCTACCTACTGATTTCATTTGGTGACCCCCTAGTTTTTGTGTTATGGGAACAAGTATTTTTTCCTTATTCACTTTCTCCATACCTGTCACGATGTTACAGAACTCTATCATACCCCCCCTTAGTCTCCTCTCTTCTAAACTGAAAAGTCCCAGTCTTTTTAATCTCTCTTCATATGACACCTATTCCAAACCACTCGTCATTTCTGTTGCCCTTTTCAGAACCTTTCCCAGTGCCAAGATATCTTTCTTGAGCTGAGGCGATCACATCTGTACACAGTATTCAAGATGTGGGCGTACCACGGATTTATATAGAGGCAATAAGGTATTCTCTTTTTTATTCTCTACCCTCCCCCCCTTTTTTGGAGTATGCCTATGTCTGTGTGTATTCTACTCTTATATAATAAGGCTAATATAGTTGCACTTTGTCCTCCGTTCTACAAAATTATAAAGGTTCTCATGTAGGCCACGGCAGTCTATACTTAAAATGAATCAGGACTAGTGAGATTTACATTCACTGCCTCATTTTAAAAGCCCCGGTTTGTGCAGGATTCTTATATTGCAGTGCATGAAACAGGCTTAGAAATATAATGAAACTTTCGACTGTTCATTAACTCCTTCTCTCAGTAATTGTAAAATGCCATATTGAGTATATCCATATAGATTAAATATAAACTTCAGACTATCTCCTGAGGTCCAAACATTTCATTTAGTGATTAGCTGCTGGCAGAAGCAGTCTATTAGTAACAAGACTCTTACCAGCTGAGCTCTGAGTCTATTTAAGCTCTGACAGGATCATATGGATATTTAGATGTGGAGGTATGAGCTTTAAAAGGAATTAGGTGGGTGTGGAATAAAGCAAGTGAGATTAAAAAAAAAAACCTGATCTTACTGTAAAAAGCAGTGGGTTCAATCCAGCCATTTGTAAAACACAGCATGGTGATGTGTATTAGGCCTCAGCATCACATACTTAGACATATCCCCTTGGACATTGTTCTCAGATGTCTTGTCTGCAATTTAAACTCAGTGGGGTGAAAACTGAACTCCTATTCCCCCCCTCCCCCCGTTTTATCCTTCTCAGTCCCACACTCTCAATACCCTCCTATTCCCATTGATAGCACCATAATCAACTTCATCGTTCAGGCTGACAATCAGGGAGTCATTTTCAACTCCTCTCACTCATTCTGCCACATAGGCCAGGTTCAAATCTCCTTGTTCTTCCCTTCACGGCATTAAGTAGATCTGTCCCCTCCTCTCAGTCTTGATAACTAAAACTTACATCAGGCCCTCATCGACTCCTAATATGATTACTTGGGTCTTGTCTTCTCTAACTTCAATGACTCCCACCCTGCCTCTTTCCTCTTCATACAAAACTTAGGCTATGTCTAGACTGCAAACCTCTTCCAAAAGAGGCTTTCTCGAAAGCTACTTTTGAAAAAGCCTCTTTCAAAAAAGAGCATCTAGACTACAACTGGTACTTTCGAAAAAGCAAGTCGCTTTTTCGAAAGAGAGCACCCAGGCAGTCTGGATTCTCTCTTTCGAAAAAGCACAGTTTGTACTACATAGCACCTTTTTTTCGAAAGAGCACTTTAGAAAAAAGGTGTTCTTCCTCATAAAATGAGGTTTTCTGTGGTTGAAAAAACTGCCTCATTCTTTTGATTTACTTTTGAAAGAACACGGCAGCAGTCTAGACTCAGGGGAAGTTTTTTCGAAAAAAGGCTACTTTTTTCGAAAAATCCCTGTAGTCTAGACACCCCCTTAGATATTAATATTAGGGTTCTAGACCCTCAATGTAATATATTTTTAGGGCCTTAAAGGTTTGGATTGTTCTAGACGTGCTTCCCCTCTGCTCATTTTATCAACCGCATCCTACAAATCACAGATGGGTTTCTTGCAATATACATTTTTTCTTTTGAATTTTTGACCTACAGCTTTGATCCCTTCAAGTTTTTGTCTTATGTGATGTTCTTCTTCTGTCTAAATTATCCTCAATATGAAGTGCTTTTCCATCCACATCTTGCAAAATCTAATTTTTAGAGCTGGTTAGAACACGGGGAGAAATAAATCATAAACTTTTTTCCCTGCTGATTTTTTCAATTAAAATTTCAACTATGTTCTTCTCAACATTTCAAATGTACATAAATTCCATACAGCTTTCTGCTCATTTTCCTTTGGAAGAATTCCCTGGTGCTTCTAATTCAAACAGGATTGTGAAAGATATCATATATTTCAAATTGTGTTTGAAAAAACACGCAAAGAACCAGATTATGAAGTGAGCAAAAATTAACACATTGTAGAATATGTTGTATATTTGGATTTCACCATAGCGCCATTTGCCTACTTTTTTTTTTTTTTTTTTACTACTCTCATCCTTGAGTTGTTTTGGTTTGTTGTTTGTGCTTATGCAATGTTGTCATGGACAGGCTGGTCCCAGGATATTAGAGAGATAAGGTTGTTGAAATAATAAGTTTCATCAGCATGTGTTGGTGAGAGAGCAAAAGTTTTTCTTCATGTTTGGGAATCTGTTAATATCTGAGAAGAGAAGAACTGTTGTCCATAAGAACTGTTTTTGACCCAGACCTGAAGAAAAGCTTGGAAGCTTATATTACTCACCAATGGATGTTGGTCAAATATACATTATTACTTTAACCATCTTGTCTTTTTTATAATACATAATATTACACATATTTGGTATCAACATAGAAAAAAAACCATAGACTTAAGAAAAAAGCAAATGAGCACAAAAACTTGTAGTGGCAATTCATACTCTCTGCAGATGTAGTACAGAGAACAATATTACCTCTATAGTCAAAAGAAAAAGACACAGTTGAAGTCCACTAAAGAAAGTTAAAAATCTAATGAAATGCAAAAGACTAATGAATTATTTCAACTTTTACAAGGCTAAAATAGTCTCAGATTCTGACACTGTTGCTCACATTGAGTAGTAACTTATTTATCAGTTTGAACCATTGAAAACAATGGAGTTACTCATAGAGTAAGTGACTACTTCCCCATGGTGGCTGTGCTAACAAGAAAAGACAAAATTTTAAAAGAACAAAATGTACGTGATTAAGAACAGTAACTGATTTAATCAGAAGAAAATCACTCCTGAAAAACAGACAGACTCCATCAAACAAATAGCCAAAAATATACTGAAAACTGGCATCAATTTCTTGCTAACACATGTAATTTTGACTTAAACTTTAATATGCCAATATGTGATCCTAATCAAATTTAATTTACTCTAAATGCCAAGAGTGGTAATTAAAAATATCTAAAACTGTAGGGAATATAGTTGCAGAACAACAAAACACTAAATTTAAACATAACTATTAAAATAATAGCAGATGATTTAGAAATTTGCCTTTTTCATGTTAAATATATATATAGTAAACTGAGTAAAAATATTTTCTCACTTGCTCAGAGCTTCTAATTTGTCTGATGCTATCCTTTATAGGCTCTATGAAGAGGCTTGGCAGATTTTTTTTTTGTTATAATTTCTATAGATAATATTGATGCTTATTTTTAAGCATTATTTCCATTGTATATGTTCACAGTTGTGCAAAATTTGGTGGCTACGCATTTTTTTCTATTCTTATGGATTTAAATTTTTGTAGCCATGGGAACTTGGGAGGAAGGGTCACACAATTAGTCAACTTTAGTAACATTAAGATTAAAATAAGTTAAAGCTTTGTAATTATTATAACACAAATTGTCTGTCAAAATATAAAACTAAATAACCTTATCTCAAACTCTGATAAGTTCTCATGCAAGATTGTTCTTATTTTGTCAGTCTGTAAATTTTGATTATTATCTACAGAGATATATATTCTTCCATTTCTGTGTGTACAGTGAAATGTGTATTTAGCAGTATTTCTTGATAAAAATCTAACTCTTCCAAGCCTATCTATAAAGAGTATCATTTGGAGTATAGTATTAATAAGACAACATCCAAAATAAAATCTAGAGCTCGACTCAGACTGCAGATTTACATAGGGGCTTAAGGAAGAAATGGACCATTCCTTAAATCTCTGTAGCTATTCCCTACAACAAAGAAAAGACAATAAATTTTCTAACCTGCTCCATACCACTGGCTACAACAGCAACTGCCTCAACCCACCGGATAATATTGTTAACCTCTCCAGCTACAAACTCAATCCAGCAGAAGAGTCTGTCTTGTCCCGGGGTCTCTCTTTCTGCCCCACGTCCCCCACAAACTGGATACAATTTTGTGGTGACCTTGAGGCTTTTTTTCGCTGCCTCCATCTCCGAGAATATTTCCAAACCACCACTGAACATCAATCTGACCTACCAGATCCCCCCTATCAACACCAAAGGAAAAATAATTCTATATGGACTCCCCCTGACGGTCGGAATTACAATCTGGATTTCTATATACACAGCTTCCGCAACAACGCACAGACTGACATTATTCGCAAACGACAACAAGCGACACACAATCTTAGCCGCGCTGAACACCATGCCATCCAGAGTCTCAAAAACAACCTGGACATTGTAATCAAACCAGCTGACAAAGGGGGTGCTGTGGTCATTATGAATAAGGCCGACTATAACCAGGAGGCAACCAGACAACTCTCAACTCTCAACACCACATTTTACAAACCTCTCCCCTCTGATCCCACCTTGGAATACCAAAAGAAACTACACTGTCTCCTTAAAAGCCTCCCCACAGCTACTCGGGAACAAATCCACACAGAATCACCTTCTGACCCCCGACCAGGATTGTTCTATCTACTTCCCAAGATCCATAAACCTGGGCACCCCGGATGTCCCATCATCTCTGGTATTGGCACGCTCACTACTGGTCTATCCAGCTATGTAGACACTCTTCTCAAACCCTTCGTAACCAATACCCCCAGCTATCTCCGAGACACTACTGACTTCCTAAGGAAAGTACAAAACATCGATAACCTCCGCAATAATACCATCCTTGCCACCATGGATGTAGAAGCTCTATATACCAACATCCCACATGAAGACGGATTACAAGCAATTAGAAACACTATCCCAGAGGACACTACTGCCAACCTGATAGCAGACCTATGTAACTTTGTTCTCACCCACAATTATTTCCAGTTTGAGAACAACTTATACCTCCAGATCAGCAGCACAGCCATGGGTACACGCATGGCCCCACAGTATACTAACATCTTTATGGCTGACCTAGAACAACGTTTCCTCAACTCCCGTCCCCTTTCATCCCTCCTCTACCTACGGTACATCGATGACATCTTTATGATCTGGACGCATGGCCAAGAAACACTGGAGATATTCCACAGAGATTTCAACAACCTACACCCCACCATCAACCTCAGCCTGGACCATTCTACACGAGAGATCCACTTCCTGGACACCACAGTACAAATCAACAATGGAAAATTAGACACCACTCTCTACAGAAAACCCACCGACTCATATAGTTACCTACATGCTTCCAGCTCCCATCCAGAACACACCACACGATCCATCGTCTATAGCCAAGCCCTTCGATACAACCGCATCTGCTCTAATCCCACTGACAGAGACCGGAAGCATCAGGATCTCTACCAAGCATTTATAAACCTCAACTACCCACCCAGAGAAATAAAAAAGCAAATTGAAAGAGCCAGATGAATACCTAGAAACCATCTACTTCAAGACAGACCCAAGAAAACCAACAATAGAACACCACTTGTCATCACCTACAACCCCCAACTTAAACCTGTCCAACACATTATCAATAAACTACAGCCTATATTGGAACAGGATACCATACTCAAAGAGGCTCTGGGAGACAGACCCATAGTCTCCTATAGACAACCACCTAACCTCAGGATGATTCTTACCAACCACCACAGGACATACCACACTAATACCAACCCTGGTACCTTCCCTTGCAACAAACCCCGTTGCCAGCTTTGTCCACATATTCATTCTGTTGATACCATTATTGGACCTAACCAAGTGAGTTATAAGATCAAGAACACATATTCCTGCGCATCCAGAAATATAATCTATGCTATCATGTGCTGAAAGTGTCCGTCTGCTATGTACATTGGACAAACATCTCAGATACTTCGCCAAAGGATTAATGACCACAAAACAGATATCAGACAAGATCACAAAGAAAAAACAGTTTCTTGTCATTTTAACCAGAAAGGACACTCTGTCAATGACTTAACCACCTGCATTCTGCTACAAAGACCTTTTACATCTGCACTTGAAAGGGAATCCTCTGAACTGTCATTCATGTTAAAATTCGACACTTTCCAAAAAGGACTCAACAAACACTTGAACTATCTCACCCATTACCAAGATAGTTTCCCCAATTATCACCTCTAATACCATTAACTCACAAACATCCCACTCTCCCTACCTCTAATATCATCAATTCACAGACACTTACCTTCCTTCCTCCCCCCCCCCCCCCGCATCCCCCTCCTGTTCTGCAATGTGATTTGTCCTTTTCATATTTGTTCATTTTTTTAATTGTATCCTTTGGTATATATGGTTGTGACTACTTTCTTCCACTATTTGATCTGAGGAAGTGGGTCTGGCCCACGAAAGCTCATCATCTAATAAACCATCTTGTTAGTCTTTAAAGTGCTACATTGTCCTGCATTTTGCTTCAGCTACCCCAGACTAACATGGCTACATTTCTATCACTATTCTTAAATCTCTGTGTGGGATAATTGACTCTTTGGAAATATTCACTTATTCCCCTCCCCTAGAAGAAGAAGGGAGTGTCAGAGCCTTTGTTTCCTCCATTATTGTGATAGTTGAGACTGCACCTGCACTCAACACGTATAATCTACTACTGCTAAAGGCTAGCAGTAAATTACTACAAGCAAGACGTATTTCATTGAGCAATGGCTCCTTCCCTGCCGTGCACAACCTTACAATGAGATGAATCTTTTGACTCAACCTATACTTCAACCTCATTGTCTATAGACAAATCCATCTCTAGAATAGGTTACAATAATATTCACACCCAAGTTGTGTGGCGCCTGAACAGCTAATATGGCAATGGTTTTTGAGCAGAGTGGATGTTATCACATGGAGGGTACTGTGACCTTTCCCTGCTACTCCTTACCCTGCCCTATGTTATCCATGTTTGCTTTCTGCCCTGATGTAATAAGAATGAGATATTGCGGACAACCCTCTGTGAAAGGCCAGTCAAAGCTTATAGGGTCACAGTGGGATCTATACTCAAAGAGGAAAAAAGATTGCGACTTGACCTGGAACTCTATAGCTGACTAAAGCCTCCTAAGGATTTATTTTGTAATATTGTGTGTAAAACCTTAGCTGGAGGCCCATCGTTGCAGTGAAGGTAAGATTTATCAGTGACATTCCTGTACCTCAAACAAATTGCATTCCTCCTATACCCTCCATGCAGAAGAAACCATTGGCATTTGAAAACAAGCTGCACTCGGGGTAACCATGGAGACTTCAATACAAACACACTCAGGATTTTATAAAACTGAGGGGAGAAAGAGGATGGAAATCAGTTCACTCCCCATTTGGTTGATTAGCTCCAAGCCAAGACTACAAGAGAATTTCACAGTCAATATAGATCCATGCCTGAGAGATTTCCACCTATCATACGAGAGGTTGTTCAGAGACCCATTGTTCTTGACCTCTCCAAATGCTTCTTCAGGAGAATATGCAGTGTTGTTGTAGCCTTGTTGGTCCTAGGATATTAGGGTATGTCGACACTGAAGTGTTATTTCGAAATAGTTTATTTCGAAATAATGCGTCTACACACAAAATGCATTTCAAAATAGTGTTTTGCTATTTCAAAATAGCGTGTCCACACTGATAGAACACTGAATAGCATTTAAGGCCGGCCGGAACCGGTTCGGGCAGGGCATCAGGTCATGAGTTACCTTTTGTGGCTGCTGCCTGAGGCTAGCTGAAACGTGTGCTTAAAGAGACCGCCACCCCCCAGGACAGCCAGTTCTCAGGTTTCCCTGCTTGCTTGTCTACCTCGATGAGGGACAGCAAAGCATTTTGTCTCTGCGTGCTCTGGATGCCCTCACTCGGGACACAACAGCACTCTTCATCATGGAACCAGAGCTTCCCCTGGGCACTCTGATGCTTCTCTTGGATGCGTTGCTGCGAGCCTGGCTGCACTTTCTGCAGGCTGCCATCCAGGAGGTCCATCGGGGGGCTGTCAGTATCCAGGAGGCCCTGCAGGAGAGCTTCCACCCTGAGGAGCACTAATAGCCTCCCTGGTCTGCCCCACTGGGGGCTTGTGCCTCATTCCTCCCTCACATCCTTCCACTTACACCTCCCTAACTCCCCTTCCTGATGTAAAATAAAATAAACATATTTTCATGAACACAAGCTCTCTTTATTTAACAAAACTGGGGGTGAAGGGGATGAAACTCTGGTGAGATAAGGGAAGGGAGGCAGGAGAGGGGAGAAGAGAGGTTGGGAGAAGGGAGGGGAAACCTTGGAGGAGAAAGCTGGAAGGGGGAAGCAAGGGGAAGAAGGGGGAGGGGAAGATCAGGGTTGGGGGTCTCACCAGACCAACTTGATTTTCATGCAAACCTGCTCCTGGGTTCACATGTGGCCTTTGGTGGCCAGGCTGGCAGCTATCCTGCCATAGACGGCCACGTTCCTCTGTGTAGTGTGGAGATCATAGATGTTGGGGGCATCCCCCCAAAACCTGAATAAGGTCCACAATCTCCACCCTGGACCAGGAAGGCACCCACCTTCTCCGGGCCCTGTCAGGCTCCTGGAAGCTGGCAGACTGCTCCTGGGGAGCAGTGGAAGGCTGGCTGCCAGTGGCTTGCTGGCTCATGTTTTGGGGTCACTGGGTCAGAGTCAGTGACTGTTGTCTGTGGGCTGGCAGGCTTGGAGCTGGCACAGGCACTGTTGCCAGAGTCAACCCCTTTAAGGGCTCCAGTAGTGGAGGAGGGAGAGAAGTGTTCTTGGTTGAGGCTGGAGTGGCCACCAGGGCACCCTGGAGGTCCCCTATTTTGATATAAGTGTCTACACAGCACTTATTTCAAAATAGCTATTTGGTGTTATTCCTCATGAAATGAGAAAGTGCTATGCTATTTCGAATTCATTCATGCTATTTCCTCATTCCACGAGGAGTAACGGTAGTTCGGACTAGGAAGCCTAGTCCGAACTACCTAGTCCGTGCCGCGTGTAGCCGCGCAGCACGGGGTTCAAACGAGCAGGGATTTAAAAATGGCGGCGCCCGGCTTATGCAAATGAAGCCCGGGAAATTCAAATCCCGGGCTTCATTTGCAAGTGCGGTATGCCTACATTACCCTCCTAGTTCGAACTAGGAGGGTAGTGTAGACATACCCTTTCTCTGGAAGTGGGAGACAGGGGAGGGATCATGTGAGGATTACCTGTTGTGATGCCTCCCTCTGGACACTATCAACAGACAGGATACTGGGCTAGATAGACCTTTGGTCAGACCCAGTATGGCTGTTTTTATGTTCTGATGTAATCCATGATTTTCCAGCAAAGGTATGAATTTAAGCCTTCAGGCTCATCTTTTTGAAAGTGTGCAGGTTTCTTTTGAGGATGGGAGCTGATAGGTCAGATATGGAATGATAGCTCTGTGAAAAGCATTCACTCACAGGTGATAGAGTGTCTTGGATCATTTTTTTTCTGTATGAGTTCATTCAAGAGCATAGTGATTGTCTGATTTCACCTACATAGTACAGATTGAATCTCTCTATTCTGGCATCCTTGGGACTTGACTGGTGTTGAACCAGAGAATTTGCCGAATCATGGGAGGACAATGTTGTGTAGTAGCATTACCAACACTTCTACAGCTTACGGGTCTCTTAGAACAAATTAAGGTGCATATTAGAGCTTAATCACAGCATAGAACATTGAGATCCAAGACTGGTGGCTATAAACAAACTTTATGGAACTACAGAAAACTTGGTCAAACCCATGATAAGTGGACATCTGGTTAACTAAAATCATGCCAAACCATGGATGTTGCCTGACCACTGAGTGCCGAACTAACTAGCTTCAGCATGTAATTATTGGGGTAATTAGTGCACTAGATGAGGTATGCCATGTGTTGTGATAAGTGTGTATAAGACTCACAGAGCTTGAAAGTTGTGTTGTGGGGGAATGTTGATCACAGTAGCAGTGGAGATATGTCTGCAGGCTTTGCATCTGTTGTTCTGGCAGGGTTTGTACCACATTGAGTTGGTATATTCTGTGCTGCAAGGAGTTTGCATCTGATGATGCACTTACAGGAGGTGGAGGTTTTTTTGAAGTCCAGAAGAGGGAGTTTAGGATAAGTTTATTTCAGGATGATGTCCACCAAGTATGGGCTGTAATTGTTTGATGATACTCCATAAGGGTTTGGGGTGATAGGTAACAGCTAGTCATATTTGGTCAGAGTGGGGTATTTTTGTAACGAAGTAGGTTCTGCTTGGATATTTGAATGGCTCGTTCCATAATGCAATCTCAGGAGAGCATTTCATCGTTTGTTTTGAGGAGATAAAATTTAAACTTAGATCTGTAGCTTTATGCATTGGCCTAGCATTGAAATCAAATACTATCTCATCACTGTACATTTCTGACAATAAACATCTTCACAGTGATCAGAGTGACAAATCACTCCATTTCAACAGAGCCAGGATGTAACCCTCAAATTTTAGTGCCATCTCTAAGGGAGCGAGTCCCTGGTGTTATTCTAAATTTCATTTTCAGAGCAAGAGTAAAACTTGTGTAATGCAGGAGAGTCAGGAAATAGCTTGGCTCACAGGATAGGACCAGTTTCACAAGGGGAAGTAGAGACAAACAAAGAGAACAATATTTCAAAGCACTCAAACCTACCAACCAAGAGCAAAGCTAAAATATTAACCTAGTTAATGGGGAAAGAGTTTTGCTACATCGAGGTGTTGGTTTTCAACATTGTTTTTTTTTTTCATTGTGCACCCATTGAAAAATTTCAAATGGAGATGTGGATCTTCTTGGAACTCTTAGATATAGTTTACTAACCTCAAAAGGTTTTGGGGGACTCTGGGTAATGGAAAAATATTATTTCAGAAATTGCACATAGTTCAGAAAAAAAGGAAGCAATCGCATGAACGATTCCAAAATAGCATCACAGCTGATATTGTTTGAAAAATAAGGCTGAAAATAGCATTTTCATTATAAATCTTAATTTTAGTAGGAAATATTAGGCTAAGTGATGAGTTGTCAAGTTAGAGCCACTTATGGAAGAAGCAACTGCCAGATTTATCTGCAGATATGTCTGTGCAGTAGAAAGGCTAAAAACAGGAGGAGGTAGATCTTGCAGGGTAAGGCTGGTACCCGAACTTCATCACTGTTGATATGTATGGTGCTGATTCAGTCATTTATGTTATAGCTGTATTCAAGAACATGTGATATAGATACTCATGTATACATAACCAAGGATTGTATTTTATATACCTGCATCTCTATAGTTTTTTCTCCGTTTTCCTGAAAATCCCAACCACTGGCATGTGTCTTATACTTTCCTGTGACATTTCTCTTGGCATAGATCAACTGTAATGACTCATCACTGAAGACTGTCTTCCATGCTAGAATCATGAAGCTCTATCACGTGAGCAATAGGGCTATGTCTAGACTGCAAGCCTCTTTCGAAAGAGCCTCTTTCGAAAGAGAGCGTCTAGACTGCATGTTGAACTTTCGAAAAAGCGGCTTGCTTTTTCGAAAGAAAGCATCCAGTGAGTCTGGATGCTCTCTTTTGAAGAAGCCCTATTTACATTTAAGAACACCTTCTTTCGAAAGAGGAACTTTCGAAAGAAGGCGTTCTTCCTCGTGAAATGAGGTTTACCGCCATCAAAAGAAAAGCCGCGTTCTTTCGATTTAATTTTGAAAGAACGTGGCTTGAGTCTGGACGCAAGGGAAGTTTTTTCGGAAAAAGGCTACTTTTCCGGAAAAAAACCCTGAGTCTGGACACAGCCTAGGAGCATTACTCTAGACAATAGCAGTGGTACATTCCTATCTCTGTGTGCAAGTCACTTGATGGAGATGTGGACAGTGAGTGGCACAGCTCGTTACACACACATAGAAAACTACAGCCATCAAAGTGTTTGTTTTGGAAGGTGTGTGCATGCAAAAATGGGGATTTAAAATGGAACCTTAACTATAATGTCTAGGAGGTGCCTGCCACAATAATTTCCCAGTTTTTAGGATGATATATTGTCTGTTATAATAAGACAATGGTGTAATTTAGATTGTTAACCATATACTGAGTGTTCCAATACTTTATGTTCTCCTTAGTCACTGGAGAGTTGTAAGGCTATACAGTTAATTAAGGTACTTGCTGGAAAGTATCTTTTAGTAGCTTTAATGAATTAAGAGTTTTATATATATGCAATGCCACAATCTAAATCTAAATCAATATTATTTGTTGACCAGATCCCTAATAAATATGGGTCTTAAAAGGAGAAATGAATACAACTTTTATTAACATTCCTAGTTAAAATAAATATACCTTCCTATGCAAGATCTGAAAATGTCTAAATTTTACCAGCTATGTAAGACACCTTTCTGAATAAAAATTAAGTTACTGGAACTTTTTGGCCAGATCATCAGCAGATGTAAATAGTCAGAACTTCATTGATTTTGGTATGGCTGCACTAATTTACACTAACTGAGGTCCTTATTAAATTTGCTTTGCTCCAAGGTTTCTAATCATAAGTTAAGGGGAAACACTAACTATATAAAACAGAGATGTAACTTTTCATTCTATTCCATCAAGAACAAAAGACCCAAGCCAGCCAAAAATATCTGTAGCTGTCCACGAGGCTCATACCGCAGAGAAGTATTGATTATGGCCATGCAGTGGGCTGACCTACTGAGAAGGAAGGTTGTACTCCAGCAGGTACAATGTTCATTCTAATGAATTAAATCCATACCTCCCGCTTTCTTCTACTCATGCTATTGTGACTTTCAAATTCTCTTTCTTTTCTTCCAAAGGCTATTTCCTTGCTCTCTTGCCCTATCTCCAAGGTCTCTCCTGCATCTCTTTTTCTGCCTTCCTTTCTTTTCCTTTACCTCTTTTTTTCTGCTTTCAATTCACAACCTCCCCCCTTGCTCTCTTTTCATAATTTGTTTTATGTAGAGCAATTGCAGCAAAAAGACAGCTGAGATGCAGACTTCAGACAGATGAAGCACAGATTAGGAGTAAATATGTAGAATAATAGTTTGGCAAAAATAGAGATGTATAAATAACTTTATCGATACACATACTAGAACAAGCCACAAAGAACTGAAGGTCACATTGAGACTGCCTAGGAGAAGTTACGCACAAATCTCGTTAGTCTTCCCTTTTCCCTATTTTCTCCACCAATAAACTTTAAAGATGCCCTATATAAAGCAGTCCTATTCCAGGTTCATCCTATTTTTCTGACTCATCTTGGTTCAGTCTCTATCGATATGTGCTCAGTTATGTCAGTTTTGAGACCTGTACTTGATTTGGTGATTCTGTCTCTTTTCTGTTTGGTTTATTGAGAAGCAATCCCATTCTAGGCACATCCCATTTTCCTGGCACAACCAAACCCTTACACTGCTTTAAGTTATGATAAGAGAAAGCGGTATACAAAATGCGTTGCTCCTAGCTCTCACCATTTAGGAGGAGTTCTTAATGAAACAAACAAACAAAAAACTCCCTAAAATATATGTAGTCCCCTTACTAAAGGGGCCTCTGTTTTTTCCCTGGAAAGACCCTGTGTGCTGCAATCCAGACTACAATTCCCATGAGCCCTTGGGAAAAACAGGAAGGAAGGACTCTTGTGTGGGAGATGACTCTCTCTCCATGTGCATGAATAAAAGAGGCCTAGCAGTCTGGGACTCTGCCTTGGAGTTTGGAACCGAAGGGGGAGCCAGGCTGCTGCCAAGGAGAGTGATCCAGTCCAGGGGCTGTTGGAGTGCAGGGACAGACCGGGACTAGATGCCTGTTGGAACTGGGATTTAGCAGGCTGCTCCCAATAGGCACAGCATGAGGCAGTAAGTTTTTGGGCTTTGTTGAAAAAGTGCTGCCTGGGACAGAGCTGCTGTCTAGCCTGGACCGAATCTCCACTACAGCTGCAACATCAGCGCGCCAATGCAAGCAAGAGTCTTGGGACTGTGAGTCCAGGGGTGTGCACACTCTGGGGTGGGATCAATGTTGCCAGTACAAATGTTAGCTATATAAGCGTCAATTAGTGTTATGCGTTTTGTTAATGCCGTTCGTTGCTAATCTGTTAACCCCTGTTTATTTAAGTTAAGTAAAGATTGTTTATTTTAAAGTATTCTATTAGATGTATATGATTTGTAGTTGTTCTGGAATTAGATCCAGGTTATAGTTGGAATGAGTATGTTCCTGGAGGCTCTCAAGGCACACCAGTGATCGTGTGCCAGGCCAGCCAAGTGGAGGCACCGCCATTTGTGCATTCATTACGAGCAAGGGACTGCAGCAAGGGGGTGGAAAGGGTTTTTTCCCCCAAATTAAACACCATCACTACTGGGGTGCTCAGGATCTCATTTTGGGTTAAAACCATCAGGCGTCCAGGCACATCTGTGAGTGTGACCTGCTCCCAAGTAACCCGGGGAAGAAAAAAGGGGTTACATATATAATAGACCATTGTCAAGATTACTTACGGGATCAGGATTTTTTTATGAGGAGCATGGTTTGGCTTTGGTAGAAAGGTCAGTAAAAGATGAGATCTGAAAAAAAGAGCTGTGCTGTTGTAAAAACAGGTTGAGCAGTAAAACGTGGAAACAGGGTCTGGGGAATAGACAGTGAAGTCTGAACGAGATAGGTTGGCTGTGGAGCAGGGAGAATTCCAGTGTGAATGGAATGTGCCCTACTTACATAAAATTCAAGTGCTTGAGGTACAGATAGTTTGAGTCAGAAGTGGATGGGAAGACACAATCAAATCTTAGGACCTGGATATGGTGATCATGCATAATGCTCCTCCTTCCCCTTTGCATGCTATTCTAGTTTATGGAGTATTGGGGTTAGAATCCACATCTACAGACCTTTCTCTGCCCCAGCAATGGCCAGCACTGGGGTGCTACTTAACTCTGTTTCCTCTACATGGCTGCTCCTCAGCAGATCCACTGTGAAGTGCCAAGACATGATGATGAGGGTCTTCAGCTTGTTCTCTACCTCAGAAATGCATTTCACCTACAAGAATATGATAAAGGAGCAGACGTTAAGTATGTCTTCAGTGCCATAACCCAACCATTTCTCCAGGGAGAGCAGGATACTTCCAGGGGGCGGGGGCAAGAGGAAACAATGTAGTCAAGGATTGGATTTCTAATGTAAGAAACAAGCATAGACATAAAATCAAAAAGTCTTTATACACATCATAGCCAGTCAAAGGCTAGATACTCAGCTGGTGCAAATCACTCTAGCTCCAATTACTTGAATTGGAGTTATGTCAGTTTATACCAATTGAGCTTCATGGTCCCAAATGGGACATAATTCCCTGTCTTTTGCTTTGCTTTATAGAGCATCTTTCAAGTTGATTGGTGGGGAACATAGGGCAAAGGGAAGACTAAAGAGATTTGTGCATGACTTCTCCTAAGCATTCTGAATGTCTGTTTTGGTACAGCTAAATCAATGTTTATGGTAGGAAAAGTAGAAGAAAATGTTATTGGAAACCAAATTGACTATAGCCGTAATTTGTTAAAACATAGCAAATGGTAAGAGTTTATAGAGATGAAGACAAAATACACTTAACATAAGAACATAAGAACGGCCGTACTGGGTCAGACCAAAGGTCCATCTAACCCAGTATCCTGTCTGCTGACAGTGGCCAGCACCAAGTGCCCCAGAGAGGGTGGACCGAAAACAATGATCAAGCTATTTGTCTCCTGCCATCGCTCTCCAGCCTCTGACAGAGGCCAGGGACACCATTTTATCCCCTGGCTAATAGCCATTTATGGACCTAACCTCCATGAAATTATCTAGCTTCTCTTTAAACTCTATTATAGTCCTAGCCTTCACTTGATGGCAGTGTTCTCTCAAATCTTTTTCATCCATGTGCGGGATACATTATTTTTATGTGCACTGGGACATATACAAATGTGCACCACCAATAGAAACACAAAACCTAGCTGTGGGCTCTGCTAATCAGCAGGGTAGCATTTCAATTTCTCCTGAGTAGCCACACAGGTGTGAAGCTTATATGGGACACTGCTTGATGGACTGCCATTTTAAAAAATTACTAAAAAAATTAAATGGAAACATTTTAACAATCCCTTTTTTAAGAAATCCAAAATAAAAATTAGCTTCATAAAAATATTACTGCATTTTTGAAAAATACACTCATTTAAATAAAGCCTGCACATGTTCCTCTTATTTATAAAACAACAACAACAACAAAAACTTACGCTTGATTGAGTTAAGAACCCAAGCAACACCAAGTAAATCTGCTAGTGTAGAATAAAGATGTTTGGAATTGGAAATTGAATTTATTTCACATAATATTTTCTACAAATTATTGTAAATTAGAGAAATATGTGCTGTAGAATGTAACTGGCAGTCATTTAGATTTGTTTGTGTGATACATGGTCTAGCAACTATGTTAAAGTTTTGTATTAATATTGATGCTGAATGAACAATTTGCAACACAAAATTGTATTTCATGAATTTTATCATCTTTCCTTTTGGTCCTTGGTGAATATATATTACTTAAAATTTCATGAGTATTTTTCAAGTAAATAATTCTTGGTTTGCAATTAGTTCATAGCAGATATTTGTTGTTATCCTTTTACATTCAGCTATATGAGTCTATGGTATTAATTTCTGTTCTTTGGCTGAATGATGTACATAGCTAACCAACACTGCATGAATTGCACATTTCTTATTATTTAATTTCAAATTTTCTTTTGCTGAATATTCAAGCTTAATTGTGTTTTTTGGGGGGTGGCAGAGAATTCACACTGGTTAAAAATCAGAGGAAATAAATGCAAAAGAGTAAGGCAAATGGTTAAATCAGAACTTGCTTTCAAACCTAAATGGCTTATATTGAACATTTTTTCTCCATTTTCTATTCAGCTTACATAAATTATTCTAGATCCCACAATCCAGACATCTTTTGATGCTACCTGCACAGAAAACCCAACACGGTCTTACTTTTTCTTAGCAAGATATATTGGAATTGAGAATCACTTAGGCTACGTCTAGATTGCATCCCTTTTTCGTAAAAGGGATGCAAATTAGACGTATTGCAATTGCTAATGAAGCGGGGATTTAAATCTCCCCTGCTTCATAAGCATAAAAATGGCTGCTGCTTTTTTTTCGGCTCGAAGCTTTGTCGGAAAAAAGCGCCAATCTAGACGCGGACCTTTTGGAAAATAAAGCCTTTTCCGAAAGATCCCTTATTTTAAGAGGGATAAGGGATCTTTCGGAAAAGGCTTTATTTTCCGAAAGATCCGCGTCTAGACTGGTGCTTTTTTCCGGCAAAGCTCCGAGCCGAAAAAAAGCGGCAGCCATTTTTATGCTAATGAAGCGGGGGAGATTTAAATCCCCGCTTCATTAGCAATTGTGATATGTCTAATTTGCATCCCTTTTACTAAAAAGGGATGCAATCTAGACGTAGCCTTAGTGAGGGATAATTATTCACTCATGACAAGAGTGCTCTACTTTGGTTCTCTCTTGTGCTCCACTAAACCTCCTACCCACAAGCTTCTACCAGACCATTTCACCTGCAAAACAGCAGCTGAACTGCCAAAGGGGAAATGCAGCAGGGAAATCTTAGTAGAGTAAGTCCCTTATAACTGTGTCACATTCATGCCCATCAGCACACATTAGAATGTCAACATGCTAGAGTAGAAAGCTCATGCTTTTGAACAAATGAAGCCATGATATTTGCTCACTTATAACTTCCAGCACAAAAAGCATGCGGCTCACCAACTTTGTTGCTTCCCAGAACCCCTCAGTTACAGAAAAAGGAACCTCAGGGACAAGATATATTTTACCAGCCACTTTTAGGCTCCAGAAACTTGATATACAGACTATTTTTACCATCGCTTGGCTTTGCAGAAGCATTAGGGAGGGAACAGATCAGTACTGTGGCAGGTGGGTGCTGGGGAGCATGTGTAGTTATCTTGTTGGGAAATAGGAAAGTTACAGGAAATGCTGTGATATGGAGTACATCAAACAGGCTCTCAGTTCTCACTTAGCGTATGGCTACGCTACGGGATAAGGTCGAATTAAGATACGCAACTTCAGCTATATTAATTGTGTAGCTGAAGTCAAAGTATATTAGCTCAACTTTTGGCACTGTCCACGCTGCAGTGTGAACACTCTCCCTTCAATTTCTCTTACTTCTCGTGGAAGCAGGACTACTGGCATCTACCAGAGTGCTCCCTCAGTTCAAATTAGAGTGTCTTCACTAGACCCATTAATTCAAACCTTGGAAGATTGACAGCGGCAGCTTCGATCTTCTTTGTAGTGTAGACATACCTTTACAGGTGGGTGAGGAATGCATGGGGAGGAATGGAGCCTTCCCTTCTTTTCTTCTGACAGACCAAGCACCACTGCTGGCATAGACGCCACCACTCAAAGAAAGCTGAGAGAGAATTGTGTCTGTGAGGCAAAACACCTGGTTGGGCTGCTCCTGGCATAGGGTAATGTGCACCTCTCACTTGCTCAGGGCATTGTCTAAAAGCACAGTTTAGATCTAAAAGAAAGAGAATCCAGAATGAAATAGAAAGAAAAGCATTGAGTGCTTAGTACACACAATCCTCCCCGCCCCACACACACACATCTGTACCATCATCTGGGAATCTCCCAGGGTTGTCTCCAAGGGCTTTGTCCTGCCCTTTTCCAGAATATATCCAGGCACTTCCATATAGGCCAGAAAGCAGTGCTGTTCTTGGGCACAATATGCATTACTAATAATACAAAGTGACAAGGCAGCATAAAGACTTTTTCAAACTGATTAGCTAAATGTAATAAATTGGAAGGGAGGCTTTTTTGATTGCCGAAGGAATGTCCAAAACTGTATTTACATTCCATGGGTTTTAAGTGGAAATTCTAATTAAAATTCAAAGATGTCATCTCCTGTTTGTGTGATGTGAGTGGGTTTTATTTATTTATTTTCAAAACTGTGGGCCACCAGCCAGCGATCAGTAATTAAATGTGTTCATCTGAATGTCATTTGTCCTGTACTAATAGTGACAGGTTATATTGGAGGGGGGAAGAACTTCCTCTCATTATTTGAAATAATTTTAGGCTACGTCTACACTGCAATGCTATTTCAGGATACTACAGTATCCTGAAATAGCTATCCTGCATCTTCACAACAAGCCCGTTATTTCGGGCTCACTATGCTGACATTCCTGTAAGCCTTATTCTACGAGGAGTAAGGGACGTTTCAGAATAGCACTTTATTCTGGTTGCTATTAGGGTACGTCTAGACTACATGGCTCTGTCGACGGAGCCATGTAGATTTGTTTGTTTGGCAAAGGGAAATGAAGCCACGATTTAAATAATCGCGGCTTCATTTAAATGTAAATGGCTGCCCTGCTCTGCTGATCAGCTGTTTGTCGACAGATCGGGACAGTCTGGACACACCTCTGCCAACATGAAATCCCTTTATCGACCTCCCTGGTAAACCTCATCCTACGAGGCATAACGGGGAGGTCGATAAAGGACTTTCAGGTCGGCGCGGGAGCATCCAGACTAGCGCGCTGAGCTGACAAATAGCTGATCAGCTATTTGTCGGCTCAGAGCGGCAGCCATTTAAATTTAAATGAAGCCGTGATTATTTAAATCGCGGCTTCATTTCCCTTTGACGATCAGCCTAATCTACATGGCTCCATTGATGGAGTCATGTAGTTTAGACACACCCTTATTGTGCTGATTATGGATGTGGGTAGCTGCAACATGAATTGAATTGACTTGCTGCATCCACAAAAGTCTGTGAGTCAGAAGGAGAAGCTAGATTAGAATCCAACCCCCCAGGGCTAGCGAAATGCTGCTCTAGCCATTAGATTACTGTGACAGACCAGGACTGTGACAGACCGGGCCGTGTCTGGGCACAACTGAGGGCGTCAGCTCAGGGCGAATTGCTCAAATCCGGGGCTCCTTACAGCCCCCAGACTGGTGACCTCTGCAAACAGGCCACAACCCAGTCCCACAGAGCGCTTCAGCAGCCTGCCTGAAGCCTCACGAGCAAAACCCCTCCGACACCCCAGCAATATCCGTGCCCCAGATGGCCCCAGACCTCATACACAGGTGGGGGGTCCTAGCACCCAATCCCACGTACCCTGAACAAGTTCTGTCCGGTTCCAGGAAACCAGCCACAGATCTCTGGCCAATTTATCCTTTGGACCTTACCCACAGATCACGCTGGGCCAATCCTTTAGCATCTAACAACTAAAGGTTTATTAACATAAGAAAGAAAAGCATGAGAGTAAGGTTATTAAAGTACAGTACGTTACATGCACCGAATCTCCCAGTTCTCGATGCAGGCTCTAGCAGAGATGTTACAGCTGCTGGTTTAAAAGTTCTTATTGCACATCCTAGAATCAGGATGGGTTCACAGGTCTTTCCGGGCTCTTCAATCCCTGCAGTGCTGCCTCTGGGATGAAGTGCTGAGCTGAGAACAAAATGGCATCGACCGCATGGCCTCTTTATACCTCCTTCCTGGCCTCTTCTTGTATGCAGCAGGTCACCTGGTCAGAGGCCAATCTCTGTGTTTCCTGCTGGCAGCTCTCAGGTGACAGCCCCCATTCTTTGGGTGTGTCCATAGCCCATTGAGAGCCATTGTTCCACAGGGCCTCGGTAATTAGAATGTCCACAGGCTCGGCCCTGCCCAATGCTTAACCACATGCAGGGAAATCTTCAGTGTCCATATAAGTACATGCTAATAATTGCACACACAGACATTATATAAACACCAGAACAGAATACATAGGATTATCAGCTAATAAGCTTCTATTCAATACCTCACATGGCCCCCTCCTATACCATTTTTGGGGCCAACACCCCCACCTATGGGTGCATCAGTGATCTGGCTGCTCCCCTCAAGATCCAGCCACGTGACAATTACTCTCTCTCTGCTGACCTATAAGCATAACACCAAGCCTTTACAAGACACACAAAAACACAGAGGTTATATAGGACTTCTAGCTCTTCTTGAAGATGATGGGCTCAGAGTGTCTATGTTGTCCAAAGCAGCACTGAAGGGAAGTGCAGGGAAGGGCTGCAAAACAGGAATTCAGCTCTGCACTGCTCAAGTCATTCACTGCCAGCTTGGGTCAGGGTCTGAGAGATACATGTCCTCTCCCATCTCACCTGACATGACTGAGCTTATGACTAGCTATAGGAGAGAAATAGAAGGGTGAAGCAAGGAAGAAACAGTTCTGACGCTTTCTTCCCTCAGAATAGGTTCTGAAGAGCTATAGTTGTGAATATGTTCTTTCCAAGGGCCTTCGAATGAGGGGCAAAAGAAGAAGCGCTGAGTGAAATTTGGAATCCCTGTCTTACATGAAGTCAGGGAATTTGTCCCAAATCAGGTTTTTCTGAAATTTCAGAGAAGTTCATGGAACAGAAATTCTGAAAAATGTCATCTCATACATTTTCAGTTTTCAACTGAATATTTCAAAATTTCTGAAATGTAAAAGTTTCCTTCATATTGCTAAAGTGATCCCAGACTCTTTTTTTTTTTCAAGTGAGTTCAACATGAACATTTATGTTCCCAATATGATGCATTGCCTTATGGGAACTGTAGTTCTAAAGTCTGATGCCCCCATTTGCCCATAAGTGCCAGGCTCCCTAGCTGCAATACATTGCCCATAAGGCACCCAGAATCACATGACACCCATCATATTTGGAAGAGAGAAATCAAAGCACTATGGGATATGCAGTGTTCTAAGGAGTTTGTCATTTTTTTAAATGGGAATTTCATCCAGTGTATTTTTTCTTCATCCTTATAATCTCTTATTATTTGCGATGTTTTAACGAAAAAGAGCTATAGTCAGTTTGGTTTTTGATAACACTGTCTTCTAGTTTTCAAATATTGAGGATTTATTTTTACTGTACCAAAACAGAGCACTGCTCCATATTTCTCTGGTTTATCACTCCTCTGTAAGATTTATTGAAAAGCAATCCTATTCCAAGTTCATCCTATTTTTTGGACTCATCTTGGTTCAGTCTCTTTCAACATTTGCTCATTTAGGTCAGTTTTGAAGATTGCTCTTGATTTGGTGATTCTGTCTCCTTTCTGTTTGCTTTTATGAGAAACAATCCCATTCCAGGCACATCCCATTTTCCACGCCCAACCAAACCCTTACTTTGCTTTAAGTTATGGTAAGAGGAAGCTGTATACCAGAATTTGGTGGTCCTAGCCCTTACCGTTTAGGAGGAGTTCTTGACCAAACAAATTCTTAATTATATTATTAATATTATTTATTATATAAAGTATTATTGATCATTATCTGACATATTAGTGTATAATTATTATAGTTAATATTATTTCAATTAGGACATTTTTGACAACATTGAGCTTTTCATGTGGAAAATTTGATTTTGCAAAAAACCTCCAAACATTTGGAAAATCATTCTGACAGCAACTTCCCATCCAGCTCTTCCTTAAAGCCTTATGAAGCATTGCAGTCAAGCTCCATGCCCCTCTCTGTGTTGGCACAAATGAATCCTCCATGTGTGGCCAGGACATCTCTCATATTGAGTCAGTAATGCAAGCAGATTTCTCCCTCCCTCTCTCACTTAATATGCTAGAGAAACTTTGTCTGATTCACTTCAAAAGAGATAAATGTCACAGATGTCAGACACATGAATTGCCTGCACATAACCCCATGCTCTGAAGACTACAAAATCCCTTGTAATGGGCTGTTCAAGCATTGAAATTACAGTTGTGCGACGCTCATCAGTTCCAGCTTGCATGGGGTTCATCAAAACATTCAAACCATTTCAGTTCTTCCCACACACTAAGCTCCACTTCTTGTTGCAGGTTCATCAAAGCCCAACCTCAAAACAAAACCAGTGGCTTCCATCTGACTTGTCTGCACAATGTGGGGAGGGTGACAGTGGTTCATTTAACCTGTAAGACTGCATGTGCCATGGGAATCAAATGTCGCTAAAGTTTGAATTTGGAAATGAAATTAAAACTATAAAATGGCTTATTCAGACATAGCAGGAAGTTGACTCTGCGGGTCAAGATGTTTTTTTTTTATAGAGTTTAAAATAGAAGGAGTCATTAGATCGTCTAGTTCAGCCTCCTTTCTATCACTCCATTCAGTTTCACCCAGAGAGAGCCCAATGACTTTAGTTAAAACAAAGCATTTCTGTTCTCAGGAGACTAAACAGTTGCATGCCACAGCTAAAGATCAGCAGAGACTACGAAGTCACCAATGGCAGAGGCCCCTGCAGTGGAAGTGAATTGATTAGGTGAGATGTGCCCTGGTGATGCTAGCATCAGCCCATGCTGCAAACAAGGCAAAAACAAACACCAAGATCCCTGCCAATTGGACTTGGGTACCTTTCTGACCCCAAATCTAGTGAAGGTAAATTCCTTTCCACCCCATAGTCTGGTGAGCAGTTGGAATTTGAGTGCCAAGTTTACATAAGAACATGAGAATGGCCCTACTGGGTCAGACCAAAGGTCCATCTGGTATTCTGTCTTCTGACAGTAGCCAATGCCAGATGCCCCATAGGAACTGAACACAACAGGTAATCAAGTGATCCCTCTCCTGTCACCCATTACAGCCTCTGACAAACAGAGGGTAGGAACACTCTTCCTACCCATCCTAGCTAATAAGCATTGATGGACCTATCCTCCATGAATGTATCTAGTTCTTTTTTAAAACCTGTTAAAGTTCTGGTCTTCACAATATCCTCTGGCAAGGAGTTCCACAGGTTGATTGTGTGCTGCATACGTAAATACTTCCTTTTGTTTGTTTTAAACCTGCTACCTGTTAATTTCATTTGTTGACTCCCTTGTTCTTATGTTTTGGGAACAAGTAAATAACTTTTCCTTATTTACTTTCTCCATATCTATCATGATTTTATAGACCTCTATCATATCCCGTCAGTCTCCTCTTTTCTGAGATGAAAAGTCCCAGTCTTTTTAATCTTTCTTCATATGACACCCATTCCAAACCCCAAATAACTTTTGTTGCTCTTTTCTGAATCTTTTCCAATGCCAAGATATGTTTTTGAGGTGAGGCAACCACATTTGTCTGCAGCATTCAAGATGTTGGCATGCCATGGATTTATATAGTAGGATATACTTCATCTTATTCTCTATCCCCTTTTCAATGATTCCTAACATTCTGTTAGCTTAAGTCTGCAAGAACTTAAACTAGTTTTCAGGAAACATATCTTGTTTTCCTTGATTTTTGGGGCTCAGCCGGATTCACACAGCTGTGGTCAATAATCCAAATGAAGTTAGGAGACCAGTTTTTATTGTGATGGGACATGGACTCAACGGGGGGAAAAAATCAGGTTCTGGAACTGAATCTGGATTTCAAAAGCCATAGATTTTGTGTGTGTCTGAATTCAAGCCCATTTTGAAAGAAAACTGTACATGTTTCTTGCCGTTCTCAGGACTTGAACCTCTCTCTGAATGCACGGCAGGAAACACTGTGAAATTTAGTGACTCAGATATTTTGCAGGCACATGAAACCTCAATAGCTAAAGCAGTCCCCATTGCACATCCAAAGGGCAACGTGTAACTGCTTGCCATGCAAACTCACACACTACTTTGCATTCTCTCTAGAGTATACTTACAAAATACTTGGGGATTTTTCTCCTTGCTCTTTGGCACCAGTATGAAAGATTCATCAGAAATGGGAATTTCCTGTGAGTGCAGGGAGTGAGGAGAAAGTCACTGATAGTCCTGAACATTCCATAACTACTATTTCTACAATACACTGATGAGTAGGTGGGCCAGATTCTGGCCAGCATTTGCATGGACAGGCAAGGTGTTTGGAGGTCCTGAATGTCTCTTGTAAAAAGAGGCTGGCTAAGATCTCATTTGGAAGCACAGTCCCTGTGGCACTCTGAGTGCACAAGTTGTGTGTCTTATTTCAAGTCTATTTCAAAACAGGCTATTTTGAAATTTGGCGCTGTCTCCACAGCACCAAATTTCGAAATAACACACTATTTCAAGCCATCCCTTAACCTTAATGCAATGAAGTTTACAGGGTTGGCGAAGTAGTGTGCCTTGTTATTTTGAAACATATTTTGAAATAACAGGCACGTTTCTAAGACGTGGGGTAGCCATTTCGGGATACCTCAGTATCCCAAAATATCTCTGCTGTGTAGACAGACCCTCTGAATGCTAGAAATGCATGTGGGGAAGGGCAAAGTGAGGTAAAATCTTGTTGTCTCCTCAACTCTGGCCTGTAGACATAGGCATGTGCAGGTGGGTGTGCCAGGCATGCCCAGACACACCCTAATGTCTCAAAAAAAAGTGGCTTTGCATTTTAATTTATTTGCATGATATACTTTTAGTTTTAAAATATGGATTGTTGTATTATGCAATAAACGCCGAATGTAGAAATGTATAGAAAGTCCGTGCTTGCTCACAGCATGTCCTTTATGATTGAGTATTCAATAAATGTTCACCTTCAAAAACAATAAAAAATAAAATTCCCTGGGTTCACACCCTAATGAAATGTGCTGCACACGCCTAGGCCTGTAGAGTTGACACGGCTTGGAAAGGGAAGCAGACTGCGGGTTTTGCTCATGAAAGCTCATGATATTATATATATGTTTTTCTTAGTTGCTAACGTGCCACAGGACTACTTGTTGTTTTTAAAGGTACAGACTAACCCAGCTACCCCTCTGAGTCCTGTTGATGTGCATAGCCAGAGTGACATGTGAAGCCAGATGTCCTCCAGCTGCAAAACAGCCTTCATTCTCTCTTTGTAATGTGCCCACACTGTGCTTTATAAAAAGAGAGTGAGAGAGTAAGCGAGAGAGAATATCTAGAATGCTGATTTCTGCCACCTGTCCATAGTATAAAACCTCCAGCCCTCTACAATACTGTGCAGTCTGGCAGTTTGGATATTGTGGGTCTTAGACTAAACTGCATAGCATGTGTAATAACTGTCCATTTCTCAATTTATTTTCAGTGTGACAGTATGCTTCCCTGTGTTACACATGCTGAAAATAACTGAAGCATAAATCTAAGATGATTCTGCTTGTACCTGTTTCCTTGAAAGCATGTTTCCTTGGATCCTTTTATCCTCTATGACATCTAAGTACTTTCTTGGTCTGGACTTGACTGCAGCTCTTTTTTAAATGTACGTTTTTCATGTAACATTCTCACTGCACCAGTCTTATTTCGTTTAAATTTGAACCTCCCATTCATATATTTTCCAGATAATCCATATGCTTTAAGTATAGTTGGTGACAAGGGGTCAGATCTTCAGCTGAAAGGCAGCCATTCTGTTTTTAAATCAGCCTGAGTCATGGATTGTTTTCTGGCATGCCGTGCCAAAGTGTTTCAATGAATATTAATTTTGGAAATATTGCAGTTTGAAAACAGCTAATTTTCACTCCTGTTATTTAGACTCATTACTAAATAAAGTTGGTCAGAGAATTCACTGTAAGTCATGCTGAATATACCTTATTCCTCAAGAATTCTGATTGGCCATGTAGAAATAATTCACTGAGCACGGCATTCACCAAGAAACTTAAATTTGCCCAGCCCAAACAGTTACTTTGAATATACAAAAATGGGCATTTATTTGTGCAATTCCATTTTGCAGGACTAAGTATCCATCAATCATCCAAATGAAGGATTTACATGCCGACCAGATGTGCACAGTTTCAGGATTCTGTTCTGAGCATTTGTTCCATTGTGTGTCTGCCAGAGTTTCCTCAGTTGCTTTATTTTCATTTTATTTTTAAACCTGATTGGGCCTTTTGCTTTTCTGGGGATGGTAACATCTGCCAAATATTTATAAATTAAGAACAAGAGAAGTGAAGACTAGAGCTACTTGGAAAAACTTTGATGAAAATGTTTTTTATTGGAGAATGCAGCTCCATCTAAACACGTCATGTAATTATGTACATTTCACTGCTTTTTTTGTTACAGACAAAAAAAATAAAACAGAACAAAAATGGAGTGTGGGGCGTAAGCCTGGGGCAGGAGTCTCGACAATGTCAAATTGTTCTTGTTTGAAATGACATTTTGTTTTCTTTTTAAAATTGCTTTATTGTATATTATAAGATAAAATAAAAAAGTTGAAATACATATTTTTCCATTCTTTTTGATCATATAAAAATATTTTGATTGATATGAAGAATTTTTGACAGAGGTTTCTTTCACAGAGAATGTTGAAATTGTTTTGCTCCAATTCAGCATGAAACTAAATTTCTGGCTATGTCTACACTACGGGGCTTTATTGGAAAAAGGCATGCAAATTGTGCTCCGCGATTTGCATACCTTTTCCCGATATGTTTTTTGGAAGAGGTTTTTCTGAAATTTGGCCTGTTTACACTGGGCCAGATTTCAGGAAAAATACCCTCTTTCAGAAGAGCCCTTCTTCCGCCTGGAAGAAGAAAGAATGGGCTTCCGAAAGAGCAATCTGCTTTTCCGCCAAAAAAAAAGCAGAAGAGCAGATGCATTCTCTAGACGTGGCGGAGTTTACAAGAAAAAACCGGAAGTCTAGACATAGCCTCGGAATCCTTCACTAAAGTAAATTCCATTTCTCTGCTCTGATAGACAGGCACAGGCCTAGGGGATATATTTCTGTGAACTCTGAACAGGAAGTAAAGATTACTGATGTTGTCTCATCATGGTGTACATTTCACTATGATGTCACATATTTTACATCATGATGCCTCCCCACTGAAGCCTATTTGAGGGTACGTCTAGACTACATGCCTCTGTCGCCAGAGGCATGTAGATTAGGCTACCAGACATAGTAAAATGAAGCGGCGATTTAAATAATCGCCGCTTCATTTAAATTTACATGGCTGCTGCGCTGAGCCGACAAACAGCTGATCAGCTGTTTGTCGGCTCAGCGCGATAGTCTGGACGTGCAGGTGTCGACATCAAAGGTATCTGTCGACCACCCAGGTATGCCTCCTGGGATGAGGTTTACCTGGGTGGTCGACAAATACCTTTGATGTCGCCACCCGCGCGTCCAGACTATTGCGCTGAGCCGACAAACAGCTGATCAGCTGTTTATCGCTCAGCGCGGCAGCCATGTAAATTTAAATGCAGCGGTGATTATTTAAATCGCCGCTTCATTTTACTATGTCTGGTAGCCTAATCTACATGCCTCTGGCAACATACCCTCAGACGTACCCTCAGACTCCTGAGTATATATAAACAATTTGCCCAGTGCTCCAGCTGTGGTTCCCAGAATATGGATTTTATGTAACTGGCCTCATTCCTGTGCCTCACTTTCCTTACCGGTGGCAAATATCAGACATCTGGACTCTTCAGGAACATAAGAATATAAGAACGGCCACACTGGGCCACACCAAAGTTCCATCTAACCCAGTATCCTGTCTTTTAACAGTGGCCAATGCCAGATATCACAGAGGGAGTGAACAGAACTCAAGTGATCCCTCTCCTGTCATTTCCAGCTTCTGACAAACAGAGGCTAGGGACACTATTCCTGCCCATCCTGGCTAATAGCCATCGATGGACCTAACCTCCAACAGATATAGATAAATTCAAACCCATGGCATTCTGATTTCATTGATCTGATATGGGCTCAAACAACTCTGAAAACTTTGTATTTTTTGCAGTGTTTAGTCAAAATACACTTATTCTGCCTTTTCTATTTTTGGTGAGAAGCAAATGGTGATCTTACCACAAAGTTCATCAGCTTTTTCAGTGATAATTTTAATCCATAAAATATAATTAAAAATGGAAAGTCAATTGAACTGGAAACAAGCACTGCCCTGAAGACAAGTTTGTCTCCATTATTAATCTGTTTTCCAAAATCAGTGACACGTGAACCAATTCATACTTAACCTCCAATAATAAAAATATAACTTGGCCCGAATAGTTGTTTGTTTCTATGCAGTGCAGAAATAGCAGCTGTCCTAAGGTAAACCCAGAGTGCATAGTATACATGTTGGGTTATAGCATGTATTCAGGGCCAGATCCTAACGGCATGGAAATCAATCGGTCTTTCCTTTGATTTAATGGCTTTGTATCTCAGTAATTTCAATTTACACACTTCACAAACATATCATACTCAAGGCTCAAAGGCTCTATACAGATTTCGAATGGTTAATCAGAAACCAGGCTTTCTGAATAAGTGGGTAGACACACCAACATGAAGATAATCTTTTCGATAAGTACAATCCTTTTTTGGATCAGAAGGTAGAAATCCCCCTACTCCCTCCGCCTTTTTTTTCCAAAAACAGGAATTCCAAAATATAGCTGCAGCAAGCTGCTTGCCAGACATCTTAGCCAGCCAAGAAATCTCACAAGCTTTGTCTAGAAAACTGGCAATCTTTTTACCATTCATCATTTCAACAGGGCATGGAAAGTTATTTTAGTAATAGCAGGTGCTCTCAGTGGTGTTTGCTCCTTTGGAGAATCCAAACATTTCAGGCTCATTAAATGTTACAGAATAATAATCCCAGTATTTTGAAAGATGTTGTGTCCCTTGTTTACCAAGTCGATAAGCTCGTTTGCATTTCCAAGACAACAGTGCACTTCCAGCTGCTCACAGCTATGCACCAACATTACCTGTGGTGGGGTTGGGAAACAAATGGAAAAGTTCTCACTGGAGAATGCTGCTTTGATTTTTTTTTTCTTGTATACTTTTTCTGACATTGGTAAACCTCCTTCTATGAGGAAGAAGCCTTTTTTGGAAAAAGGCGTGTGTGGACGGGGAAGAGGGCGTTCTTTTGGAAGAAGAGGAAAAAGGAAAAAGCACAGGTACCCTGGTGGTCACTCCACCCATAGTAATCACAGCTTACATGCGAGATGTGCTTTCACAGTGTGGACACTCTCTTTCGGAAGAAGTTTTTTCAGAAGATCTGTTCCAGAAAAGCTTCTTCCAAAAGAAGCCTGCAGTCTAGACGCAGCCTCTGAATCACAACCCCTTCCTGAGCTTTGCACCTACCAAGGCATAGCCTGGCCTTGACTTCTTATCCTTTAACAGTATCTGATCCTGATCGCACTCCATTGGTGTCAATCAAGTGGAACCAGATTACTGGAGTCAAACCAGTAAATCTAGTAGAAGTGGGAGGAACAGCAGGGTGGGAATGTTATTTTTAAAGCAATTTACATTCTAAAAGTAAATATCCTACTGGGACATTGTGTTCATGTGAGTCTATCACAAAGCATATTGCCCCTTAGGAGTCCTAGTAAAGCTACAGGCGCCTGTTTTCATTGCTTAACTTGAGTGAGGGTGGTATGGCTTGTTTTACTCAGAGAGTTTTCTGGCCTCTTCTGAGTCTTTAGCTAATCTTCACATGTTAAAAAAAGAAACTAAAATGCACCTTTCCCCCTCACCCTAAAATAATAACTATAATAGGCCCTCATGATTACTTCAAGAATATTACAGGAGCCGGCAGCACTTCATAATATCACATTTTTATGCACTGTTTCTCTCCATTATGCACTAAGAAAGAAAATCAATCTCCTTTTTCTTCCTTTAACAAAAGATACTTTTGTATTGAGGCAAGGCTATTTCTTTCTGAGCAGGCTTAGAACTAGATGAAAAATAGCAACGTGCCTACCAATTTCCTCTCTATCTTTCTCCCTCTGTGTTATTTCCTTAATCTCAGAGGGCATGGGCTTGCAGTATGAATGTGCAGTGGGCATAACACCATATCTCATGTACATTGATTTTTCTGCCCTTTAAAAAAAAAAGTAGAGATCATGGATGGCACTTCTGCATTAATACAACCCTGTTCCTGACCCTTCTCTTGGTGACAGAGGAGATAATTTAAAGAACACGCTTTGTATTTCATGCAGGCGAGTTGCGGAGTGAGCACATTTTTAAAAATAAATACAAATATCAGAGGGCAAGAGGAAAGTTTAAGGCAGCTCTTAAAAAGAACCAGCTGTACTATTGCACGTCTTGCATCCCAATAAATTGTTGAGCACTTTCAACACCTATTAAAACTGGTAGGATGCTGTGGTTTTCAGCACCTATCAGACTGGTGGTCATGTGTTTCCAGGATTCTAAGCTCTGAGTGCACAAGCTACAAAAAAAAAAAAAAAAAAAAAAAAAAACTTCCATTGCCTCTGTGCTAAAATCTTTATAGCAAAATCCTGTAGAATATAATAGCAAATGATAACTTTTCCATAGGTTTTTTTTTATCATTTCACAGAAAATTATAGCCTTGCTATAGACAACTGCAGAACAGTTAGAAATGTAGAAATTATCTAGTTCCTAATGAAACTCAGTAGATTATAGGGGCAAGTCTGTAAAACTGAGTTTTATCTCTTCAATACCACTGATTTCACGCCCTTTATAGGACCTTTCCAAAACGAGGAATGACAGGAAAACAAAATCTTCAGCCAGTGGGGTAAAAAGAAATGATGCCCCATTGATACTAACTGTACTAATGTGAGTGTGAAAGGTAACTCCAAGTAAAGATGAGTTTGGTAAAGTTGAAGTAACCAATGTGCTGTGATGTTAGCTACAAACAGTGATGGATTCTCACTGGGCTCTGCAGAGTGTTTAGTAGCATGTAATAATAGTATTAGAAATATATGCAAAGTGGGGTAGATGTAATCCAGGTGCTTCAACACAGGGAGGGGGATGAAGTAGTTTTAAGATCACTTCTGTGCATCCACTGCTGAGGACTGATTTCTTGATGGTTAAGTGGTAGAGACAATGGTGACACTAATTTATTGGAACCAAGAAGGGTGGAACATGAAAAGATGGAGTTGAGAATGAATGAAGATTTTAAATGTTGAACCTCTCTAGACGGCACCTTCGGGACCTGACCAGTGCTGGAGCAGAGAATTTGCCAGAAGGTCAATATTGTCTAGCAGCATTAACAACTCTTCCACTGCTTATTGGGCTCTTAAAAGACATTTTGGGGCAAATTAGATCTAAATAATAGTGCAAATCACCAAGAAACACGACTGATGGCTGTAAACAAACTATGGGACCACGGGAAACTTGGCCATACCCATGATAAGTGGACATCCGACTAACTAAAATCATATGTACCATGGATGTTGCCAGACCAGAGAGCACCGGACTAGAGCGTTTCAACCTGTATGGGGAAAATGCAGCTGATGCGAAGTTTAGGAGTATGAGGAATTAAAAGGTGATTTATCCCTAAGTATAGAAAACAAATGCTTTGTAATCCCATGCAATCTTGTTGTCTATCAGTAACTGTTAAGCAACACTATCTATCTATCTATCTATCTATCTATCTATCTATCTATCTATCTATCTATCTATCTATCTATCTATCTATCTATCTATCTATCTATCTATCTATCTATCTATCTACCTTATATGCCCATCTTTTACCATAATATTTGTGCACCTCCCAATCTTAAACATGCTTTAAGACAACACCCCTACAAAGTAGGGAAGAATTATCCCAATCTTGAAGGCCTACTTTAAGACATGATGCAACAAATGAGTGTCTCAGTCAGGATGGATGAGGGCAGGTCTTGTAATAATTATATGGTTACAAAGATAGAGTACATGGCTACGTCTACACTGGCCCCTTCTTCGGAAGGGGCATGCTAGTTTTGAAAGTCAGAATAGGGAAATCCGCGGGGGATTTAAATATCCCCCGCGGGATTTAAATAAACATGTCCGCCGCTTTTTTTCCGGCCCGATCCTCCAGAATAAAGCCCTTTTCCAGAGGATCTCTTATTCCTACTTTCAGCCGGAAAAAAAGCGGTGGATATGTTTATTTAAATCCCGCGGGGGATATTTAAATCCCCCGCGGATTTCCCTATTCTGACTTTCAAAATTAGCATGCCCCTTCCGAAGAAGGGGCCAGTGTAGACGTAGCCCATCTGTATGTGTTTGTATGTTTCATGTTTTGTATGTTTCTTTCGAGATTTCATTTTTAATTTACTAATGATGCACATTTCTATTTTGTTGTTACTTTGGTTTCCATCTACTATTTTATTTTATTTTATTTTATTTTATTTTATTTTACTTTATTTTATTTTATTTTATTTTATTTTATTTTCATAGTCTTCCTGTATCTATCTGTGCCTTTTTATTTTCGTACCTCTTCTGCCTATTTCAATTACTTTCATAAAAATTCAGCTGACAGTTTCTCTTCTTTTGTTTCCTTATCCTTCTGCTTGCTTCTGCGATTTTCCGTTAGCTCACTTCTGCTCCTGAGGTGCAAATCAGTATATCTCTGTGCACTAATACTAATAAAAAATGCTGGACTGATGGCTTTGGAAATTAAAATCTTAGACTAAACCACTGTTACAGGACAGGTAGCAGCAGGGCAGATGTCTTCACACAACCTTGCCAATACATCTCAACACTGTTGTGGAGGTTTGAGAGGACAGTTCCATCTCTGCAAGCCATTCTGTCCTTGGCTAGTCTGCTCAGAATGTTAACAAAGGGGCCAGCTAGTGCCAACTGCAGTGCAGAGACCTGTTCACTAGGCCTTGGATGGAGACCAAAATAAAATTTTACCTAAGTCACTGAACAGCCATCTGTCACTACCAATTTCCAGGCAAGGATGACATGGGCTGATTTAGTGATGGTGAGTGACTCCATATCCTGTTACTCCTTATAGCCCCTGTAAAGACTTTGAAAGAGTTTCTCTGTGTCCTTTCACACTCAAGTCCTAGCTGTGAAAAGCAAGACTGTCTCTATGCTGGTGGACTTCTCAGCTTCCAAATCAGCCCTCAGTTGGGTGGGTACTGAGTGCAAAGGGAGCCTAAAACCTTGTAAGCTCCCTTCTCCACTGAGGTTCTCCACAGAGCCTTTTCTCGGCCCATCACAAAATGTAACTCCTGGCCTTTTACCCAGATTTGTACACCAATTTACAAATAGGTCATGTTCCAAATGTTCATTGGAAAGTCAGTTTGTTTGGAACTTGGAATGGATTTTCCTGTAGAAGCAATGTTATAGTTTAAAGTTAGGTTCTTAGACTATCTCACGATCAATGTAACCCATAATGTAGCTGAAATGCTGTATATTTGCAGTGAAAAATAGCAGAAATAGGGTGTTTAAAAAAAATAACCTTGAAATCTGGGGCTTGAGGAAGAGCAGATTTAATGAGAGGAAGTAGATGGAGATTCTGAAGGGGACTTCTGGGCATCTCCCGGTTGTCACCCCATGACTCCATGGGTGCTGTGCCAGCTCCTGCAGCCAGCCTCATTTACCCATCCCCCCGGTCTGGCTGCACCCAGCCCCCCACCCCCCCACCCCCCACACACACACTCACCAGGAGGCAGTGAGCAATGCAAGTGGGGTTGGAGGAGTCCAGAGGATCAGGGGCAGCCATGCCACCAGCTGCGGGAGAGAAGTGGCAGTTTCCCCTTCAAAGTGACCTCCCCCTACTTCTCCAGACTCCTTCAGCCAGCATTTGCACCTGTGCTTCTTGCCTGCTTCCCTGATGCTGCAGGTGAGCTTTTGCTTGTATGTGCGGCTAATCCAAAGTGGGATGTTTGTAACTCAGGGAGTGCCTGTACAGACTCCATATGCAATCCAAACTTTTTACAACATTCAACTCACCTTTCATTTGAGATGGCCCTAGACCCAGGCCCCAAAAGCAAACATCCCTAAACTTCAGGAATGTTTGGATCTGGACCCAAACTTTGCAGCTTGGCCACTTGAGAGAAAAGCCTGAGGCACTTTCTACTTCACTGTCCAAAATGCAATTA
Organism: Pelodiscus sinensis; assembly: GCF_049634645.1. Taxonomy (NCBI): domain Eukaryota; kingdom Metazoa; phylum Chordata; order Testudines; family Trionychidae; genus Pelodiscus; species Pelodiscus sinensis. Next base: position 125,625,772 of record NC_134715.1, read on the forward strand.
ATATGAAACATTTATTCCCTCCAGCTGTCAGGACTAATAAAAGGATTCCCACTGTGAAAGAGCCATGTACTATCATGGGTGAAAGGAGAGAGACTGCCAAAAGGCCCTTCCAACATGTGGCAGGCTGCCACTGGTCAGAAATATTAGAAGGTAGACCCACTACGTCAAACCCAATTACCAATGTGACATGGCCACTAGACACAGCTCCTTGATATATCATCCTTGATGAGGCTCATGTCCGCTGATACGCCAATAAATGTATTGAAACAACAGTTAAAGAAAGTTCTGCATGCAGAAAGCCTGAGCAATGGTGGCATGGAAATGTAATGCCTCTCATACCATAAAACCTCTAAACCAAATTCTGTAGATCCTTCAGCTTTTGGGCTGTGTCTACACTGGCCGCTTGAATTTCTGCAAAAGCACTGATGATCTCATGTAAGATTGTCAGTGTTTTTGCGGAAATACTATGCTGCCCCTGTTCGGGTAAAAGTCTTTTTCCGAAAAACTTTTGCACAAAAGGGCCAGTGTAGACAGCAGAGATTTGTTTTCCGCAAAAAAGCCCCGATCGCGAAAATGGCAATCGGGGCTTTTTTTGCGGAAAAGCGCGTCTAGATTGGTCACAGATGCTTTTCCCCAAAAAGTGCTTTTGCGGAAAAGCGTCCTGCCAATCTAGACGCACTTTTCCGAAAATGCTTTTAACGGAAAACTTTTCCGTTAAAAGCATTTCTGGAAAATCATGCCAGTCTAGACGTAGCCTTGGAGTTTTGGGGGCATCCAAGTCCCAGTGAGTCCACCAATCTATGGCACTTGCATTCAACAATCATAAAACAAGATGAACTTCTTACTGTTGGTTGGGTGGAGAAATCGTAATAGACATTGACCAATGCCCATTGCTGCTCAGCATATAAAGTTCCTAACAATTCACCCTTTGATTTCTGACCATTCAAATGCTGATGGGTTCATTCGTGCCTTTGAAGGGAAAGTATATTACATCACGAGGTCAGATTTTCTTAAATGTCCTACATTTTTGGGTGTCATGGTTTTGGGTACAGAATTTGAGACACGTATGGTTAGTAGATTTGACTGAATGGTGAGAGAGCTGCTCCACAGGATAAGATGATGGTATTTTTTACACCCATTTTATAAAGGGCGATACAAATGAACTTTCAACCATACTAGTCTTTGTCTAAGACCTTTGGAGCACAGACGAAATTAGGAATTTGTCATCCAAAACACTTTCTTGCAATCTCACTCAAGATTTGGTACGATTTACTAAGTGAATTTGCCAGTTTACAATCAGGCATGGAACACGCAGGACAGGGGAGGGACGACACAGATGGCTGTCCCCTGCCACTTATCTGTCTCGTACAGCTATCTTAAATGGGGTGGGGGAGTCACACACATTAGTTTAATGACGTTTCACCCAAACTACAACAATCTGCTTGAATGTGAATTTAGAGACCAGCCCAAAGTGCATTGAGGTCAATACAAAGATTCCCATTGACTTTGTTAGCTTCTTCATGAGGTCTTTCATATTAATTAAAGGTGCTGAATTGACAGTCCTGGACAGTCTTTGACCACTAGACAGATACAACATGGACAAGAGCAATATAAGTTTCCTCCATACTGTGTCCTGCCCAGCACTGACCAGGAAAAAACCACCTTAAGAGTGAGGCAAATCAGAAAGTATGATGTGATAGGGACATTTGTCCAATTAGAAGTGTCCTGAGGCCCACCTGCTCATTTGACTGCTAAAGTTTCCCTTTAAACAGTTACTCATTTGCAATGAGTGTGGCTCTGCCAATTCCAAGTGCATCTCAGAGGCAACTGAGCAAATATACCATGTGTTGCTGTAGCTGCCTCGGGCAGACTGAATTGACATAACCTTCACTCTACAAAGGATCACAAGCTGTTTCTTTTTGGTTTAGAAATATGCTTATTTCACCACCGATGCCACACACCTGCAGGGGCCCTGTACAGACACAGATTGTGTCATTCCTCTTTCTAACTTGCTTCCATCACAGTACGTCATAGCAAAGTGGACGTGTGCAAAAAATTGGGAGATGTAGTCAATAAAGTTCTGATCCATAACTCTGAGAAGCCAACAGAAATCCTTTCATCAGGGCCACCAATGGAGGAGAGTAAACAAAGAGGCAATTGTTACAGGGCCTGGCAATTCAAAAGGGCCTGGGTCTCCTGGACTCTGTTACTGCAGCAGTAGCGAGAGCCCCATACCCTTTAAATCACTGCTGGAGCTCCGAGTGGTGCATTCTGGGCACACCGAGGGAGACTAGCCCCAGCCTCTCACTTCTGCCCGAGGCTTCATCCTTTCTGAAGGCACAGAGCTTCCCTCTGCCTTGCCCAGGGACTTGGTGAGTTTGTTGACCACCCTGCCTTTCATCAACTCCAATGATGTTGAAATGGCCCAGAGATGCTAAGTAGAGCACTGGTCCTTACAGAGAATGTACCTGATTGTCAGCTGACATACATTGGCAATACTACGTAGTAGGAAGAGGGCCTGAAACTTAAGCCTTTGTATCAGAGGCCTGATATGAGCCCTGAGGCCTGGGCTAAAGTAGTGGTCAAAGCTTTGCTGGTATAAAGCAAAATCAGGCAGTGAGCTCGAGGCAGGCCCTGCTCACATAATCTGATAAGAACTGGACTGATGTTGCATAAACACACATTCCTAAGAGGTGCTAGCACAGGGCACTCATGCAAATACATTCCAGAAGGGTGGTTTCAGAAGAGCTGGAAACCAACATGTTGTCTAAGGAGAACAGGATCACACTGACCCTCCCTAAAGATAAAGTCAGGATAACACTGTGCTGGATAGAGATGTATGAGGTGAAAGGTGATAAGAGCCTACATCTGAGGGTGTCCACTATCTATGTCAGAGAGACAGTAAGTAACTTATTTATATTTGTGTACAAAACGGCGTCTCAGAGGAGAGTCTTTTGCTAGCCTAGGTGGCAATGGAAAATCCTTCCATTGACTGAGCTGAGTCCATTGTCTTGAGCCTACCTGTCTTAGGCCAGGTCCACACTGCAGGGGAAGGTCGATTTAAGGTACACAATTCCAGCTACATAAAAAAACTTAGCTGGAGTCAATGTACCTTAAGTTGAACTTTGGTGCCATTCTCACAGCAGGAGGTTGATGGGAGAAATGTTTCTGTTGACTTCTATTACTCCTCGCAAGGAATAGGAGTACCAGCACCAACAGGGGCACCCTGAGCGTTCAATTTAGAGGATCTTTACTAGACCCAGTAAATTGAACTCTGGAAGATTGACTACCACAGTGTTGATCTTCCTGCAAGTGGAGTCATGGCCTTAGTATCCCCGTAGAGTCTGCCAGGTAGTACTACTATGCTTTGCTGACAATAAACCTAGTTGGGCATCTTTGTAACTTAGCAGGTCTTGTGATCATTGTGGGGGTGTCTAATCTACAGGGTTTTGTTGACAAAACTGGGCTTTTATCGACAAAACTATACCTGCGTCTACACTACTGCCGCGTTCTGTCGACAGTAAGTTGACAGAACGGGGCAGTTTGTCAACAGCGGTAAACCTCATTCTACGAGGAATAACGCCTTTTTTCGATAGTACTCTGTTGAAAAAAGGCTCTATTGCATGCAAACTGTGCTTTTTCGAAAGAGAGCGTTTAGATTCTCTTTCAAAAAATGGCTTGCTTTGTTGACAACACTGATTGTAGTTTAGATGCTCTTTTTCGACAGAGGCTTTGTTGACAGGATCTGACAACAAAGCCTCTGTTTAAAAAGGTGTGCCCTTCTTCTAGACGTACCCTGGAAGATTCAGTTGAGTTTTGCTGTACCAACTGCCTATGCAGAGGGAGGACAAACAACACACACATGCAGCCAAACATCTAACCGTAGGCGCTATTGGAGACAGTGGAACTATGATGGTTAAACAGGCTGAAGCTCTGGTCCCTAGTATTCTGTGAAGTTTTAAATCCCTGTATGGGCTCCTTGAGTTTAACCAACAGACTGAGCCCACTGTTACCATGCAAATCTGAGTCCACTGAAATGACTCTGCTGTGAATCTGGTGAAGCAACATCGGATTACTCCTCCTCCTCCCTTACCCATTCAATTATACTTCTGATCCCTATAATCTGCACCAGCCTTCCTTGTTTCTTTTCGCCTCATTTAGTCTCCAATTATTTTGAAATCTTATCTGAAAAATGTCTCTTTTTTCCCCATCTCTTGCTTGCATGACTGTTGTCCTTCAAAATTTAAACGTGGCTTTTCACCCCATGAAACATTAGTATGGGGGAGTCATGCATATGTTCAATACACAGGGTCATGTTTCATTGGTCTGTAGAGTCGCTTGTTCCTTGGCACGTCTGTTTCCTGATATTTACTTATTTGTATGTTAACCTTGAAGACAAGAAAGTTCCCCCCTCCTGAGACAGTTTGTCTGGAAACTCAGAAGGCAACTTTGGCTGTTTCATGACAATACTTGAGTGCTATCAGCAAAATCCACACAGTTCATTTATATCCCCCAGAAAAATCTCTTCTTGTGTCTGAGACGAGCATTAACAGAATGGACATAATGATGCAAAGTTACAAAAACTTTATTCTCTAATTAACGGACAGGTGACTGTTATTGCAGCAGCAGCTGGGACAGCTTCAATGCCAGAAGCTACCATGCGGCACCACCCCAAAGAGAAGTTCTGGAGGGAAGTGACAGGCATGCTGGCCTTTGGAAGGTGGCTGCATGGTGCAGCTGGAAACCAAGGAATTGGTCAAAAGGACCAAGAGGCAGTACAGTGGCCCAGGATTTTTCTGGATCTCATGAAATCCTTATGGCTACGTCTACACTGGCCCCTCTTCCGGAAGGGGCATGTAAATTTCACGAGTCGTCGTAGGGAAATCCGCGGGGGATTTAAATATCCCCCGCGGCATTTAAATAAAAATGTCCGCCGCTTTTTTCCGGCTTTTAAAAAAGCCGGAAAAGAGCATCTAGACTGGCCCCGATCCTCCGGAAAAAGTGCCCTTTTCCGGAGGCTCTTATTCCTACTTTGAAGTAAGAATAAGAGCCTCCGGAAAAGGGCACTTTTTCCGGAAGATCGGGGCCAGTCTAGACGCTCTTTTCCAGCTTTTTTAAAAGCCGGAAAAAAGCGGCGGACATTTTTATTTAAATGCCGCGGGGGATATTTAAATCCCCCGCGGATTTCCCTACGACGACTAGAGAAATTTACATGCCCCTTCCGGAAAAGGGGCCAGTGTGGACGTAGCCTATGTGTTTGGGGTCAGAAAAACCAGTACCCATTCCGTTCTGGTTTAACCCAAACAACAACAGAAAGGAAGCTCAGAACAGGGAAATACACAGCTTCCTGGTTCTTCTGGCACCTCCTGTTGAGGGCTAGATCAGGGCCCCTTGAAGAAGAAAGAGTTATAGTTCCCTCAGCCTTCATCCCAGTTTTGCTATCTAATGGGCTGTGTTGCTCTTACAGCGAGACACATAATGTAAGCATTCCCTCAGTGTCTTACGTTTTCCTCTAGACTAATTGAAATGCTGTTAAAATTTCTGAGTAAAAAGTGTCTTGGATTTGAGCAAGACACCTCAGCCTCCATCCTTTAATTTCATTATCTAGGCAATAGAGATAACAGCACTTACCTCACTCACAGAACTGTAGTGGAGATGAATTAGATTATCTGTTTGTTTTAGGGTTTTCTATAGCAACTCTTTCCCTGGTGAATTCAATCTCCATGAAAAATTCCCCGATGGACTTCAGTGTAACATAATATTTGTAAAGTTCTCAGAAGATGATCAAAGGTGTATTAGGATGCTGTGCTTTACTTACAGAAAACACATGATATCGCCTTTGGTATTTCCAGTGGGAACCGACTGCACAAAACCCAGGAAGACTGATGAGAATATTGCAGAGTATCTCTATTTAGACTGGTAAAAAATGAATGAAATATTTTCCTTTTGGAACTCAGAGTTCCATCAAAATTTTCTGCTGGGAAATTTAAACATTCCCTTTCAGGGAGCCATTAATTTCTGCAGTTACATGAGCTTGTGGTATCTTATATGAATTGTAGTTCTGGATCCCTCATGCCTGTATTTTAGATATGTATAATGCTGACAGGTGGAACCAAACGTGGGATCTCTGGAGTTTAGTGCATGAGCCTCTACTGTGTGAGTTACAAGCCAGTTGGCTTTCAGCTAAGGCTGTAGAGGAGACTCGTTCTTTCTCTTAGTAAGTGGTCTAAGTGCTACTACATGAGACAGTGAACCACGCCCAGTAGGTGTTTGGCTTACATGTGGGTCTGGGCCTGGCTTCTCAACTGAGGTATATATGCTGTTATACATCACAGCCTTTCCCTATGGCTGAGCTAACTCAGTGTACGCAGAACTGTGATTTTTTCCCCAAACATCTAGACATTTCCAATTTTCTTTTAACTTCCATTCTGCAAAATGTTTGGCTATTTCAACTTCTTGTTTCCATTCAAGACAGAAAAACAAATGTCAAAAATCAGTATTTCCCACAAGAGAAATTGCACTTTTCTATCAGCTTTCCTGTCCAGTGCTAGTATTTTTCAAAGCACCTCTCACTATGACTTCTAAGTGTCAGTTCTGTCAACACTTCAATGTAGTTGCACGGGGGAGAGAATTCAGTTGAATCAAGTACTAGCAGATGCTCTGCCAGACTCAGAGTTCACTTAGTTTCCCAGCAAGTATAGTTGTAGTGAGTGTGGCACTTCATTTACGTGACGTGTAATTGCTTGGCATGTGTGTGACGATACATGGGAGGCCAATGATGTTGGCATAGACCAAGGGCTGCGCCTATCAGCTGGAGGACATCTCTAATTTCAGTTGACAGTCTTGTTCCTGCAAACCTGCGAGTGGAAAATGAGGCAGTGATGCCTGCAGTAATGAGCACAAAGTGGCGTAACATGGAAAGAGAAGCACTGACACCAGCTTATGGCAGGGACTTGCTTTTTGCACAGCATCAGACAGTGTTTACTGAGGAGAGCTTAAAGAAAACCAAATGACTGGAATCAGCTGAACAATTTATGAGACAGTTGCAGAGGGGCTTGTTTTAGAATTGTCACTAGAGACAGGCAAGGAATCTAAAATAGATTTGCTTTGTGGAATTACAATGTTCACAGGACAGGTGACCAAAAAATTATATAGCTCAAACTTGGATTTTGGGCAGCTATTTTTACTTTATTAATCTCACCAGCACATGGCATATTCTGAATGCATTGACCACCAAATTCTTTTTAGTATCTAAGTTGCACGTCCAGCACAGCATAGTATTCCTGTGTCCATCATAGTCCAGATAAGTAGCACCATTTAGGGATGTTTTAGTATCCATTGTGCTAAATGAGGACCTAACTCAATGTCCACTGCAGTCAAAGATAGTCTTTCCATTGACCCAATGAATGCTGTATCCACCCTAAATCAATTTTCCATCCCTCACTGAACTGGAATCTGCACGGAATCTTTCTTCCACATGCAGCCACTAGCAGTCTCATCTGGATTCAATATCTAGGTGGTTCCTTTCCATTTATCCAACACATAAATGGCTTTAATACCCACCCACTTACCTGGGAAATTCAGTACGCTGCCCCTGGATGCCTTTGAAAGGCAGTGCTTCCCCATACACAAGCACAGAAGCTGAGTGTAGAGAAGAAATGTTTAATAAAAGGAGGGAAGTAACTAGGCATTAATTTGGGAAAACACTACAACTAGGATTCATAAACCATAACCAGGAATGAAAGACCCATCCCAAATAGATTGGACAGTGTTCTTTTCCCCTCAGGTTCTAATGTCCAGCAAAGCAAAAGTCCCCTACACATGTCAAATCCTTCTCAACAGCCCGTTCACCATTGCAAACCTTTGTCAGTGCGGACCCAGAGTTCAGAGGTACATCTGCAGAGTTCATCTCCTACCCTGGGTGAGGTGGTAAAGAGGCTGCTCGGCGCACCTCTTCATATCACCATGCTGGCTGCTCATTGCACCTCTCTGCCACCACCCTGCCGGCTGTCAGACACCATCTGTTACCTTCCACTACTTGGCTGTGACCTTTGGATAGCTGCCTCTTAGTAATGTTCAGCTCTTTTGTAGGCAGGACAGAAACACAGCCTCATCTCAGGTGATTTCGGCTCTGATTGAAATAAAATAACAAAGAGGCTCCTACTGAAGCCCATTTAGCTCGGTTCTTTGAACAGTGAGTACAGGTCAAACCAATCTAGGAAGTAACCCTGGGGAGGGTGTGCAGTCTCCTGACCAAAATACCTGCCCCCGCCCCCTTCTTAATTTTCCCTAGCTCTGACAGTCTACCCCCTGCTTAACAAGGTCCTTTCTGCTAAGCATGAGCCTCCTTTGGAACAAATTAAGCACAGCCCATTCTGTATTCTCACAATAATAACACATTGGCAGCCATATTGTGTTACCCTGGTATTCAGTACTAACATAAATTGTGACCCAAGAAAAGCTATGTTGGTTACAACGAGCAAAATGCCACTCCATATGCTGAAAAGCTAGCAAATCTAAGCAAAGCAGGAGCAAACTGTATTTACATAAACACACCCAGGGTCTCTTCCCCTCTCAGCTAGCATTCAGGGAAAAATTACTCAGACCCTGCATCTGTGTGCAATTGGATGTTTGGTAGGAATGTTTTTGGAGATCATCCATGTAACTGCCACTCAGCTTCAGACCCAACTACCACTGGCTAAGAATGAAGATCCTTCCTGACAGTCTTCTAATGATGCCTGTCTCTTGGTCCACAGAGATACTGGCTTCAACAGGGGAAAAACTCTCAATCCACCCACACTTTTCCCAGAGCCCAGTAATAATAAATGAACTGGGTTAAGTAAATGCCATCACCTGTCATCTGAATTTACATCGTTCTGGGGAGGCTGGCTGATAGCAACTTCCACAGGATTTTGCTGGATCTCCTGATATCCTTATGTGTTTTGGGTCAAAAAAAAAAACCCATACAACAGGACCCATTCCACTGTGGTTAATCCAGACAATAACAGAAAGGAAGCTCATTAAGAGGAAATACACAGCTTTCCTGTTCTTTTGCTCCCTCCTGTGGAGGGCTAGGTCTGGGCCTCTTGAGGAAGAATGGGCTACATTTCCCTCCACCTCCACCCCACTTTTGCCATCTAATGGGCTGTGAGTATTGCACAATGAGAGACATAATATAAAGATTCCATCAGTGTCTTACATTTTGCTGTAGACCAAGCTACATGAAATGCTGTCAAAATATCTGCGTAAAAAGCGTCTTAGATTTGAGCAAGTCACCTCAGACTTCAACCCTAATTTCATTATCTAGTCATCCGATATAACAGTGCATCCTTCTTGAGTCATACTTTTGCTGAGCCACAGTATAGACACCATAGCAGCAGCTTCTTGGTACAATTTGAGGTTGCTTGGTACAATTTGAGGTTTCTTGGTACAATTTCATAGAGGACTCTGAACATCAGCGGGGAGATGTGAGGAGAATTTCATGGTCTACATTGATCCCTTTTGTTACCAGAAGATTTGAACCCAATTGCCTTTTTAATTAAAAGCACTTTATTTTCAATTTTACCTATTTTGGTATTTAAGGTTGTGGCCTTTCCTGTGGCTTTTTCAGGGAAAATTCCACTAACTTAAGGCTAGCTAGTCTGCCCCTAAAAGGACCCAGTTACAGTCCTCTGATTAAGAATAGGCAGTGAGCAGTGAGTTCTTTGAAAATAAAATGATATTTATTAAGATGTCAGGTTACAACAAAAGAGAAGAGACAGTGGTAATACAGGTTGGACCTCTCTGGTCTGGCACCCTCAGGACCCGACTGTTCCTGAACAAGGGAATTTGCCGAACCAGAGGCGAGTCCCTTGCTACTGGCTCCCCAGACGATCTTCCCTCTCCACTGCCAGCCCCAACCTCACCTGACCCCCGCTGGACTGCCATGCTGCTGTGGCCCTGACAGCCTGGACTGCCCTGGCCCCAACCCTGCTATCAGTGCTGCCTTGTCCCTGGCCCTGGGGTTCAATACGCTGCACCTGGATGCCTTTCATTATTGGGGTTGCCGTGGCTGCTGCATCTCCAACCCTGGCCCCACTGCTGGTGTCTCCGGTCCCGGCCCTGCTATCGGGGCTGCCGCAGTTTCCACATCTCTGGCCTCAGCCCCACTACTGTGCCTGCCACGACTCTCACATCCCCAGCTATGCTACTGGAGCTGCCATGGACCCTTCTGCACTACTGGGGTTCTGGCACCAATCCCAGTCCTGTTGGGCTCAGAGCCGCTAGCCCTCTTGCCTCTGGGGCTACCAGCTAGGACTCCCTAGTTCAGGAACACCTGAAAGACCACGGATGTTGCCAGAGGAGGGAGTTCCAGTTTTGGGAAGACCAACCTGTATATAAACATAAAACTGTAAAGCCCCGAGCCGGAATAAAGCAGCAGCCATGTTCATGCAAATGCCGCAGGGAAAATTTAAATCCCTGGGGCATTTGCAATTCCAAAGTGTCTCATTAGCATCCCTTTTCTGGAAAAGGGTGCCAATGTAGACACAACCATAGTGTCCATGGAACTCTGTAGAAGATCAGGGAATCACACATAGGTCTCCCAACTCCAAAGTTATTATCCAACCACCGGAGCATCTGTCATTTTCAGTAAGAGAGCTGGTGCACGAGGATGATGTTTTCGCAGTGATTTACTTTGCTAACAGATAGAATGCTGCATTTTGTGCATCTTGGGTTCATATCCAGGCATAGTGATTGACAAAAATTAAGCCAAGTTGGATGGTGTTTGGTCTTAATGTGAAGGCAGGGGATTAGACTTCAGGACCTCTTGAGGTTTCTTTCCAGCTCTAGTATTCCATAAACCTGGAGGTTAGGAAAGCATGTATCAGTATATCCAGGTCTGTGTCTGATAGGATGGGACTCAATTTTCTAATCAGTCACTCATGAAAATTGGTGGATGCTTCTTTTTGCTGCCATAGCTTCTTAACATCCAGTACCATTGAAATAGTCGGTAAGTCCCTACGTCTGTATATGGGTGTGACGGGGCACCATCGCCCCACACGGCGACTCCCGGCGAGCAGGCTTTGCTCGGCACCAGGGCGGAGGAAGCCCGGCAGTGCATGGCGTGCTCCCGTGCCGCACAATGGCTAGCCGAGCTGGCCAACCCACAGGTGGCGGGCTGGGAGCGCAGAGACAGGAGCGGGAACAACTCAGAGGCGTTCCCCCGACCCGTGAGCTCAGCGCGGTGGGGAGCCAGTGCAGCGCGAGGAAGTCGGAGCGCCTTGGCAACCCGCAAGGGGGAGGGGAGCTGGCGTGGAGAGGCGACAGCTCTGCCCCCGTGATGTCAGGTAGGACGGAAGTGGCGCGGCGTTTAAAAGCACCACCGCCATAAACCCAAGGGAGGGTGGAGAGAGTAGCCGGGCTGGGGAGCACCGGGAGAAACCTCCAAGAACGGCTTGGGGGTAGAGGGGTGCTCAGAGGCCAGTAATTCTGGTCCACCGACCCCTTTTTTGCATCGGCAGTCTGTCCGACAAATGAAAGGAGAGCCTGACGGCGGCGAGAAGCCGTGGGCAGGGAAAGGAAGCAGCCCAGGGCAGAACCCATTAGGGTTGGTGGGCTGACGAGTTACGGCAGGATGCCCCATCAGCCGGACCGGATCCAGACCGATCCGTGTCCTTAGGGCCCTGGGCTGGGGCCCGTGAGTGAGGGTGTGCCCGGGCCCCTCTTTTCCCCGCCCTGCGGCCTTGGTGGAGGAGGTAGTCTGCCCACGCCACTGAAGGTGCTGCAGCTGAGGCGGGAGGATCGTCCAAGCAGCCACCAAGGAAGGCATCCAAATGGCAATACCCCTCCCCCCAAGAGGGGGAGGCATAGGGTACCGCCGGAGAAGGCTGGTACAATGGGTATAACAGATGCCCTCAACAAGGGTTAATGTTATAGAGGAAACATATTCTTCCAAGAGTTTCCAAATTTCCACCAGCATTAGCTCAGTTCTCCACTTTTGTAAACTGCCAGAAACAAAGGACACTTTCCCAGCCTCCTTCCTACACATAAACTAAGTGATTGAAAAATTCTAATATTTTCACTTGACAAAACTCTTTAGTAACTAGCTCACATTTTGATGCCCCTCTCTGTATTGAAAAAAGATAGAGACTTACTATTATTAACAACAAATGCTTATTCCTACAGCAATCTTTTGAATGTTCCAGAACTGATGATCATTAGCAATTTTCCAAGTTTAAACATTAACAGCTCTTGAAATAAAGCTGCATGCAGTTGAGTGTCAATGTTGTGCACTTGACCTCAGCAACAGGGCAGTCTAGTAAACAACAGTTATATTTCTCTCCTAATTTCTATGGTTTTGATATGAAGTGTCATAAAAAAGCAAATAAAATGTATTAAATATTTCTTGTCATTTTTTGGTGAACATGAATGTTTTAGGGTGACATTTCCGGATCAGTATGGGCCGCTAAAAACCATCACTCTCAGTTTCAGCTTTCACCTGATATAATGGTGTGCCTCTAGCCAGGTCAAAAGGAGAGGGTCTGAAAATGTATGAAACCTCAGTATGTTTTGCCTGAGCTAGAAGACCTTTGACTTTTGCCTGTGCTAAAAGAACCAGCTCTGATAGTCATATTTCATCTCCTGAGTTTATAATACATTCATCTAATTATGGCTGTTGGGCTTGGTGTGTGTGACTTTGTCTACACTGCTGGCTTCTGCTGGCAGAGAGCATGCAAATGAAGCACTGATTAGCATTTTGTCACCCTTCCTTTGCATAATCTATTTGAGCTGTTTTTGTGCAAGGGGGTTTTGTGGAAAAACAAGCAGTGTGGACATTTCCTTTTTGTTCGAAACCCGCTTTTTGTGCAAGATCCTTATGCCTCTCTTGTTTTTGTGCAAAACCCCCTTGTGCAAAAACAGCTCAAATAGATTATGCAAATGAAGCATGACAAAATGCTAAGCAGCACTTAATTTGCAAAAAGCCAGCAGTGTAGACATATCCTGAGAGAGTGGCTCGGTAGTTGTGAATAGCCTGTGATAGATTGGAGATCACACTAGATGAGATGGTGGTTTCTGCCCTTAAACACGAGGGGCTAGTTTTGCAAAGATATTTAAATGCCTAACCCACAGACTTAGTTGCTTAAATCCCTTTTAGGACCACTGCAATTCATAAAACTCCTAGGGATGTCTAACATGTGTACTGCTGCATCAGGATGTCTATCTCCCATCTAAGCCCCTAAGTGATTAATAAACTAAGTACTTCTCCATCTAAATCATCTTGGGGTGGGGTGAAGGGAGCAGGGCACACCAATAGACATGTTCAGAAACTCAAGGTAGTCAAATTCATTGGCATAATGGATTGGATTGTGGATCTCCTAGGCTGTGTCTAGACTACATGCCTCTGTCGGCAGAGGCATGTAGATTAGACAGATCAGCAAAGGTAAATGAAGCCGCGATTTAAATGATCGCGGCTTCATTTACATTTACATGGCTGCCGCGCTGAGCCGTCAAACAGCTGATCAGCTGTTTGTCAGCTCGCGCGCTAGTCTGGACGTTCCCCCTGTCGACATCAAAGCCCTTTGTCGGCAGCCCCGTTATTCCTCGTGGAATGAGGTTTACCGGGGCTGCCAACAAAGGGCTTTGATGTCGACAGGGGGAACGTCCAGACTAGCGCGCAAGCCGACAAACAGCTGATCAGCTGTTTGTCGGCTCAGCGCGGCAGCCATGTAAATGTAAATGAAGCCGCGATTATTTAAATCGCGGCTTCATTTGCCTTTGCTGAACAAACAAATCTACATGCCTCTACCGACAGAGGCATGTAGTTTAGATGTACCCCTACTGTGTGGTTTCTACTCAAAACACCAGCATATAAAACATTGTCCCTCAGGGACCTTTTGCCCATCTCAACTTACAATTGAACTCATTAATTGCATTAAAATCCCTCATTCTCTTATGACAGAAGGTTGATAGGCTGAGAGCAATGCAGAAAGGGTGATGGCAGTTACTGAAAACAGGCAAGGAAAATGCAAACTGTTGGCTGGTGTTCAAATAGCCAACAGTTTAACATAGCTTTATAGCAAACCAAATAGTCCAAAATAATTTACTGGAAGCTTTGCAGGAAGAGACCTTTAATCAATATTTGCTTCTTAGCATGTGCACTAGACTTTATTTGTGGTTAAAATTTGTTTAAAACATGAAAAGCAGAGGGAAAGATTTGCTTTTGTTTTCATCCGTTATATATGTGGTGGTATACCAGTATAATTTTCCCATGAAATCAATACAAACTCCTGGTTCATATGTTTCACATGGCTGATGTTCTTTAGCAGCTAAGTACAGTATACAGTCAAATTAAAAGCTGTACACGTTTAATTTAACAAAAAGCAAGACCAAGGAATAAAGGGTGCAGCGAAGGGTAAAAGTGAAAAGTTAACACACATAATTAATTAATTTCTGCAATCTGCTTTATTATATGTTCTCAAAGCCGCAGAAGCTGCCGTAGGAGGTGAATATTTTAAAGGCAAAGGAGAGACATTATCACCTCCTTTGTTAGCAAGGGAGAAAGCCCTCAATTAATGTCATCTGAATAACAGACTAGTCACGTTTTAGCACATACTCCTGGGCTAAGCCTGGAGAACGAGTCACTTATGAAAATGGACAAATAAAATAAAGACTCTTGGCATTTGACTGTTGTTCTGTTTTAATTGTGTTTGAAGGGTCCTCAAAGAGATTATAGGAAGCTGTGTTTAATATGTAGGTCTTATAGAAAGATTCCCATTGATTTCAATGACCCTTGGATCAAGCTCATGTAGCACTTTGCAAATGGAGACCTCAAAGCCCCATTACAAAGAGTAGAAAATATTTTATAGAGAGGGAAACTGAGACCCAGAGAGGGGCAGTGGCTTGCCATAGGTCACACAGCTGGTCAGTGAGAGAGATAGGCCTAGTCTACACTAACATAGGATGTTGATCTATGTTACACAACTTCATCTATGTGACTAACTGAACTAGATGTACTTACCATAGTATCTTCCCCATGGTAACTCAACAGCTGGCACTCTCCTGTTGACTCCCTTTACTCTTCTCATTCTGGTGGAGTACCAGACTACACAGGAGAGCATTCAGTGATTGGTTTATACTATTCTAGACATGATAAATCAGCCCCAGTAGGATTGATGGCTGCCCATTGATTCAGCAGATAGTGAAGACATGTCCTTAGAAATAGACCCCTGGTGTCCTCACATGCAGGCTAATATCCCAGCCCTGTGCACCATACTATTTTTATTGATTATTATTGTATTAATTCTTTTGAGCCCCAGTCATGTCTTTGGCCTCATTGAGCTCGGTTCTGTACAAACCCAGAACCAAAAGACAGTCCATGGGTCAAAGAACCCGTGTCTCCTTTTTAATGAATGACTATCTTTCCTGTTGAACTTCGAGTCTATGTGAGAGACGTCATGAGTGTTGGCAGTCCTACTTCTCATGCGGTGGCCTGGAATGAAGGGATCTTTTATCACAGAGAGGTTATACTGAAAAATAAGCATGACTCACTAGAAGTACAATTAAAAAGCCCCACACTTCTCTCATTTTAAAATGTCTATTAAAACCATTTTTTTGTTTGCTTTTGACATTGGCTAAATCAGTGCGCTTGTAGGGATGAGTACTTTAACCAGCCATGGGGGCCTTTCTGTTGACTGACCCTGTTTGGAGATATTACGTTCTGCCCAAAGCTTCTCAGTTAAGATTGACTCATTGTGACAAAAAGTGGCTTGATAATTCCTCCCAGTTCTGAGAGAGGTGGAAAGTAGGATGGAGAACAACTCATCACCTGCTCTTGGAAAACAGGGCATGTGCGCAGAAAAGAAATGCACTTTATGGAGAATATCAAGACTTTAAGGAAGCAGACGATATGAGATTTAGTGCGAGTCTTGTGAAAATGAGGTAACTTTAAAAAAAGTTCTACTGCATTTTCCGAAGAATAGCGGGCAACAGTGAGGGAGTGCAGTGGCATAAATGTATGAGGAATATAGACTTGGACTACACTACATACCTATATGGGCATAACACTCAGTGGTACGAAAAATCCAACCCCCTGAGCAACATAGGTATATGAACCTTAACCTGACATGTAGACTGTACTATGCTGGCAGGAGAACTTCTTCCACCAACCCAGTTACCACCTCTCATGGAGGTGGAGTTATTAAGCTGACTGGAGAGCTTTCTCCAATCAGCTTGTAGCGTATTCACCACATGCGCTAAAGCAATGTGTAGCAGTGCAGTCATGTAGACCTATGGGGGGTTGTGGTTATATGCTCAGGAGGTGAGTCTGCTCCACCATCAGACAGATGAAGATGTAGGAGAGAGAAGATTTTAGTGGGTATTGTATGAGAAAAGTTAGGGAGGGTAATTCATAGTTGACGTGCCCTGTTGCCAACCTCCTATGTTTAAACATACAAGATTAAAAAATATATGAGTGTTTTTATTTGTGTAGTGTATAGGAATTGTGTAGTATTCTTGTTTTCTGGGGTGTTCTTTTCCTGTTAGGGTTTGTATTTTCAAGCTTTTCTCTGTAACAATGAGAGCTAGAAGCATTCTTTATTTGTTAATAAAAGTGGACATTCTTACAGTGGATGAGAAGCTAGATATGAGTCAACAGTGTGCCCTCGTAGCCAAGAAGGCTAATGGCATATTAGGGTGTATTAGGAGAAGCATTGCCAGCAGATCTACAGAAGTTATTATTTCCCTTTATTTGGCTCTGGTGAGGCCACATCTGGAATATTGTGTTCAGTTCTGGCCCCGCCCCCCACCATAGAAAGGATGTGGATGCATTGGAGAGGATCCAGCGGAGAGCAACCAAAATGACTAGGGGGAGCACATGACCTACGAGGAGAGGATGAGAGATTTGGTCTACAGAAGCGAAGAGTGAGGGGGGATTTGATAGCAGCCTTCAACTTCCTGAAGGGAGGTTCCAAAGAGGATGGAAAGAGGCTGTTCTCAGTAGCGACAGATGGCAGAACTATTTCACTAGGAGGGTAGTAAAGCCCTGGAATGGGTGACCTAAGGAGGCAGTGGAATCCCCGTCCCTAAATGTTTTGAAGTTTCAGCTTAACAAAGCCCTGGCTGGGATGATTTAGTTGGGATTGGTCCTGCTTTGGACAGAGGGCTGGACTCGATGACCTCCTGAGGTATCTTCCAGCCCTAGGATTCTATATAACAACATCACTCCAGTGTTCAAGGCTTTAGCATAAAATACCAAATACTGAGAAGCTTGCAGGAGAATTGTGAAAGATGGCAACATTGTTAATCCACAACACAATGTTAGGCACTGCCCTGTAGTCCACATGCAGGCCGGACGTGGGCAAACTGCACTGGAGTTCCTTCTGCATAAAAAACTTCAGGATCAAGCCTGTGATCTGAATGCACAAAGTGCTGTGCTAAATCAAGCTTAAAATATATCTTAAATTGGTGCAGATACCCGTATGGCGCTGGCACTGCCATTTGGAAACAGCGCTGTCACTCAGGGTGTGTCTAGACTACAGGTTTTTTTCAAAAAAAGTGGCCTTTTTTCAAAAAAACTATACCTGCCTCTAGAGACTATCATAGAATAATAGGACTGGAAGGGACCTCAAGAGGTCATCGAGTCCAGCCCCCTGCCCTCAAGGCAGGACCAAGCTCTGTCTACACCATCCCTGACAGATGTCTATCCAACCTGTTCTTAAATATCTCCAGAGAGGGAGATTCCACCACCTCCCTTGGCAATTTATTCCAATATTTGACCACCCTGACAGTTAGGAATTTTTTTCTAATGTCCAATCTAAACCTCCCCTGCTGCACTTTAAGCCCATTACTCCTTGTCCTGTCCTCAGAAACCAAGAGGAACAAATTTTCTCCTTCCTCCTTGTGACACCCTTTTAGATATTTGAAAACCGCTATCATGTCCCCCCTTAATCTTCTTTTTTCCAAACTAAACAAGCCCAGTTCATGAAGCCTGGCTTCATAGGTCATGTTCTCTAAACCTTTAATCATTCTTGTCGCTCTTCTCTGTACCCTTTCCAATTTCTCCACATCTTTCTTGAAATGTGGCGCCCAGAACTGGACACAGTACTCCAGCTGAGGCCTAACTAGCGCAGAGTAGAGCGGCAGAATGACTTCACGAGTTTTGCTTATCAACTGTCGACAGCGGTAAACCTCGTTTTACGAGGAAGAACACCTTTTTCAACAGAGATCTGTCAAAAAAAGGTGTGTGTGGATGCAGGGAGCTAGTTCTGTTGGAAAAAAGGCCTCCAGGAAGAAGCCCTGGTGGATAGTCTAGCCTCTACATGCAGAGCACCTCTGTGGTTCCTGGCTGCAGCCTCTTAAAGGCACAGGCACCCAGACAGACCTTGCTGTCCGGCAGCTATTCAGAACACCCGTGCCAGCCGTGCTGGCCACATCCCAGCCTCAAGGCCCCCCCTGGCCTTCCTTGGGACAGAGACGAGGACCCACCCAGGGGCACCGAAAGGGGGGCATCAGCATGGTCAGGGCCAGAAATAAAAAACTGGCTGAGTCTCTGGTCCCAGGAAGAAGCCGTGCAGGCCCTGCGAACACACTGCAGGAATGCGGACGTTTATGGGCGCCTGGCCCAGGGACTGGCCACCAAAGGGCATCACCCCTGCACCATGGCACAAGGAAGGGCCAAAGTCAAAGAGCTGCAGCAGGGATATGCCAAGGTCTGGGACCAGAGCTCCTGCTCCGGGGCAGCCCCAGAGAGCTGCCCTTACTACCAGGAGTTGGAGCAGATCCTAGGTGGTGGAGAAGCCCAGACTCCACTGCATTTGGTGGAATCTGGGTTATCCCACCACATCATGGACCGACCTCTCCTGTGGGAGGAAGACCAGGCAGGAGAGATGGCAGAGCTGTATGAGGAGGAGGAGGAGGAGGAAGAGGAGGCAGCAGGGACACTGTCCCAGGAGCCAGTCCTCCAGAGCCCAGAGGCCTCCCAGGCTTCCGTGGACATCGGGGAGGGAACAGCAGGTGAATGCTTTGAGGGGTCACTGCACACGGGTGGGCTGGCAGTGTGGGGGGCCAGCTAGTTCCATTGACACTGTGGGGGCCCTGTGAGGCTTTCAGGCCACTGCCCAGCTCACACGCAGTATCACATGTAACACCCCTGAGTCTCCTGTCCAAAAGAGAGCCCCCCCCCCAGCCCTTGGGGACAACAGGGGTGCACACAGACATTGATTGTCTCCTCCACAGCCGGACCTTCTACCCAACAGGGGAGCCTCACACCTGCCCCACCACCATCCCGGACCTGTGGCACCCCCAGGCACTGGCTGGTCTACATGGACCTGGTGAAGGAGCATGTAGTGGCTCTGCAGGACCTGAACAGGACCCTCCAGCAGAGGACGGAGGTAGAGGCCGAGTGGTGCACGAGGCTGCTGGATGAGCTGGTTCAGCAGCGCACTTCCATCTGTGCCACAATGCGGGAGATCCTAGCCTTACCTGCCCCTGTCACGGGCATCGCTCCTCCTGCATGCCAGGCCCCTGCTCCCCCTGCTCCTCCAGTCTCCCCTTCCCCCCAGCCCCTCCTGCTCCCGAGCCCTCACAGGCCCAACAGCTGCCCCACCCCTGCCCCGGCCAGGACTGGCTCTCACTCCACCCAAGCCCAAGGCCGTGGTGATGCCAGGATGCAGGAAGGTGGCAGGACCTTGTGATTAGGGAAACAGCGGCTTGCTTGAGCCTCCCTCCCCCTCCAGCTTTTCAGTCCCCTACCAACCCAGTTAAAGGACATTTCAGTTACGTAACAAAATCTTTGTTTTTGACTGACAGATTTACTTTGTAAACAGAATTTTTTGTTATTAGAAACACTAGCAGTACAGAACAGGTGCGAACTGTGTATAAAACCCCTTTCTCTTGTTACTGCTCAACTGTTTATAAACAAAGAAAACTGGGTCTCTGTCTTCTTAATGGGAAGAGAGTGAGGGTTGTGGAGGGACAGGTAGGGCTGGGCCAGGCTAAACCCCCCATGGGGGAGGCCCTGGGGAGAGTCAGTGGGCTCCTTCTGAGAATCTCTCCCTCAGGGCCTCTCGGATTTGGACACCAGCCTGGTGAGCCTGGCAGAAGGCAGGTGTCTGGGGCTGCTGAAATGGCCTGTCCTCGCCATCAGCACCTGTCCTCACCCGGGCAGGAAGGCCTCCCCTTTCCTCTCCACCAGGTTATGGAGGGTGCAACATGTGGCCATCACCTCTGGAATGTTGCATTCGCCCATCTCCAGCCATGTGAGGAGGCATCGGAACCTCCCTTTCAGCCAGCCAAAGGCGCATTCCACCTGGAGGCGAACCTGGTTAAGATGCATGTTGAAAAGCTCCTTGCTCGCATCCAGATGGCCGGTGTAGGGCTTCATGAGCCACGGCATCGGGGGTAGGCCGCGTCAGCCACTGTGCACACTGGCATCTGCACGTCCTCGAGAGTGAGGTGCCGCTGGGGAAAAAATGTTCCTGCCTGCAACCTGTGGTACAGGTAGGAGTTATGGAATATGTTGGCATTGTGTGCCCACCCCAGCCACCTGACACAAATGTCCGTAAAGTGTCCCCGGTGGTCGACCATTGAATACTAGCCCTTCCTGTTTATAAACTGGGCTGCTCGATGGGGCGGTGCGTAGATTGGGATGTATGTCCCATCGAGGGCTCCTCCGCAGTTCGGGAAGCCAAGGGTAGCAAACCCAGCAAGGATGTTGTCCAGGTCCCCAAGACGGATGAGCCTCTTCAGCAGCTCCGCATTTATGGTCCACTGAGCGGTGGCTGTCGGGGGTGGCCAGCTTCCACAGGGCGATTGTGACCCGCTTCTGCAGGGGAATAGTGGGCCGCAGGTGTCTATCCTGGTGTTCCAGAGCAGGGGCGAGCCTGGCACACAGCTCCAGGAACGTGGCCTTCCTCATCCAGATGTTGCAGAGCCAGTGGTCGTCGTCCCAGAGCTGCATGACAAGCCAGTCCCACCAGTCCAAACTCATCTCGTGTCTCCAAATCTGCCTGTCCCCAAAAAAGTTTGGGGGAAGGACAGAGCTCCTGCATCTTGGAGGAGGGTCTCCTCAGCGTGGTCCATATGGGGCAGGAGCTTCATGACAGAGTCATGCAGATGCAGCAGAAGCTGCAGTATGGCAGCATGGGGCCATCGCCTGCGCAGGGGCAGCTTAGGCTCCATGGCCAAAAACATGGTGAGAAGCAGAAAAAAACCCTGCAAATAAACTGCTGTGGTGTCCGAGGAAGCAGAGCAACCAGAGTAAGAACTGCAGCAGCTTTGCTTTCCTTCAAGGAAGTAGGCAAGACAGAAGCAGGAGCAGAGCAACGGCTGTCCAAGGGGATCCCTTTAAGCACACATCTCTGCAAAGGGCACGCAGCAGCACCTGGAAATAAAGGCTGCCCCCATGCCCTGCCAGAAGCACTTCCAGGTACCTTCTTTTTTTGGCAGGGTGTCCAGTAGTCCGGACGCTCTTTTTCAAAAAAGTGGATCGATTTTTCGGTTCGCAGAATGTAATCTAGATGCTCTTTTTCGACAGAGGCTTTTTCGAAAGATACTGTCGAAAAAGCTTCTGTCAAAAAAAGCGTGCAGTCTAGACATAGCCTCAGTTAGGTCAATCCAGCTACATCACTCAGGCATGTGAAAAATCCACATGTCAACCTTACCCAGAGGGTACCCAGTGCTAGCTGGCTGAGATAATCTTCAGTCAACAGAGCTACTGCCTTTTGAGGTGAATTAACCCCAACAGAGGAAGAACCCCTTCCATTGCTGTAGGGAGTGGCTACATGGAAGCACTACAGCTTTAACAAAGCTTTCTGTTTTAACAAAGTTTTAACTCAACCCCTCCCAGGGTTTCAGCCCGCTCGTAGCAGTATTCACACTGACCCTTGAAGCTTGTCCCACCAAGATCTTTTATTAAAAAAAAACGACACCTGGAGTGAGGAGGCCTGGCAGGACACCGTGCTACCGAAGTCAATCTCCTCCCTCCCCCCCCCCCCCAGGCTATGTCTAGACTGGCAAGTTTTTCCAGAAAATCATCTGATTTTGCAGAAAAACTTGCCAGCTGTCTACACTGGCCGCTTGAATTTCCGGAAAAGCACTGACGATCTCCTGTAAAATCATCAGTGCTTTTCCGGAAATGCTATGCTGCTCCCATTCGGGCAGCGAAAGGGCCATTGAAGACAGCATAGTACTGTTTTCCGCAAAAAAGCCCCGATCACGAAAACGGCAATCGGGGCTTTTTTGCGGAAAACTGCGTCTAGATTGGTCACGGACGCTTTTCCGCAAAAGCATCCTGCCAATCTAGACGTGCTTTTCCAAAAATGCTTTTAACGGAAAATTTTTCCGTTAAAAGCATTTTCGGAAATTCATGCCAGTGTAGACGTAGCCGCACTGTAAATACTTGCTGGAAATGACAAGATGAACTGCCGATCTCATGTTGGTAGTGAGTGGGACAGATCCACCTTAATCACAGATGCTAACGAGGAAGCCTCTTTTCATTGCAGTTAAAGAATTGTACATGTTATAGCTGAGAGAGACATATTAAGTCAACCCATCCATTCCTCTGCTAGTGCAGCATGGCTCCTTATGGCATGCTACATTGGCCAGCATTTTGTCCAGTCTCTGCTTAAACTGCCTCACGCAATGAGGCTTCCACTGCTTCCCTTGGAAAAAAAAACAACAGCCGTTCAACAGTCTGGCATGTTACACTACCAGCTTCGTGTGGCTTTAAAATCACCATGGTTCAGACTTGTATTTGATTTCCACTCAGCCTCACACATTGTCAGCATTGTCTCAGGCTCTATAGCTGGCTGCTAGGCTGCGCACATTATAATATCGGAAATAAAGCGGAGAGGGCTTGATCTAATGAAGTCAATGGGAAGGTGCCCATAGACTTCAAAGGGTGTTGGATTAGGCCCCTGTTCAACACCTATTGGCTGCTGCCTGCTAAAGAGGGTGCAAAGGATGGGGGAAGAATAGGAAGGCAGAGAGAGGAATATTGATTTGTTTTATCTTCACGTCTCATTGCAAAGTTTCACCCAAAGTTAAAATAGACCCTCTTGTTCGGGTTATTTCCTTTTTTTCTCAAAGAACTATAAGAGGGAGGCAGAAGGAGAAAGGAATTGTAAAAAAAATAGGCAGTGGCAAGAAAAGAAACACGTCCGACATGCACGCAGCAGAAGCTCAGCTGCTGCTCTGTCACACTGAAGCTGAGCGGTGAGCTGACAGGTCTCCTCACTCAGCTTGCAGATGAGCAGGCTCCGGGGTGATGGATAGCCCGGCTCAGCAGCAAGGTCAAAAGGAATTTCACAGGACAGGTGGGAAAAACACCCTCAGATCAGTTGGTAACAAATGCTTTTAATTAAAGGCCCATTGTGTCCAAGAATTATCGTATTCGGTGTGGGCTGTAATTCTCTCTGCAGCACGGTTATTTTTATCAGTGTGTAGTAAGATGAGGGCTTGAAACATATGCCTAGGCAACATAGGCCTGGTATAAGGCCTGAGGCCTAGACAGCAATGGGCAAGACTCTGCTAATATAAAGCAATGTTAAGCTGTGAGCAAGAAGCAGGCATTGCTAACAGAATCTGGCACAAACTGGATTAAAGGTGTAAAACACTAAATGGTGCCAGGCGCAGGCTATAAACACTTGCCAGGAAGATCAAAGCAGAACACCTAATGAAGAGACATCTTGGCACCAACTTATAAATAACAGACAAATAATAGACGTGCTGGCCCAGGTACAGAACAGGGTCTAAACTGACCACATGAGAGATAGTGATTGAACCCCCATGTACAAGGTAATGTCAGGAGTAATGAGTAATTTGTTTGTACCTGTTTATAGAAGTGTACCTCAAGGGAGTTGTCCTTGTCTGGCTTTGGGAGCAACAGAGGATCCCGCCACTGACTGAGTTGGTCCGTTGTCTAGAGTACAGATGAGTCGTGGTTCAGCTGAGTCTCCTGACCATTATTATTGTACTCCATTGGACAATAAACCTGTCCTGGTGCCATCAATCCTTATCTGATTCTGTGGTCTTTGGGAGATCTCTCAGAGTCTGCTGTGTTGACTGTTTGCACAAAGTCAACACAACACACAGGAGGAGCATGTGCATGCTGCCAAATATTTATCATCTTTGATGGAGCAGGACACCTGTCAGGACACCACAGTGGGGACTTTTGGCTACCAGAGGGCACAGAGAGGCTATTCACTTTACACAACATAGAAAAGGCAAGGCACCTTCCTGGAAGAGCTTACAGTCTGAGCGCTCTGTTTCTTAAATACTTGTGCTCACAAATACCGTCACACCCAGATGCAGTCCTATTGAAGCCAATGGGATTTCTCATGGAGTTAATCAATCCTGTAGCTGACTCTATGTGAACATAGGGGTACAGCTGCACAGAATTAATTGCAGAATTGAGATCTCTGCTTACAGGTTTAACAAACGGTCCCGGCACTTTACAAATTATTGACAAGAACAAACAACAAAATACAAGTGGTTTAAGCAATGTTACTAAAGTCGCAAAGTCAACCACTGATAAGATAGGAAATCATAGAATCATAGAACACTAGAACTGAAAGGGACCTTGAGAGGTCATCAAGTCCAGTCCCCTGCCCTCACAGCAGGACCAAGCATTGTCTAGATCATCCCTGATAGATCATTCTATCCAACTTGCTCTTAAATATCTCTAGTAATGGGGATTCCAGAACCTCCCTAGGCAATTTATTCTAGTGTTTAACCACCCTGATAGTTAAGAAGTTTTTCCTCATGTCCAACCTAAACCTCTCTTGCTGCAATTTAACCCCCATTGCTTCTTGTCCTATCATCAGAGGCCACCCCTCCCAGCTTGATATCACTTGCAAACTTAATAGTCGTACGCTCTATGCCTTCATCTAATAAAATCATTGATGAAGATATTGAACAGAACCGGTCCCAAAACAGACCCCTACAAAACCCCACTGGTTATGCCTTTCCAGCATGATTGTGAACCATTAATAACTACTCTCTGAGAACATTTATCCAGCCAGCTATCAAGTTATGTACCAACCTTATAGTAGCCCCATCTATGTTGTATTTCCTTAGTTTATTGATAAGGTCATGTGTTAAATGGCATACTAAAGTCTGGGTATACCACGTCCACTGCTTCTCAATTATCCACAAGGCTTGATATCCTATCAAAGAAAGCTGTCAGATTGGTTTGACATGATTTGTTCTTTACAAAACCATGCTAGCTGTTACCTATCAACTTATTTCCTTCCACATGTTTGCAGATGAATTCCTTAATTACTTGCTCCATTATCTTCTCCGGCACAGAAGTTAAACTGACTGGTCTGTAGTTTATGGGGTTGCTCTTATTTCCATTTTTATAGCTGGGCACTATATTTGCCCTTTTCCAGTCATCTGGAATCTCTCCCGACTTCCATGACTTTTCAAAGATGATAGCTAAAGGCTCAGATACCTCCTCTATCAGCTCCTTGAGTATTCCAGGATGCATTTAATCAGGCCCTGGGGACATGCACTCATCTAACTTTTCTAAGTAATTTTTAACTTGTTCTTTTATTTTAACTTCTAAACCTACCCCATTTCCACTAGCTTTCTCTATGTTAGGCATCCTGTCACCCTCTAACTTCTTGGTAAAATGACAAAGTTAATTATTGATTTATATATAATTTCCTAGATTAAGGTATTTTTAAAAACATGCAAAAACCAACATCTATCATGTACAATGGTAACAACCATTTCCTTGATGGGAAATCACTGGGGCATGCATCCAGGACTTCTAATGCTGCAGCAAACTTTGTACTACTTCAGTTAAAAGGGTAATAGCATTTGATGGTAGCAGAGCTAGCCGGTTGTCATCTGTGGATCAGCCATACACTTTGCAACTCAAATGGGCCCAGGGCTCCTGCAGTAGCAGCTGTGGCTTGGAGCCTCAGCCCCTTTAACTGCCCTCCAGAGCCCATCGCAGGATTCTCTAGGCAGTGCTAAAGGATGGCAGGAGGGGTGTGCAGTGTGTTCTGGGCAGCACTGAGGGCTGGTTTCACCCAACCCTACGCTTCTGCTCAAGGCTCTGCCCCTGTTGGGAGCATGGAGTTGGGCCTCCCACAGCCTTGCCCAGGGGGCCAGCAATTCTGTCGTCTTCCCTGTGTGTATCACAAACACCTGCCCAAGTGAGCATTTTTACTGCTAGATATCTCTATATCAGGAGTGAGGAACCTACGGCTGATCCTGCCCATGGCTTGCCTTCATCTGGCTTGTGAGGTACCAGGCTTGCCTCCAACGCAGGGGAGCGAGATGGCTCTGGTGCTCCTGCCACACAGGGGCCACTACAAGAGCCAATCAAAGCAAGCCAGGGCAGGATCCAGGCCTTGGGCTCTGCCTGCCAGAGGGGAGGAATCACTCTGTGTAGGTTCCATCTCCTGTCATTGTCATTGGCCGATTATTGGCCAATGGGAGCGTTGGGGCAGTGCCTGCATGGAATGCTTCCCTGCACTTCACAGCCGCTGTGCAAAGACACTTCCCTCCTCCCCCAGCTGTTCCAGGAATACGTGACCCCTCCCTTGACCCCTTCCTTGACCCCTCCCTTCCAGCACCGCCACGGTGCTCCTGCACCCCGACTGATTTTTCTGTGGGTCAGTGGCCCCTGACCCAAAAAAGGTTCCCCGCCTCTGCTCTATATGGAAGTTTTTAATGCCTCTGAAGTTTTTAAGAAAACAAACCTATAATGTGAACTAGACAAGTTTCAGCATATTCTGTGTAAGAGTAGATGATGATAATTATGATGTTTTAAAAGCTGTAATATTCTAACCCTGTAGGCCTCGCACTAGGCACAAATCAGTTTAATACTGGGTGCCTGTAATGAGGCTACCTCTGTACACTCATTTTTAGGTGACTAAATATGGGACCTGATTTTCAAAAGTGCTGAACATTCAGTCACTGCCACTGACTTGATGCATCCTTTTTTAAAAATAAAATTGTGCTCTGGGGTCCTTAAGCATGTACGACCCTCTATAAAAAGAAACTAGAATTACTATCATAATATGACATTTCCCCCCTTGTATCCTTGTTTCTCACCCCTCCCGAACACATGATATATATATATATTTTTCTAACTGTTCTTTAAAATAATACCAAAGACATTCTAAACGCAGCAGGGCAATTTAAAAATAATGATCCAAAAGCCTCACATTTGTATGAAACAGGGCAATTAAGTAGCAGTTGGAAGGCCGTAATTCCAGCTGGTGAATATGTGGATTGTACTTTATTTTCAGATGCTTGCCTTAGGCTTGCACCAGTCACTTTCGATTACAAGTTTCTATGGACCATTGGGTGTGGAGAGCACTGAGCAATTCTGGTCATTGGCTAATTATTACGCTAAGGCAGTGATGCCCAACTTTTCCAGCAAACAGACTCCTTTTCAATCTATTAAAACTTTACGGACCCCTCCAAACAATATATCTGTGACTGTAGCCAGCATGTCCTTTGACCCACGTTGCTTCCCGCAGCTTGGGGAGCAGCACAGGCTGAATGACTTGCTGGTGGTCTGCATGGAGCTTCTCAGCTCCCAGGTTTCTGTCAACCCCCTACAGTTCCGTCGCAGACCACCAGGGATCCGTGGACCACCAGTTGGGAATCACTGCCCTAAGGAAATTTGAATTCTTGTGCCCTCGTCCGCTTGTGCACAGTTTTACTTCCCGTGTCAGTACAAAATGGACCTCACGCAGGGCTAATTTGTTAATGAGAAGGAATTTATTTAAATTTCAAGAGAAGGGACCTAACTAGTTGCACACAGTTAAATGACAGACCAACTGGGTCTCTGTTAAGCCAATGGAGACACTGTAATAGCCTGAAGTTCCTGATTGAGCCGAAGAGACTATCTGTTCCTACTGCCCCTTAACATTCATTGTCTCCTCTGCATAATAACCATGGAATGGGATATACTTGGAAAAGGATGGGGAGTTAGGCCTCCAGGGTTTCATTCTTGGCTGATACTGACTCCTTGAGTAGACTTGAGAAAGCCATAACTAACCTCATCACTGACAATAGGTTATTTTTAGCTGAGGCTGTGCATCAGTTTCCTGAGTGTCAAACAGGTGTTTATACCTGTTGTAAGGGTTAAGTAGTGTGAGGAAAGAATACTGAGATCCTTGGATGAGAGCTGCCCCTTACTAGCCACCTATTGGTGGCAGTGGAAACAAAGATGGGCCTGAATTGTAAAATGCGGATCTGGTTCTAATTTATGAACAAATAAAGTTCAAGCGTGTACAGCTGTTTGGGAATGGCCCTCTCTGCCTAGAGAGCATTAGAGCAGTGTTTCTCAAACTGTGCTCCGCGGAGCCCTGGGGAGTGCGGGGCCCAAACAGCCGCTTCCGCCACTTGCTCCCCCATGGTGGCCCGGCGAAGCGGCATAGAAGTCAGCCGAGCTCCACGGCGGGAGGCGAAGGGGGGCGGGGCAGTGACGTTCATGGCTAGGAGGCAGGGCCTGGACCCTCTGTCACGCTGCACGTCACCGTCCCGCCCCTCTTCGCCTTCCACCGTGGCACTCGGCTGACTTCTGCGCTGCTTCGCCGGGCCACCGTGGGGGAGCAAGTGGCGGAAGCGGCTGTTTGGGCCCCGCACTCCCCATGCAGCATGGGCCACCCAGAGGGAACAGCCAGCATTTCAGCAACAGCGCCCCCCAGAGGAAACAGCCAGCATTTCGGCGTTATAGACTCACAGACACTGGGCTACTATATATATGATTTGTTGAGAATGGGCATGTTTTGACAGTTAAAAACCTATGCCACTTCTAACATTACCCATAATAAAACTTGCTACTGTAGTATTGTGCACAAATTCCCTCTTTTACACAGGTAAATTAGCCTCAGATACAACTCCCAGCCCCAGAGTAAACAGAGAGGGGACACTCCTGTCTGGAGGAGAGAGAAATCAACTATTCTAAAGATGACAGTTGATACTTTCAGTGCAGGCCAGCTGCTACGGGAAAGGCTGCAAGTGATCTTGGAGAAAGCACCTTCACAGATGGCTAAGAAAAACTTATGAGGCATCATAGATCCAGGGGAGCAGTGGGGCTGGGATTCTAGTAGTCAAGAGTGCAAGTAATCATTCAAACAGCTCCTTCTTCTGCACTCTGTCTTCCTTCCTCAACCTGAAGTCATGCTCCATGAATCTGCCCATCAATTTCTCCTTGGGCTGTGTGGTCTCTCTCTGCCTTTCTGCCTTCATGTGTCCTTATTCTTTTGACATTCCATTCGGTCCTTCTGGAATTCTAGCTGCTGATTCATTTTATCGAGCATCTTTCCTACCGGCTTATTCTTTCTCCTTGTTTTAGTAGCTGGGTCCTTCAGGCTCCTACTACTGTGCATTTGCCCTGCAGAAGTGGCAGGACCTTGAAAGGAAAAAGAAAGTGTTTTTTTGTTGTCTGACTATGAAAAAAATACATTTCCTACCATCAAAAGAGCTGCATTCATTCAAGGTGAAAAGATAGCAATTTTTTATCACCAGGTTTGATTTTATTTAGTAAAAAACACTGGCCATTTTAGATGTCTTTTGGATTACCAAAACAATTTCTAGATCCCCTCCATTTTTCCTGGGGGGTGGGAAGGGAGGACTTATGAGTGGCCTAGGAACTTGATATAGTTTTTCAGTCCTTTCAGGCAGGTCAAACTCTGGAGAATACTGATATTTTGAATGTTACCAAGTAGAAGCATGAATTTCTGTTCCAGGCCAATAGAGAACAGGCATCTGTCTATGCTGAGGAGATATTTAGGCATCTAGTAACCAACCAGCACATCTCAGAATAGAGGGGGTCCATGAGTCCCAGAAGAGGCCTTAATAAGTCTGTCCTCCCCTGAAATGCAACCAACCAGCTGCAGTTACTACTCCATTAGAAGTTAGCTTTCCTCACCAGCTAGAAAAGGGCAAACATCTGTGGCAAAATCAGTCTATAGGTGAGTTATAGCCTCCTTACAAGCACCCTTCATGCAGAGAGTGGATGGTTAATAGTTTGGACACCTATATTAAAGCCAGCTATAGACCAAATATGTTCTCTGGGTTTGTTTGGAGTCCTAACAGTTATTTTTCTGAGGGGACTCAGTTTATAGGCAGTTTGGGAGAGTGCAGGTATCGATGTTTGTTATAAGGTACGCTATATTAGCTGGGACGGATACATGAAACTATTAATTGTGGAGCCCAACCTATATTTAGAATAATGAGTAACTAATAGGATTCCTGTGATAAGAGGATAATTAAGGAGCAAAAACAGAAACATTGTAGCAAAAACTATCAGGCTCCACCTCCACTTCTGCGCTGCTCAGCCAGGCCGCCGCGTGGGAGCAAGCGGCGCAAGCAACCATTTGGGCTCCACGCTCCTCATGCAGCACGGGCCGTTTGGGCTCCGTGGTCCTCCAAGTGAGAGGCAGGATAGGGAGGAGAAGAGAAAGAGAGAGACAGAGAGAGAGGCAGGAGGTGAAGGAGAGCTGAGAGAGAGGGGGAGGCAGTAGGAGGAGGGAGAGAGAGAGAGAGAGAGAGAGAGAGAGAGAGAGAGGCAGGAGGTGGAGGAGAGCTGAGAGAGAGGGGGAGGCAGTAGGAGGAGGGAGAGAGAGAGAGAGAGAGAGAGACAGAGAGAGAGGCAGGAGGTGAAGGAGAGCTGAGAGAGAGGGGGAGGCAGTAGGAGGAGGGAGAGAGAGAGAGAGAGAGAGGCAGGAGGTGAAGGAGAGCTGAGAGAGAGGGGGAGGCAGTAGGAGGAGGGAGAGAGAGAGAGAGACAGAGAGAGAGGCAGGAGGTGAAGGAGAGCTGAGAGAGAGGGGGAGGCAGTAGGAGGAGGGAGAGAGAGAGAGAGAGAGAGACAGAGAGAGAGGCAGGAGGTGAAGGAGAGCTGAGAGAGAGGGGGAGGCAATAGGAGGAGGGAGAGAGAAAGAGAGAGAGAGAGAGAGAGAGAGAGAGAGGCAGGAGGTGGAGGAGAGCTGAGAGAGAGGGGGAGGCAGTAGGAGGAGGGAGAGAGAAAGAGAGAGAGAGAGAGAGAGAGAGGCAGGAGGTGGAGGAGAGCTGAGAGAGAGGGGGAGGCAGTAGGAGGAGGGAGAGAGAGAGAGAGAGAGAGGCAGGAGGTGAAGGAGAGCTGAGAGAGAGGGGGAGGCAGTAGGAGGAGGGAGAGAGAGAGAGAGAGAGAGAGACAGAGAGAGAGGCAGGAGGTGAAGGAGAGCTGAGAGAGAGGGGGAGGCAGTAGGAGGAGGGAGAGAGAGAGAGAGAGAGAGGCAGGAGGTGAAGGAGAGCTGAGAGAGAGGGGGAGGCAGTAGGAGGAGGGAGAGAGAGAGAGAGAGAGAGACAGAGAGAGAGGCAGGAGGTGAAGGAGAGCTGAGAGAGAGGGGGAGGCAGTAGGAGGGAGAGAGAGAGAGAGAGAGAGGCAGGAGGTGAAGGAGAGCTGAGAGAGAGGGGGAGGCAGTAGGAGGAGGGAGAGAGAGAGAGAGAGAGAGACAGAGAGAGAGGCAGGAGGTGAAGGAGAGCTGAGAGAGAGGGGGAGGCAGTAGGAGGAGGGAGAGAGAGAGAGAGAGAGAGACAGAGAGAGAGGCAGGAGGTGAAGGAGAGCTGAGAGAGAGGGGGAGGCAGTAGGAGGAGGGAGAGAGAAAGAGAGAGAGAGAGAGAGAGAGAGAGGCAGGAGGTGGAGGAGAGCTGAGAGAGAGGGGGAGGCAGTAGGAGGAGGGAGAGAGAAAGAGAGAGAGAGAGAGAGAGGCAGGAGGTGGAGGAGAGCTGAGAGAGAGGGGGAGGCAGTAGGAGGAGGGAGAGAGAGAGAGAGAGAGAGAGACAGAGAGAGAGGCAGGAGGTGAAGGAGAGCTGAGAGAGAGGGGGAGGCAGTAGGAGGAGGGAGAGAGAAAGAGAGAGAGAGAGAGAGAGAGGCAGGAGGTGGAGGAGAGCTGAGAGAGAGGGGGAGGCAGTAGGAGGAGGGAGAGAGAAAGAGAGAGAGAGAGAGAGAGGCAGGAGGTGAAGGAGAGCTGAGAGAGAGGGGGAGGCAGTAGGAGGAGGGAGAGAGAAAGAGAGAGAGAGAGAGAGAGAGAGAGGCAGGAGGTGGAGGAGAGCTGAGAGAGAGAGAGACCGGAGGCTCAGGAGAGAAGACTGATGTGGAGGAGAGACCTGAAAATCCCGTCTTGTGATGGGCTAATTGGCTAGTTTAATAATAAAGACTTACAGACCATTATCACAGTAACCCATTAACTGTGAGATTCAGTATTTGTCCATTACTGAAATAAATAAATAAATAAATAAATAAATAAATATACACACACACATACACACACCACAGCTGCATACATTTAATGAAAAGGATTACAAAATTCATACATTTTTTAAAAAAAATTATACAGCTGCTCCACATCCATATATACCACAATCCAAAATACCATTTCATTATCCCTAATGGATAGGATCATGCAAATTCATTCCATAGGCTCACTGCTTCAGGACCAACATGAGCTTCCTCATGTGGGTGCCCTGCTCCTGGAGAACTTGGGTGAGCAGGGCTGTGCTTCTTCTGCTTCTTCAGGCAAAATCTCTGGACCCGTTGTTGGACATCCCTGGTCTGGACGATGCTGTGATCCTACTTGTGGCTCTGCTTGTGGCCCTGCTCCAGAAGCACCAGTTTATACAGGGGGAATCTGCAGCTAAGGCAACTGGCATAAGCTGCATCAGCTGGGTCACAAGTGGCATGTCAGGATCCCCTCCAAGAAGTGCCTGTGGCAGTTCAAACACTGCCACTGTCATGTTCACCAGCATTACACAGATCCTCAGCCTGATTTCTGAAATGGAACTTGCCGTGAGGTGGAGAACTTCTTCCATTGGGTCAATCTTACTGGTTCCAGCTGCTGGGAGTGTAGGACCTAGAATGGCTTGGCTGTTGGCTCTGGCACATGAAAATCAACCAAAACACTTGCCACATGACAGACAGGCAAGTTCCCCTGCAACCGCCTATGAACCAAGCCATAAAGTGGCTTCAGGGAGCGAAGGCTCTTGGAAACCTGGAAAACAGTGGTATGTGCCGATGGAAGCTGAAGTTCTGACCTGGGTCTGCGTCGTGAAGTATGGCTGCACCAGCATGGTTGTGAGGACTGGTGTGGATGTTTCAATGCAAAAGTGGATGTTCAAACATGGGAAACACCATCATATGCACATGGACTTTCTTTCTCTTTAGAGATACCCTCTGAGGCTGTGTAAACATACGCAAACTAAGGATTTAGCCCACAAGTTTTGAACCAATGAAATAGCAGAAGAGAGTCATTTTTCTACCTAGACCTCAAGGATCACTTCCTCTCAGAGATGAATTCCTGGAGCAAATGTAGCAAAGGCTGGATCTGGTTTAATGTGTTACAACATTGTTCATAAATTAGGGTTGACCCAAATCATGTAGGTGTTGCAACTTGGTTCGGTGATGTGATGGGAGCCCCCAGGGGTTAAAGCTGACTACCCAGTGAAAACTACTGGATGATGGTGAAACAAATGATTTTTTATTAAGCAAAACGATTTTTATTAAAACCAAATGACTTTAAAATGAGATTTTAACAAGGAATTGCCTAGTGCTTATATAGGAGGGAAAAACTGAACCAAACTGCACTTAACTGATTACAAACTTTGTGATTATAATTCGATTATATTAAATCACTATCTCTAATTTGCTAAAGGCAGTGCAGCATGCAAGCAAAAAAATACAAAAACAAAGCCAATATAATGATAATAAAAACTCCATCCACAGCCAGCCCCTCTATGGTTATTTTAGGGCAGCTGGTGGAGTTAGTCATTAATCTACCTCTACAACTTAACAACTCCTGGGTTTCTATTTCTAACACTTATACTTGGCCTAAATACAACACCACTACACAACACAAGATTATACAATTTACACAGTGTGGGTAATAGAACTCAGTTACACTCTACAGAATTATACTGTGAAATTAACACGATTCAACTATTAACTAAACCAATAACTAATATATTTAAGTAATACTTACAAATCCAGCAACGATAACAACGTAAAGACACACTAGAACTCGGAACATGCTCAGAACTCGCGCACCTCTATCTTTGATTCGAAGGATGGGGAGGCAGCCTCAGGGTGATCAATCCTTCAGCGGGCAAAAAGACACGTGCCCTCAATACACAGAACCTCGCTGAACAAAGGGGTCGAGGGTCTTTTATAACATAACCTGATATCCGGTACCTTATTAGGGTCTGTTCCCTGGCTGGGCCTGATAGGCTGGTAATGAGGTAATGTGCAGTATTGCCCTATAGGATTTTTCATGATGCCCGCCTGATGGTCCTGTGGACAGTGCCGGGTGCGGGCATGGTCAGTGTGCATGACAGTTGCATCTTATCTCCCTATGCCTACCTCCCTACTTTCAAGGACCGGTCAAGAGAGTCTTAACTATCTCTTGCAGCTGTGCTCTATCTTTTCATGCTCACCTCCCTGTACTAAGATGCCTACAAGGTTAAATTCCGTTCACAGAAAGCTGCATTGTGCTTTAAGCTATGCTTTCTCAGAGTGTCAGCAGCCTACATTTCCTGTGAAGGGCCTTTGTGTGGCAGAATGGGCAATGCACGCATGAGGCCATAGTCAAAAGGACCTGCTCTGCGACAATAGGTACTGCCAGGCTAAAACTGTGTATGTGTAAAATGCTTTGAGAGCCTTAAACAACGGCACAATAGAAATACAAAGTATTATTATTATAATTTCATAGACTGGAAATGAAAGCAGCAATTTTCACTCACATACATTCCTTACTTGGAACCTGAACTTGTCAGATGCTGGAAGTGAAAATATTTCTTCAGCCACTAGCATAAAGATCCTTATCTGATATTCAGTTTTGTTTTAAATGACTCAAGTAGGACAGTTAACTTAAACAATTAACTCAAAACAAATTAACTTGATAAAAATTAATCATAATTAAATGGAGTTTTAATTACCCTGTTAAACATAATAGAATACTAATTGATTTTTTCTTTTTTCATATACATTGATTTAAATTACAACACAGAATACAAAGTGTACAGTGCTCACTCTGTATTATCGTTTTTTATTACAAATATTTGCACTGTAAAAAAGATAAATACTATTTTTCAGTTCACATCATACAAGTACTGCAGCACAATCTCTATCATGAAAGTGCAATTTAAAAATGTAGAATTATTTTTAGTTTACATGATTGGCCTAAAAAAGAAAATAATGTAAAACTTTAGAGTCTACAAGTTCACTCAGTCCTACTTCTTGATCAGACAATCACTAAGGGTATGTCTACACTACCCTGCTAGTTCGAACTAGCGGGGTAATGTAGGCATACCGCACTTGCAAATGAAGCCCGGGATTTGAATTTCCCGGGCTTCATTTGCATAAGCGGGGAGCCGCCATTTTTAAAACCCCGCTGGTTCGAACCCCGTGCAGCGCGGCTACACGGGGCACGAACTAGGTAGTTTGAACTAGGCTTCCTAGTTTGAACTACCGTTACTCCTCGTGAAATGAGGAGTAACGGTAGTTCGAACTAGGAAGCCTAGTTTTAACTACCTAGTTCGTGCCCCATGTAGCCGCGCTGCACGGGGACGGCTTCCCGCTTATGCAAATGAAGCCCGGGATATTCAAATCCCGGGATTCATTTGCAAGTGCGGTATGCCTACATTACCCTCCTAGTTCGAACTAGGAGGGTAGTGTAGACATACCCTAAGATAAACATGTTTGCTTACGTTTATGGGAGATAATGATGTTCTCTTTTACTTACAGTGTCAACTGAAAGTGAGAACAGGCATTCACATGACACTTCTGTAGCTGACATTGCAAGTTATTTACATGCCAATTCATGCTATAGCCACCATTCCAGTGGTCATGTTTCCATGCTCATGATGCTTATTAAAACACAATGCATTAATTAAATTTGGTACTGAACTTCTTATGGAAGAATTGTGTTTCCTGTGCTGTGGTTTTACCCAGATTCTGCCATATATTTTGTATTATGTCAGTCTTGGATGGTGACCTGGCACATGTTGTTTAAGAACACTTTCACTGCAGATTTTGACAAAGCACAAAGAAGGTACCATTGTAAGATTTCTAAAGATATCTTAGAACTTGCTACAGCACTTTTTTAAGAACTTGAAGTGCATTCCAACATCTCAGAGGTGTGGAACATGCTATCAGAAATCAGAAAAGAGCAACATTCCAATGCACAAACTACAGAACCCAAACCGCCAACAAATAAAATCAACCTTTGGTTGGTGACATCTGACTGAGACGATGAAAATTAACATGCCTCACATTTGCCTTGCTTTGGATCGTTATCAAGCATAACCCATCATTAGGGGCGAGCTCCTTGAATTTCCCAATCCAAGGCAGGTTGCACTGAATCAACCATAAGAATTGCACTCAACAAGAAAAATGCCAGTGCTGCCAGAAAAAGTGTTTGTAATTCAGGAAGCAACAATTTAATCTTTCCTCAACTGAGTCTGTGCCCTTGTTAGGTAGAACAGATGTTTTAGAAATAGGTTCATACAGTTTATGCCTTGCAATAGTTTTGCATACTTGTTACTGTGTCTGTGAATAATGATATAGATTATATAATAGGAGATATGGGAATTGTCCCTTTTAAGAATGGAGTGAAGGAGTTTTTGCAGAGTCTGGAGTGTGCAGTGCAGCTGCTGCTTGGAGGAGGAAAATGGCTGGTGGCTGTGCACTGAGGAATTTATCTCCACCAGAAACAACTAAAGAAAAGGGCTTGGGATCCCAGACTAACCAATGTTTTCCTGAAAAAGCTCAACCATGTGATCGTGTCTGGCAAAGGGGGTCATATGTTCCCCAACCAATCTAGAAGAGCCGTCAATTTATTTTCAAAAGGGCCAAATATGTACAGAGTTGTCCACTGACAAGTGGTGGAACAGGAAACTGGATGGTCATCTTCCTTTATTGAAATTACAAATCACAGCAAAGGACTGATGCACAAATTCAATTTTAAACTCTTAAAATCTAAGATTTTCCAGAGGTCGAACACCTCCTATGGCTTCCTGGAAGATTGTTTGCTTTTTAAACAGCAACATCAAGGGGCTCCAAAATATCCACATTCTCCCCCACTAATGGGATCCTAGAACTGGCCTTCTTGTGATTAAGATGGTGCATGGGACATCAGACTGCTGATGTGTCTTACCTAAAAAAAAATGTTAAACTGCATCCCTACTCATTTCTGATTGTTTAAGAACAATAAAATACAGGGAATGTTTCAAAATGAGGCAGGCTTTGTCCAAATTTCAATTTGGGTAATTATATTCTGCTATCTAAATTTACCTCGGTAATTTCAGAATTCCTCCACTGCTGATCAAAAATCAAGATGGGCAGAGAGGAGCTGATGAATCAGCAGATATTCTGCACATGTTACCTGCAGCAACAAAGAGCTAGATATATGAAACGAATAATCCTACCAAAGATACATCATCCCTCATCCCCATCACTTTTGGAGGGAGAGAAATGGCACATAATGCAAGAGCCCTGCAATCCTGGGTCTCTCTACATTCATCTGCCTCCTAATGTGTTCTACTCCATTGATACAGGACAGTCTGTCAAAAGAGTCAGTGGATCGTAATCACACCGGGATGAAAGATGAGGGAACACACTGGAGACTTGGCTCCCTTTGCAAATGAAAGAGGTAGTGACAGCCATAGAGAATAAGGGAGCCAGAGGTATTATCTGGGAGAATAATACAAGAAAAAAAAAGGTAGAACGTGAGAAACAAACATATCCTCCATACACTTAGCATGGGAGTAATTCAGAAGTTATCACAGAAGAAAAAGCACATGCCCCTCAATCTCTTTAATCCAGCAAACCCTGTTGCTGGATTAAAGATTTTGCTGGGCCAAGGAGGGGGTGAGTGGAATGCGGGTTGGGTGCTTACCTGGCACTCCATATCCCCCACCACTTCCAGTTACCACCTCCCTCCCGCACCGCTCTGGGAGCAACAGGGAATAGCCAATAGCAAAGCACGTCACAGTGCTGCCATTCCTCCAGCTGGTGGGGGAGGATGAGCAGCAGTGCGCGAAGCCACTTACCCTCCTCCTGCTAGGGTCCTACTATGGGCGTTCCTGAATTAGGGACATCCAGAGTACGGAGGTTCCAGCGTATTACTTGTGCTAAGGGCTTTTTATGTCTATCTGTTGATGTATGAACGATTGTGGGTAAGTCTCTTGCCTCCAGTGCACCAGTGTTCAGGTCCAGTGTAGCTGGGGTTTTTAGGGCCCCTTTTATCTGTGCTAGTGCTACAATAATCTATCATTTTTCCATAGCCTAGCCCTCCAGCCTGGTGAGTACACCGTCCATTGCCGTTCCATAGCCTAGCCCTCCAGCCTGATGAGTACACCGTCCATTGCCCTTCCATAGCCAAGCCCTCTAGCCTGGTGAGTACACCATCCATTGCCCTTCCATAGCCTAGCCCTCCAGCCTGGTGAGTACACCGTCCATTGCCCTTCCATAGCCTAGCCCTCTAGCCTGGTGAGTACACCGTCCATTGCCCTTCCATAGCCTAGCCCTTCAGCCTGGTGAGTACACCGTTCATTGCCCTTCCATAGCCTAGCCCTCTAGCCTGGTGAGTACACCGTCCATTGCCCTTCCATAGCCTAGCCCTCCAGCCTGATGAGTACACCGTCCATTGCCCTTCCATAGCCTAGCCCTTCAGCCTGGTGAGTGCACCATCCATTGCCCTTCCATAGCCTAGCCCTCCAGCCTGGTGAGTACACCGTCCATTGCCCTTCCATAGCCTAGCCCTTCAGCCTGATGAGTACACAGTCCATTGCCCTTCCATAGCCTAGCCCTCCAGCCTGGTGAGTACACCGTCCATTGCCCTTCCATAGCCTAGCCCTCCAGCCTGGTGAGTACACCTTCCATTGCCCTTCTGCAGGAAAGTCCAAAAATAGGAATCTCACACCTGATACGTTCAAGCCCATTTCTCAACATCAATCTGGAATATATCATTCTTGGCCTCTTTCACACCTGGGCACCTCCTTTTGGTCTGGGGGAGAGTCAAGGGGAGCCCTGCCCAGGGACACTTTTTCTGGTGGATACAGATTATTTCTAGGATCCCTCCATCTCTTCCCTGAAGGGCTCTAACTTTTACCACATGCGCTGAGGTCTAGAATCCCCCCATCACTTGCCTGAGCCGCTTCCCCACACTTGCTGAGGTCTTCACTATGTTTCTGGACTCTACTATTTCGGCCTATTTTCATTCTCAGTTAGGCTAGATCTATACTGCACCGTAGTTCAAAATAAGATATCCAATTTGAGCTACGGAAATGGTGTATCTTATTTCGATCTTATTTTTAAATAGTTTATTTTGTAATTTGGTGCTGTCTACACAGTTCCAAATTACAAAATAACCCGCTATTCTGAAACATCTCTTACTCCTCGTGGAATGAGGTTTACAGGGAACATCAGAATAGCGAGCTCGAAATAATGGGATTCCTGTTCAGATGCGGGATAGCTATTTTGGGACACTCTGGTTTCCTGAAATAGTGTTGCAGTATAGATGTAGCCTTAAGGATTGGCTCCTAACTTATATCTCTGCAAAGTATCAGACCAGACTGAAAAGGGAAAGCAAACTACATTGTAAAGTACAGCAGGGAACATTGTTGAGAATGAGAGACATGAGGAGATCTGGATTTAAATCAAGGGAGCACCCACTGATTTACACCCGAGGAGGCATGTGATATGAACTTCAGATTAATTCAGATCTTTAACGGCATTTCTGGTCTATCCCATTTATAAATTAGTGGAATTGATTCTGATCTCAGTTACCCTGGTATAATGCTGAAGTAATCCCACTGAAGCTAAAGGATTTAACCTTGTGTTACTATGATTAGAATCTTTTTTTTTATGCCATGTGCCCACAGCAATCTGTTCTCGCTCTACGCTATGCCTGGCTGTTTCAAATGACCATTTACTGTTCTGAAAAACTTAAATCAATTTTCCATTTATTTCTATGGCTGGACCATTAATGTCACTGAAAAATGTTGGCAAGATGCTCCTCACATAGAATGGCATTTTATCTAGAAAGGAAAAGACTAGTAGTTTAAACATGATATTAGGACGGGGGGGGGGCGGGCAATAAGCAGTTCGTGGAATGGATACAGTTCACCAGGGTTAGCCTTCGATGGGCTGCTGGTGCTTTATTTACTTGCGCATCCTCAGGTACAGCCACTTGCAGCTCCTATTGGCTGCTGTTTGCTGGCCAATGGGAGCTCCTGGCCAATGGGAGCTGAGGGAAGCGGTGTCCTGGTCTTGGTCTATACATATCTACATGGGGAACAAATATTTGATGCAGTAGCTATAAGTTGAAGCTAGACAAATTCAGACTAGAAGTAAGACATACATTATTAACACTGAAAGGAATTAACCATTGAGATGATTTTTCAAGCATTATGGTGGAGGCTCCATCAGTGACAATGTTTAAATCAAAACTGGATTTTTTTTTCTAAAAGATTGACTGTAGGAATTGTTTTAGGGCATGTGTATAGCCTGTGCTATACGGGAGGTCTGAGTAAATGATCACCATAGTCCCTATGGCTTTGGTATCTTTGAGCAATGTTCATACAGAACTTTGAAAATGTAAATGAGGGCCTTGTATGTACTCTTGCGTGATATTCTCTCCAAAATCTTCATTATTAAAGAAATATTGGCTCCATAGAACAGTATAAATCAGTTTATTCCCTAGGGTACTATTTATCAGGCATATTTATTATTCATAATTATTACTATTCCCTTTGAAAAACATGTTTTGGGATATTTTTATAAACAGACTTGGCTAGAATTAAACAATATTTTTCCAGCTAAGTGTAACTGATAGACTTTTTTTGATAAATTAAAAAAAAAAAAAAGTTAAAGGATTGATAGATTGTCTTTAAAACCAGAAATGCCCTTTATGGTCATTTAGTCTGATCTGCATAATATTGACCCTAGAGTTTCATCTTTATCCCCACTGTTTTCAAACTGAGATATCCCACAGTGAGCTTATTTCAACTTTTTCTTTCTTTGAGGAGCTGGCT
This sequence comes from Pelodiscus sinensis, assembly GCF_049634645.1. Taxonomy (NCBI): domain Eukaryota; kingdom Metazoa; phylum Chordata; order Testudines; family Trionychidae; genus Pelodiscus; species Pelodiscus sinensis. Next base: position 125,666,788 of record NC_134715.1, read on the forward strand.
GCACCCTAGACAATGGCTAATGCATTGTTTTTCTTTTTAATTGAATTTTAATTGGATTTTAATTGAATGCAACACTGGCAATCCACCAAATTGACTATTTGCTTCTTGTTTTCATTTTCCTGGGTGAGCATAACTCTGAGATTCTCTGGCACACTGATCATTTCTGCTATCCAACAGATCCAGCAGCAGGTTATTCTTTCTCAATCTCTGTCTCATTTTTTCTCTCTTAGATGCAGTTCAAACAGCCTGGCTGAAAAGCTTATTTGTCTTTTACGCTCACTTAATTGGAAAACATTCCAGTTAACTTTTTTTTCTGCCCAGTTTTCTGAATTCAGTGGTTGGTGATGTAACACACAGAGGGGTGTATTTCCCCCTTAAGACAGAAGCCTAGTCAAATGCCTACCCATCACATACAGCCTGACTTGCCAAAAAGCTTGGACAAGAAAGGTGATCCAGGGACAATGGGGTAGCCTGAGACTGCTGTGCCGTGGACATCCTGTGCAGCCTTGGGCAAGTCATTTCATCCTTTTGTGCCTCAGTTCCCCACTTGGGAACTAGGGGCAATAATAAGCACAATAATTACATTAAAGATTAGGAGGTGGGAATTTATTAAGGGATTTAAACACTGCCCTACTGGACTTCTTGGAACCTCACTATGATCCTTAAAGAGTAACTAGGTACCTAGTCTACAGTGAATGAGGAGAGAGAGGCCCTTTAGAATATGACCCACAAAAGCCAGCCTGGTAGGCAAGGAATTGCCTAAGATAGGTGTATGCTAAGACCCCTGGGAGCTAAGCAGTTAGCTGTGCTTAGCAATCCACAAACAGGCACCAATCCCCTGAAATCAGGGAGTTTGTGTACTGAGAGTGAGGTCAGTACCTAATCAGAGGAAGTTATCTAGTGAAAGAGTTTGGGGAAGGAGAGGGCTGAAGTCAGGGTCTCCCTAACCACTGGACTACAGAGACATTCTCATTTTCTCTCTCATCCTCTTGAAGACTCTCTCCTTCAAAGCTTGAAGGGGCGCACAGCAGAGGTGTGTCTAGACTACATGCCTCCGTCGACGGAGGCATGTAGATTAGCCAGATCGGCAGAGGGAAATGAAGCCGCGATTAAAATAATCGCGGCTTCATTTAAATTTAAATGGCTGCCCCGCTCTGCCGATCAGCTGTTTGTCGGCAGATCGGGGCAGTCTGGACGCGACGCGCCGACAAAGAAGCCTTTCTTGATCGGCACAGGTATGCCTCGATCGGCAGAGCGGGGCAGCCATTTAAATTTAAATGAAGCCGCGATTATTTTAATTGTGGCTTCATTTCCCTCTGCTGATCTGGCTAATCTACATGCCTCCGTCGACAGAGGCATGTAGTCTAGACATACCCCAGATGCTGAAAGGGAAAAACAAAGACTCCTGGGTAGCTTTACTCTGAAAAATGTAGGCCCCTAGAACAAGGAGTTAGATTCCTCAACACCAGACCAAGACATCTAAGTACTTTTGTGACTCTCTCCCTCACTACTACAGTGAATGGGGCCAGCTAAGTGTCTAGAATAAAACAAGCCTGTAGTTGCAGATCCAGTGGATTTTATTGGGATCTGCTGTTTTTTCCGATGGCAGTAAACCTCATTTTATGAAGAAGAAGCCTTTTTCTGAAAAAGCTTTTTTGGAAAAAGGCATGTGTGGACACGGAAGAGAGTGTTTTTTTCAAAAGAAGAGGCCTCCAGGATAAAGCACAGGTGCCCTGGTGGCCACTCCATCCACAGTAATCACAACTGAAATGCAAGATAGTGTCCAATCAATGTGGACGCAATCTTTTGAAAAAGCACGTCACTTTTTTGTTGTGCTTTTGCTGTGTAGACACTATCTTTTTAAAGAAATTTTTCTGGAAGATCTTTTCCGGAAAAGCTTCTTCCAAAAGAAGCTTGCAGTCTAGACATAACGCCAATCAACAGAGATTCATTGACTTCAGTAATGCTCCATTAATAACACCAGCTGATGATCAGCCCTATTGTATTTAGATACTAAAAGAGGGGAAATTACCTAGGTAATCGAAATATTTAACTCTAAGTATGATCAGAGCACAGAATGATTTGCTTAATGAGATAATTATGGCACAATCATGATGTTTCAGGCAAGCTAAGATGGGTTGATGGTAATATATGGTCCTGTTCTGATTAGTGTAGACAATTGGGCTAGAAAAGCCTGAAGGCCTAACTCTACCACCTCTGGTTTGTTTGTTTTTCCAGCCATCAGCAGCTTTGTTGCTGCCATCAATAGAAGCACTGCAGTAATCTTCATCCTCGTATTTCAATATGTTTTGCTCTGCAGGCAATAATTGGACTTAGTTGTTGTGGTGCAACCAATCCTTACTGCTTTTCAGTTTGATCCCAAATCAGATTCTATTTTCTGCCATCATGAACTCAGGGAAGTTCCAGTGGTACTCACAGAATCGTTAGAGGCATAAGATAGCAATAGGTTTCCCAAACATCGCAGTTGGGTAGTTTAGAACAAAGTTGGTGATATTTGTTGGTCACATTGAACATTTTCCCTTTTTTTGCATTATCATTTCATTACTTTGTTCTTTGTTCTATACTGAAATTACTTCTTAAGAAACATGAAGCTCTTTCCCCACACAGATAGATTCTCAATCCTAATAGAGATTCAGAGGAGAAGGGAAATAAGACTAAGATGTTGAAAACAGCAGCACACAAGAACTCACAGAAAAACACTGTGCTCTTTGGATTGCATGGTGACTAACCATCTGCAGTAATTTTTTTTAACAATAGCATGACAGTGTTACTGCAGAAGCTTTGAAAAGTGGGTTCTAATGGATCCTGATAATCACTGGATGGTGCTGTACAACGACTTTATTTTGATAAAGTACCAAGTGAGTATTTGCTGTGCAGATAGAAGAAAAAAGGAACACAGGCTGTGTCCAGACTCAGGGGTTTTTTCGGGAAAAGTAGCCTTTTTCCGAAAAAACTTCCCCTGCGTCCAGACTCAAGCCGCGTTCTTTCGAAATTAAATCGAAAGAACGCGGCTTTTCTTTCGATGGCGGTAAACCTCATTTCACGAGGAAGAACGCCTTCTTTCGAAAGTTCCTCTTTCGAAAGAAGGCGTTCTTCAATGTAAATAGGGCTTCTTAGAAAGAGAGCATCCAGACTCACGGGATGCTTTCTTTCGAAAAAGCAAGCCGCTTTTTCGAAAGTTCAACGTGCAGTCTAGACGCTCTCTTTCGAAAGAGGCTCTTTCGAAAGTATCTTTCGAAAGAGCCTCTTTCGAAAGAGGCTTGCAGTCTAGCCATAGCCACAATGTGGAAAAACTTGAAAAAGGATTGTTTAGCAAAAAGTTAATCATCCAAAGCACACCTCTTCATTTCTAGTCAGAGACAATATAACAATCAATGTGTTTGTCCAGCTGATGCTCCAGGAAATAAAGGATTCTAGAAGTACAGGATTTAGAATGTAGAGGGCTCTAGAACCTGGAAGGAACCTTGAGATTTCATAAAGTCCAGTCCCCTGCACTCATGGCAGGACCATGCACCGTGTTAATTCCTTTAAGCTAAATCAGGAGACCGTACCAATAACCTTTGTGATGGGTTGTCATTCCCAGGATTTATACATCACAAATATAGTGAAATCCTACTTTTTAACAGCGTTTTAACACTGTTGGGTTTTGAATTTTTTTCAACACTCATTCTTCATCCATTCTTAGGGAGACATTGTTATGTCTCACAGTCAGAAGCAAATTGAAATAATTCCTGAGAGTACCCAGATGACTGAGAATGTAGCCTCAAAGAAAGAGGAATTTACACAAAGGCACAGGGCCCCTTTTAAGGCAATTGAAATGAGTTATGTTAAAGCACCCAGTCCATCACTGTTGGGAAGGTATCATAGTTTTGATTCTTTTCTTACATGAATTAAAGCCATTGTGCAGCTTCAGTAGAGTTACATCTGACTTGTATTAGTGTAATTGATAGAGACCAGTATGCTTAGGAACTCCAAGAAGAAGCAGTGTGGAAAGGAATCTGGGGAGTATAGTGGACCACAAGCGTAATATGAGGCAATAGTGTGATACTGTAATAAAAGAAAAAGCAAACATCATTCTGGGATGTCTTAGCAAGAGTGCTGTAAGTAGGAAATGAGAAGTCATTCTTCCATTCTTCTCTGTTCTGATTTGGCCTCAGCTGAAGTATTTTGTCCGGTTCTGGGCACCACATTTCAGGAAAGATATGAAAAACATGGAGAAGGTCCAATGAAGAGATAAAATGATTAAGAGTCTAGAAAACATGACCAATGGGAGAAAAAAAACTAGGCTGATTTGTCTGGAAAAAAGAAGACTGTAAGAGGATTTGAAACCGTGTCTAAAAGGTTGTTACATGGAGGAGGGATTAAAAATATTCTTCTTAACCTATGATGATAGAACAAGAAGAAATGGGGTGAAATTGAGGCAACGAAGGTTTAGGTTGAACATTAGGGGAAAAATCCTGTCCAAGTGGTTAACCACTAGAATAAATTGCCTAGGGAGGTTGTGGAATCTACATCACTGGAGATTTTAAAGAGGAAGTTAGACACAAACCTCCGTCAGGGATGGTCTATATGGTGGTTGGTCCTGCTGTGAGTGCAAGAGACTGGACTTGACGTCCTCTTGAAGTTCCTTCCAGTCCTATGATTTTATGATTATACACACTCTTACCAAATTCCCAATGTGATGGCACCTTAGAGGTACACGATCAGGTCCTGGCATCTGCCTCCTACTTTCTATGCCCTCAAGAGCTGGAAGTACTGTAAAGGTTAAGCCTCTGTTGAGCACTAAGGGATTCTGATATGTAACAAGCCTTCCTGGATCTCAGACCGCTGTAAGGGAAAAGTTATGAAAGATGTCAACAGAGGGGAAGACTAAATATTGGGTGGCTTTAGCAGATCCCCTCTAAACAAACAGAAATTCTACCAGATCCTAATTTGGGACATGTTCAAGATATGGACATGATTTTTCCTCAATGTGGATGCTTGGGTTTAAGTCTCTTGTCTGTGCTATTGTGTGAGTACTTATAGAATTAGAACCTGAGACCAAAGAGGATGTGAAATGCAAGGACACGTCTGTATCACCAACAAGAACTCAGGCCAATGAGTTCTGCCCAGAAATACTGCCCAATGGAGTGTCAGACTCCTTCAGCTTATAATTAGCCTATGCTGGTATATAAACCAAGAAACCATCACAGGGCGTTGTTAGAGCAACAATAGCAACTCTGGCTTCCATCCCCAACTCTTCACTTTGCCTCTTCTCTGTAACCTGGTGCCTCACTCTTAATCCTTGACATCTTAAGCTCACTTAACCATGAATCCACCACTTGATTCCCATTTGCAATTCAGTGCCTGACCCCGATTTCCTGATCTCCTAGGCCACCTGGTCCCAACTCTGCTACTCTTCACCCCAACTCTGCACTTGGTAACTCACCAGGATACACTGGTTTTCCTCAGCCTGATCCTGACATCATACACAGGCCACTAGAAGATGCATGCGATGGGCCATCCCTTGACCCTGAGTCCCCAGTGCCCAGGATCTGGAGAAACAAGTCATATACCTGCAGACAGAGAGCCTCTTGCTTCCGACCCAAGCTACACAATTTACATCTGTAGCAAAGACCCTGTGTGAGAAGCTAGTAAGCTCACAGGGAGAAGCATCTATACTACGTGCCTGAGCAAACCATTCCTTGCCTGCACTGTTGCTCCCCAAACAGTTTGAAAGGGATGGCCAGAAATTTTGGGGGGTCCCTGTGCAGCTGCTCTGCCTTTGCACATACCCAATATACAAAACAAAGTTGGGACTTGTAGTCAGCCTTCTCGCTAGCAAAAGGCATGCCAGGGACCCTGCTACTGGGGCAGAACAACCCATCACTCTCTGACTGGTTTGTCTTCCTGCAAATCCTTGTGACCATCTTTGACACTTCCATCACGTTCTTTGGAATCTTTCTCGGGGCAAGTGTTGGCCACCTCCTCTGCCACTCGTTCCAGTCAGCTTGTGGCTAAAGATGACACCGTTTCCAACGGGGGCTCAGTGAGGAAGAAAAAGAGGATCTAGCCCATGCTGAAAATTTATCTCTCTAGAGGCCTTTGTTGATCTCATCCCATGCATCGACAGTTGGCTGCATGAGTGGAAGGACTAAGGAGGAGGAGCCCAACAGCTAGCACCTCTGCCCGCTACACCAATGTTGTGAGAACTGAATCCTGAACCCACACGGGTAAACATGGACTGCCAACACCTGACCCTGAAGGAGAAAAATCATCAACAGCAATTCAGACTCTATTTTATAGGCTACATCCCCGCCTCCTATCTAGCTTGAAAGAAGTTGAGAAACACACCAACCCAGGCCGAGTAGAGGGGCACAGCCTGATCATTGCTCTCTTCCAACCTTAAGAACAACTGAGAAAGTACAACCTGAGAAATCCAGGTATTCCCCACATTTCCAATTGCCATTGCAAGTCCTGGAGGAGACGAGGTAGTGAATGGGCTGCTGCTAATGTTATAGATACTAAGGAAGCCCAAACTTTCCAAATTTCTCTCTGGCTAAAGCCCACACTGGACCTATAGTTGGGCTGGTAACCCAAGAAACCGATTCACTAGAGGCTTAGCGATAGGGTGGCAGAAAATGATATAAGTCAATGTGACCCATGCTCCATTCTTCCATTCTCCATTCTTCCCAGGCTAAGATTTTGATGGGAGCCCTATGAAGCTAACCACTGCAGGAAGTACTGCCAAGTAGGGCATCATTGGTGGTCCCCTGCAGTCCACTGATTGACTCATGCTGGTATATATACCAGGAAGCCATCACAGGAAGCTGCCTGAGCAATGTCACCAACTACTTGTCTCTGCTCCAGAATTTGTCTTATTTTGAACCTTAGATTCCAACTCTGCTATTTGCCCCCTTTATGTAAACTGGTACCTGACCCCAACTTCCTGGTATCTTGAGCCAGCTGGATGCCAACTCCACTACCCATCTCCTGACCACACGTGGTAACTCTCATTACTGTATCTGAAAGGAAATGCAACAGATAACTTGGGCTAGGTCAGCACCTGGTGCAGGACACTATCAGCTACGCTACGTGCGTGTGTTTGGCTCCAGCATAATAAGAGCTGGACCTTTCAGAGAAACACCAAATATTTCTAGGCTTGTGATAAAATCTTCAGAGCTGGTCCCACTGCGTTGTTCTGAATGGCTGGATCGTATATGAACAAATCCTTTATTGTCCCTAGGGGGATGAACAGCTGAGAAGTTATGTCTTCAGTCTGAAGTAGCCAATGTTCTGTTAGTACCTCTTGTTCCTGCAAGTGGTGAGAGGGTAGGAAGATCTTCTTGCCTCTCCACCACTTCCCTTACATGCTGCCTTCCCCTACATGCTGCCTTTAGCGGGAACAAACTCCACTTGGTTTTCCTCCCTCTTCCTGTATACTCACCAACACCCACCCTTGTACAACATAACAGCACTGGTTCTACTGCTGAGAGAACTTCTGCACCAGCAAAAGGTGAAGGGGACATAGTTTCCCCCTCTCCTTCTATAGCAGCACAATGGTAGTATTGTCATGAGGATTGGACCTATGAAGCCAGACTTCAGTAGGGTTCAGGGTTAACAAAACCCTTCAATGGGCCATGGGGAGGAGCCTGCTCTGGCACCAATGGAAGGGGCAGGGTCTTGGGCAGAAGGAGGAGGGTTGGTGGTCAGCCTCCGCCACCCAGTCCTTTAGCACTTCTGGGGCCATGGGGAGCACATTGCCCGGGGCTCCAGTAGAAATTTAAAGGTCCCAGAACTCCAGCCACTGCCTATCGAGTGGCAGCAGTGGCTGGGAGCCCAGGCCCTTTTAAATTGCCAGGCCTGGGTCAGCTGCCTCCTTTGTCCCTCCTCCATCATCAAGCAGGGTGTGGTAGCAGAGGATGTGAACCATGGCACAAAATGAACCAATGGTCCCAGACCATTAGTACTTCTCAACTTAAGCAAAACTCCCATTGACTTCAATGGAAGTTATGTTGGAGTAAAGACTGAAGGGATTTGGCTTTATGCAGGCAAGGTGCTACCCCATCTTATCTATTATGTATTAGGCTGAGATTTATTGGCCTAAAACCCATAGGCAGTCCCAGGAACAGGTTTCCCATACATCCTGCCTGTGTGGTATGTGATGCAAGAGTATCCTGAAAAAAAATCAAAGGCGGTGAAAATTGCTCCATTATGATAATATAGTAATTGCAGCTCATAAGAGTTATGTTGCCTTGTTACTATGGCAACTGCTTTTAAACCTTCCTATTACTAGTTGGAGCATGTACAACAATGAAGTCATAAAAGAAAGTTCACAATTAATTCCCCCCCCCCTTTTTTTTAGCTTGGAATATTTTGCAAATAATTCTATAAATATTTATAACTATTTAGCTTAATCAACAATGCCTACAAAATTAATTATTCCATTAGCAGAAGCATTAAGTTACAGGGCATGGAGGGGAAGATGTATATTTTAAATATTATATGTTGTGGGGAAGTTGTTTTACCACTTACACAATTCTGTTTTGAATGTAAGAAGGTCAAAAACCAAAAATCCTTTGTTTCACATGCCAGAGTATTATTATTTCCCTTCTTCTATTATGCCAGTGTCCATTTTGGATCCATGGAAGTTAATGTGGAATTATTCTATTGACTTCACTGGAAAGACAATCAAAACGGAAGAATGCAAATGAAAACAGGAGACAATTTGCACATAATTTAGCAGAAATAAATATGATGCCATCTAATGTGTTCTCACTAACCACCTGATCTTATAAAGTGTCCAGGATCCAAATCTGCTCCTGGAAAAACTGTGTACTGCAGCACAGAATCCATGTGCTCTGAGGGTTTTTTTTTTTTTTCTGTGCAGAAAATATTTTGCTGAATAGGCACTATGATTATTCCTTTTGCCCACCAGGTGGCAGGAGAGCAGATAACAGCCAGATAATCAACAGTTGCAGCCAGCAGTGGACTGTGTTCCTTACGGTACCAGGCCTTTGGGAGCATGGTAGAAGGAACAGTATGTTGCGGGGGTGGGCAGACAGCATGGGTCACATGGGACTACTGGGGGGGCACAGAGTGGGATTCAGAAAGGCTAATGAGTGGAGACAGATGAAAGAAGGAACTGAATGGGAGTGAGGGTGCAGGGACACATGGGGACAGGGGGAGAGGTGCTTAAACGAATCAGAGAGTCTAGGGGCTAACCCAAGGAAGTTCCACAGTACCCTAAAAATCTCTCCTGCCTAAAAAAATAATGTTCCATATTTATCCCACCCTCACCCAACAATTTTCAAGGTTCAATCCCAGGCTCCTTCCCAGTAATTACTTTGCACTGCTTCTAATGGGTGCATGAAATACATATCTGTATTGCAGTTTATATAAAGTACTAGTCAAAGATACATATTAATATGCATAAGGAGGAATCTATTCATTAACAATAAATCCTGTGGTCAGTATTGTTACAGATATACTTGCTGATAGACAGTTTGAAATAAATTACCAACAAAATTTTGAAACTAGTGTTATTTTGACAAACAAAATGAGCAGAAGGTTGCAGAATTTTAAGATACTGTATGCAGAATTTTTAATTTTTTAGTACAAAATTCCCCCAGGGGTAAGATTTTTGACTGAAGTCAAGAGGTGAAGGCCAAAGCTCTACAGAGGACCACAGCTTAAGTGATGCCCTGTTCTAGGTTTGTCTCTCTACACAGGATGTATTTCAACTAGTGAGCATCTGAAAGTCATGTAGTTTGCAGCACAAGATCAATAAACTGCCTCAATATAGGGCTTAAGAGGGACATAACTAGGACTTGATCCAAGTTCATTATACTCAATAGAACGACTCCCATCAGGCCTTGGATGTAACCCAGGGGGGCAGATTTGTCAGTGCTAGCATTTTGGGGCCAATTTTTCAGAAGAATAAATTTCCCCTTTGGAAAAAGCCAAATTTCCTAAACAATAGTCCAATTGTCAAATTTGTCCAGCACCAATAACTTCCCATATGGCCAGATATTCCGCTGAGTAGATGTTGGGCCCTTTGAAATCCTGACCACTAGCATCCAGGCCTTCCGCTGAACTTATACATAGGGATGAATTTCACCCAGGACTCACTCACTTGTCTACACTACAGAGAAGATTGATCCTCCGGAAGTTGATCACCTAGTATTCAATGTAGTAGGTCTAATATAGACCCCCAGATTGAAAGCTGAGGGCAGCTCCCGCCAATGTCCTGTACTCCTCATGCTGTGAGAAGTAAGAGAAGCTAATAGGAGTGTGTGGTCCTGTTAACCTCTCACAGTGTAGATACCGTGGCATCTCAGCTTAAGGTAAGCCGAATCTAGCTATCCGTTTTGCGTAGCTGGATGGCACACCTTAAAGTCCAGAGAATATGAACTATGAGGGAAGACTGAAAGAATTGGGCTTGTTTAGTTTGGAAAGGAGAAGACCGAGAGGGGATATGATAGCGGTTTTCAGGTATCTAAAAAGGTATCACAAGGAGGAGGGAGAAAATGTTTTCTCCTTGGCCTCTAAGGATAGGACAAGATGCAGTGGGATTAAACTACAGCAGGGAAGGTTGGAAAAACTTAGGAAAAACATCCTGCCTGTCAGAGTGGTTCAACACTGGAATAAATTGCCTAGGGAGGTTGTGGAATCTCCATCACTAGAGATATTTTAGAGCAGGTTAGACAGACACCTATCAGGGATGATCTAGACAGTGCTTGGTTCTGCCATGAGGGCAGGGGCCTGGACTCGATGACCTCTCGAGGTCCCTTCCAGTTCTAGTGTTCTGTGATTCTATGATTAAGCCGACCTGCCTGGTCTAGTGTAAACCAGGCCTACCAGTCCCTAATCACCTCTGGTACTCTGGAAAAAAAGAAACAAAAACCATGCAAACTTGCCACAAACAATATAGTAAAGCACAGAGTTGTTCAGAATTTGAGTGCACTGCTTATGAAATCAAAAGTATTAATTGGCAAAATATTACTTTCAATGGCTGAGTCAGTCATGTTAAGGTGACAAATTTCAAATGAAAAATAATGTTCCCCTTAAAGACTTCTCTTACAACTGAAACCAATTTAAAATGGACGTAAGTGAAACTGGTCATTTATAGTGTATTATACCATTAAAATTTTAAGCACAGAAAATGTAATGGAAACTTTGTTGGTATTACTGATGGGCTACCTGAAGAAATTTAAAAAAATTGACAAGAGGTTTAATGAATGCCATTTGAAGCATGAATGTATTGTCCACCTCCAGCAGGGGCACTTACTTTTCCATCATCTTCAATAATGAAACACAGTTGTTGCCAATGAAGGCTTAACTAGAGAAAATATAAAAGAAAAATATATATGATACAAAGCAAGTGCCTGATAAACTTCTTTTGAATCTTTTGAACTTTTTTTTTCTGAACAGCAGGCATTATGCAAACCTTTGATTTTGGTTTCTCATCTCATCATGCTTTCCCTCTGAGTGCACACAGATACTATGAAGCAGATATTCAGCTGGTATAAATCCTCCTAAATGTATTGATATTAAAAAGTCTACGTTAATTCACACATGTGAACAGTGTTCCCTGTAAGCTGAGCGCTTGGACGGCCGCCCAGGAGAGATTCAGGTGCCACCCAAATGATTGGCAAAGTGCCCACAACTGACCTCAGCCAGCAGCATGTGTTTCTATTGGTGGTGCACATCTGCACACACCTTGGTGCACATAACAAGATTTATTCCTCACATAGATGGAAAAACTTAGAGGGAACACTGCATGTGAAGATCTGGCCCTAAAAGCTCAAAGGGAAGGGAAGGAAATCCATTGAGTTTGGCACTTGAAACTGTGTTCAAGCCCAGCTCTGCTTAAGAATCTAAGAGCTTTCTTCTTGAGTGCTGTGGAACTCTTGCAATTCCACTTCGGAAAGGGCCAACTCTGAGCAAAGGGACCCTCCAGTGACACAGAGCTGGTATAACCGAGAAAAAGAATAAGCTGAAAAAGGCTATTTATTTATTTTTCATGAACACATGGAAAACTTTGAAGAAAATTCTTCAAGAAGTGTTTGGACCTGATCCCTTTTCTGCCTTTAGAAATCTGTGTGCAGCTACTATTCGGGTCACCGCTGGCAGCAGATGCTGTCTGAGACTAGAAAAATGTAAAAAGAAAAGAGATTAAAACAATTCTCAGTTAAGCCACAAAGACTCAGAAACTCATTGACATAAATGTACTGTCGGAGCATATATATTACTGTGGGTTGCAGGATTAAGCATAACAGGAGTTTAAGGATATAATAAGACTAGAGGTTATACTCTTTTTCCTCTTTTGCATTAGCCGGCTTCTGGCTGTTGAAAAGCATACGCAGATCCCTGGGACCACTGGAACGCCATTCAAATTCATGCCTGAGACCTGGCTTAAATTAATAAAGAGCAAATCAGGTTTTTAATATGGGAAGCTTGAACTAGATCCTCCATCTAGACCTCTAAGTGTTGGGCTCAGCTCAGGATGAGGAGAGAGGAGAAAGATCATTTGGACTGACCTTGAACTAACTATTTGTGAAGTTTGGAGGCCTTTACTTATGAGAGATGTCGAAATATCCACTTGCTTTGTTTCTTTAAAGGGAAAAGTTCCAAGAGGGATTGAAGTTATGTTTAGATAAAGATGTGGGTTTTGTGATGTTTGGTACTGCAGGTTTTTTACACAGAGTTCATTTGCTTAATGAGAGGTACCTAGGGTTAGATTCTCAGCTGGGGTATACCGGCTTCCACATACTGACATACATTAGATGAGATTCTGGCCCATAAGTGCCTGAAGAGAGAGATGATTTTGGTCACCGAGCACAGCAACATGGACCCAGTGCTGTGTTGTGCTCAGCACCCTCAAACCCAGCAGACTCAGACTCTGATCCTACTCTGAGAAACATATGGGAGGACTTTTGTATCAGTGAAGAGTCCTACTGAGGGTAGTGGAGCTCCATATGGGTGCAGGGGTCAGTCTGAGCCACAGTCACTGAATCCATAGATGCTCAGGTGCTCAAGCGCCCCTGGAGTAAAAATAGGCAGTGGCCAAGGTTGCTGTTTTGGTGGCTCTGGTCCTGGCTATCAATTAGTTGTTCGCATCTGGCTTTGCACCCCCATCAGCTCTTCAGAAGCTGCACTGTCGATCAGCTGTTGAGCAAGGCTACTTAGCCCATCATCTGTTGAGTGGGGCTGTCCCATACTCACTTCCCTCTGCCCCTTCCCACTCTTACTGCCCTTTAGGTGGGAGGGGACAGAAAGAAGCAAGCAGCACATGGGAGGCCTCAGGGAATGAGTAACATGGGGAGGAGATGAATCTGGGACAGGAAGAAATGGCACAGAGTCAGCCAGGGACAGAGTGGGGGGTGGCCTCAGAGGTGGAGGCAGTGCCACTGTGGGGCTCCCACAAACAAAGTCCGTGTCTATGTCCTTTGCAACTCTCAATACAGGATTGAAGCCTTCAACAGGCACTGAAAACATTTCCATTTCAGGCTGCATGTTTGTAATTGATATCACCGCATTTCCCAACCTCACAAATATGTCCTACACAAAGGCAGACTGCACTACTGCAGTCAATATGACTATAATCATTGGCATCAGTGGGAACAAATTAGGGCTCTTACGATATTGAACCTTTCAGAATGAGATACTGAATCTTTCAGTGTCTGGAAAATTTCATAGAGCTCCCAATGATATTTTGCTATGAAGTTTTCTAATGCTGATGCTTTGTTTTTAATTGCACTTGTTAATATTTAATAGTCCAAGCATTTTCACTTCATAAAATATTATTAGAAACTTCCTTGTGACTCAAAATGAAAAATTATAGCCAACTTTTTGCTATGGCCACAGTTCTGAAATTGGATTGCCATGCCTTTCATGGAGCACGTATGTTTAATTGGGACCTTTAAACTCACATGATCTACAGAAGGAGATAAAAAAAATACAGTAAAATTTAAAGGGATTCCATCAATAGGGAATCACACTAACCTCTGAAATCTTTATGCTTCATATTCTTACAAGTAACCACCAAAATCAATGCGATTGAAAGATATTAAAGAGGAATAAATCTTGTCCTTGATCAGCATGCTTCCTTAGCTATCATTTTGTGTGATTATTGTGTTGCCACTACTCATGATTTTTACTGCATGTCTCGATGGCTATGTCTAGACTGCAGGCTTCTTTCGAAAGAGGGTCTTTCGAAAGCATCTTTCGAAAGATCGCGTCTAGACTGCAGGCGGATCTTTCGAAAGAGAAATCCGCTTTTTCGAAAGAGAGCACCCAGCGAGTCTGGATGCTCTCTTTCGAAGACGGCCTCTTTACATTGAAGAACGCCTTCTTTCGAAAGAGGAACTTTCGAAAGAAGGCGTTCTTCCTCGTAAATTGAGGTTTACCGCCATCGAAAGAAAAGCCGCGTTCTTTCGAAATAATTTCGAAAGAACGCGGCTTGAGTCTGGACGCAGGGGAAGTTCTTTCAAAAAAAGGCTACTTTTTTCGAAAGAACCCCTGAGTCTGGACACGGCCGATGTGTTTCTGCATTTCTTAAAGCTTCAGGATCTGGAATCAAGCGTTTGCATGAGAATTTCAGTTTTCAATTGCAAAAAAGCTGAAAGTTGCTAGTCCTTATGGTTGCAGAGAAAAGACTTAAAAATGGAGTAATGACTGAGAAACCAGATGATGAATGTAAGGAATCCAATACAGGTTGAAACTCTCTTAACCAGGATTCTCTGGTCCGGCAACATTCATGGTCCATGCAGATGTTGCAAGACCAGAGAGTCCCTGTGGAGGGCCAGCGGTAAGGACCCCTGTGGGACTGGCAGTGCATCAAGCTGCCCGCAATGAGCTGACAGCAGGGCTGCCCAATGCATGGCAGTGGGGTTCCCAGCGGGGTTGAGAGACTCGACGTGTGGCTACCTGGTAGGATTGAGAGCCACGTTAGCTGTGGTTGTTATGACTAGACATGTTTGGAGGATGAAAGATAATGAGTAGTTTTCTTGAAATTAGAATTGGTGACCCAATAGCAGTCACTATGGGCTATGTGCTTTGTTTGAAATTAGCTATAAAAGATTAGGCGAAACAGTATGTTTGGGAGCAGTCCACAGACGCTATCTTTGGCCAAGGATCTGACAGCTAAGTTCCCCATCAGCTAGACAGAAGGCAGGCTGCTGTTTCCTTGACACCTGTTCTTAAGTGTAGCTAACTCTACTTGTTTTGAACAGCTCCAACCGTACTGCGATGGCATATGTCTGTATGTGCTTGAGAGCTAATAAAAAAATAGTTTTATATGAAAGCACTTCTGTTTGTGTCAATTATTTATTGAATGGATGGGCTGTGTCCCCACTGATTTATTCCTGACTTCATCTGGAGAGAGTCAGTTAAGTTATAATAGTTTTGGGCTCTGAGAAACCCTAGGGCTATGTCTACATTGTGTGTTTTTTGCGGAAGAGGAAATGCAAATTGAGTGCTCATTTGCATATCTCATGCTCTCATTTGCATATCTTCTTCTGATCTTTTTGGCGGAAGAGATTTTTGCGATAGAAAGTCCTGTGTAGACGAGGCCATTTGTCGGAAAAAAACCATTTTGCACAAGAGCACTTACTCCTCAAAAAATGAGGTTTACAGGGGTTTTTTTCCCAACAAATGTCCCTGTTTACGCAGGGCTTTTTATCCCAAAAATCTGTTCCGCAAAAAGGATCGGAAAAAGATATGCAAATGAGAGTATGAGATATGCAAATGAGCACTCCATTTGGATTTCCTCTTCCGCAAAAAACATACAGTGGAGATGTAGCCTGGGTAACAAGAGCTCAGACCAAGCCTGGGAGGAGAAGGAGCCCTTAGCCCCATGGGAGCCCACTTTATGGCTGAAGAGCCCCTGCCCAAGAACAAAGCCCCTCAGCAATGGGGCAGCTGCTCTCACAACGCGGATCTCATCTTCGTGTTCCTCATTGCAGTCCTGTAAGTCTCTGCTTTGTTCCGCCAGGACCTCAGCCTTCCCTGCACCGGGTGCCTCCAGAGATCAGGTGTCACCAGCAGTGCACGGAGTGCTCTGAAGCTTTGCTGTCATGGGTCTGATCACTCACTCTACAGCCAGGAGTGTGGCAGGAACTTGCCCACCGTCGTGGGTTCTTCCTCCTCCTTCCACCACTGGCCAGGGGGTTTCTGCTCTGCACTGCCGGGTCTGCAGCCTCCCCACCATTTGTGAATGGGGTCAACCATGCACAGAGCCCTGCTCTCAGGGTTGGGAGCCCCTGCGCAGGCCCTGGCAGCAGGATGGCAGCCTGGCCCTGTAAGTGTTTCACAACTGTAAAAGAAAATATTTCTAAAAATCAATATTAATTGTGGATGTTTCAAAAAGATCAGATCCTGCCCAGCCCAGCCATACTGCAATCCAGGGTTTCTCAGCCCCTAGGTGGGGACCTGACAGAATTTATCAAAGGTTTACACGGCAGCTCCTTTAAGTCCTGTCCTATGGCTGGCTGGGCTAGTGTCCAGGCACTGCAGCATCTGAGGTCACAGCGCCACTCAGTTTGGCCTGGCTGTCATGAGGATGGGAGTCCCTCTCAGCCACATTTGTGTGAGTGGCACCGCAATCCTATGAGCCAGGTCACAACTTCACTCCCAAACATTTGATCCATTTGGGGGGGATGGGCAAACCTGGGCAATGCTGTAACCCCACAGGATCTGATGCCTGGAGCAGAGAGCCCAGCCCAACTCGCTCAACATCACACGAGCCAACACTGTGGGGTGAGTGCCTGGGAGGATCCAACCCCTATGATGTGGAAGGCCTGACTGAAATCACTCCAGGGCCTCCACCTCACAAGGGGCACTGTGCAGATACACAACAGTGATTTCATGACAGGCCATACACATTTGCAAATGGGTCATGACTGAGGTTCATAACTATTTTAAGTTTTTACGTGAGAGGAAATTATTTTGTGATAATTGGGCCTACAAATTTACGCTTGCTGGAAGCTGCAAATTGTTCATGAAAGTTCCTGAGATGTCACAATAACCTGATGATGAGGAAAGGTATGAAATGGAGACCGACAGAATGAGTCCAAACAAAAAGCCCTCCTGTTATAATTCAAGGACTATGTTAAGATCATGGAACCAGAAACCAGTGAACCAAAATGTGTGTGCCAAAATATAGATATAATTAATGGACAATATAATGAGAAAATGGGCTATTTCATCCGTCATCAGATGTCACTGAAGTGATGTCCTGACAGGTATTGTGCTCTGTCAAATGTTGATAACTGTTAGGCTGTGCGTGCGTGTTCCTTCTGTGTGCTGCCCTGACTCTGCACAGATAGTCAGCACAGCAGACGCTGAAAGAACCCCCACTGACCACTCAATCGGATAAGGTACAAAGATGCCCTGCTCTATATTAGCAAAGGTTTGACTAACATCACCTAGGCCTCAGGCCTCACACCAGGCCTGTGATTCATAGGCTTATGTTTCAGGTGCTCTTCTTACTACACCATTCACCTTTTTCTTTGTGGGTCCTTAAAGAAAGAGACTAGGGGGAGGGAGGGAATTGGCTACTGGAGTAAGCTTCACCATCGTGGCGCCATGGCCACTGGAGCCCAGTACTTCTTTATTTTTCATCCTGAAAGATGTCTTGGCCAGACTAGGCCAGAGAAAGGGATCCAGATGAAACTGCCACCCTTAACAGCTCTAGCTCGATCCCAAACACCATCTGGGATGAAGTGGAATACAATTTTAACAACAATGACAACAACCACTCTGGCTCATGTCAACTAACCTCTTCACTCATCCACAAAAAGGACAGATATTACCATTTTTATACCATCTAAGAGATTGTCAAACAAGGTTGTTGCTTCCCCCGCCCTTGAATGTTCTCTCCAGCTAAAGGATAAGGGAATAAAAGCTGTTGTTAAAATAAACACCTTATTTAATATTTTACATTTCAAATACTTTATTTTTCTTTCTTTTAAAAAAATTATAAAAGGTTAATAGGATATTAATGGTACGTTTGCAAAGGTACTATGCAGGTCTCTATTTACCAAATCCCTAACCTTGCTTAATACCATTTATTGTTGGACAGTGACTTGGTTCTGTTAACACTTTTGGTTTACTTAGTCCATCTGCATGAATACCACAGTTCCCTCATGTTTATTTTGTATTACATAATCCAGTTCAGCGAGGCAGATACAGACACATAAGAATGGATGGTCTCCATGCTAGAGAGTTTATGAGTTAAACATATAATCTGATGGGAGAGAGATGGATGATTGACAGGCAGGTTCCATTTATCTCAACTGTAAGGGTATGTCTAGACTACATGGCTCTGTTGACGGAGCCATGTAAAGTAGTTTACTCGGCATAGTCAAAGAAGCAGGGATTTAAATAATCCCTGCTTCATTAAAATAAAAATGGCCACCGCGCTGTGACGACAATCAGCTGATCTGGCACAGCGCGACAGTCTAGACACCGTGCGGTCGACAAGGGAAACCTTTGTTGACCACTCCGGTAAACTTCATTTCACAAGGCATACTGGAGCAGTCGAGAAAAGCTTCCCTTGTTGGCCACCCCGTGTCTAGACTGCCGCACAGTGCCAGATCAGCTGATCATCAGCACAGCACGGTGGCCATTTTTGTTTTAATGAAGAGGGGATTATTTAAATCCCCGCTTCTTAGACTATGCCGAGTAAACTACTTTACATGGCTCCATGTAGTCTAGAAGTACCCTAAGTATTCAATGGGGTTTGGTTGGAGATGGGAGAAGAAACAGCTGCAAGTTTTTGGCCCATCTCTAATTAAGAGAAAAAGGGGCATAGAAATTCCCATTCTGGAATTAGCCCTTGTTCCAACTTGCTCCATCTCCCTCAATAGCCAGTGCCAGAAATATTACATCATCCCATTGCCCTACAGCATCCTGAGATACATTTGGGAGTTACTGAGAGCTCTAAGCATACACTGAAATAAATGGTAGTTAAAGACATTCAGGATCATATTGAAAATCCTCTTATGTCCTACACAATGCATATTCTTTACTGTACATCAATTTTAAATCAAGAGAGAATAGACACATAAATAAGTGTTAAGCCTCTAAAGAGAACAAATAAGGGAAGACATTGGCATGGAAGCAATGATAAGAGACTAAAACACACACAAACACTTCAGCAGAAAAGATGCTGGGGGTTACAGTGGATGAGAAGCTGGATATGAGTCAACAGTGTGCCCTTGTAGCCAAGAAGGCTAATGACATGTTAGGGTGCAGGAGAAGCATTGCCAGCAGATGTAGACAAGTTATTATTCCTCTTTATTCGGCACTGGTCAGGCTACATCTGGAGTATTGTGTCCAGTTCTGTCCCCTCTCCCCCACTATAGAAAGTCTGTGGATGCATTGGAGAGGGTCCAGTGGAGAGCAACCAAAATGATTAGGAGGCTGAAGCACATGACCTGAGGAGAGGCTGAGGGATTTGGGCTTATTTAGAGTGAATGGGGGATTTTATAGCAGCCTTCAACTATCTAAAGGGCAGTTCCAAAGAAGAAGGAGAGAGGCTGTTCTCAGTAGTGACGGATGGCAGAACAAGGAGCAATGGTCTCAAGTTACAGATCGGAAGGTCTAGGTTGGATATTAGGAAAAACTATTTCCCTAGGAGGGGGTTGAAGTACCGGAATGAGTTATCTAGGGAGGTGGTGGACTCTCCATCCCTAGAGTTTTTTAAGTCTCAGCTTGACAAATCCCCTGGCTGGAATGGTTTAATTACAGTTGGTCCTGCTTTGGCCAGGGGGCTGGACTCAATGACCTCCTGAGGTCCCTTCCAGCCCTAGGAGTCTATGATTCTATGAATTTACGAAGAACCCGCTATGCCTCTTTGGTTAATAAGTCTGATTTTATTCATTCATGTTGGTAAATTCAGTTGTTACCTGGCAGAGGTTGCACAGTTCGATACTGGAGGACTGCAGCTATATGAACAGACATCATAGCATGTTGGTATGAAGATCTGAGTCTAATTGCTTTGTACATCTGCTCCCTGATATATATATATATATATATGCATATAAACTGCATTTAACATGATCCCAGACAAAAATAAAATCAGAAAATGGAGTTTTTTCATGAGATGTGTTGGCTCTTCCTTCATCTGCTCTGGCTTCTGGTTAGAATCCTAACCATGATGCTTATTAAGGAGTTAATGTAAAGAGCCACATAAAGGAAGCCATGGGCAATGAACAATGTCAGCAACCTGTATTGGTCCTATTCATACATTCATATATACAGACATCACTCTCTCACTTCTCAATTTAGTATAAATGAAATTAAGTAAGCCCCCATGTAGGACAAGAAATTACTTACAGTTCATTCCTGCTGACTCTGCTGCTAGAACACTTGATATTACTTCCCTTCTAGGCAGCCCATTATATTAAGTGGTATCCACTATTTTCAGAGGCTATGGGTCAGTTCTCTGATTTGCTTTTTTCCCCCAGATGGCTACTGAAGGATTCTCCTTATATAGGACAACCTTGGTTGGTACGTAGCTGTCACAAAATCACAGAACCAAAGGAGTAAAAGGGACCTAGTCAAAACCCCTGATGAGATGTATGATTTCTTGTGGATAAAACATCCAAGACAGATGTTTATCCAGCCTCCTTTTGAAAACTTCCAATGAATATTTCATTATTGCCTTAGGCACTTTGTTTCACTGTCCTACTATTCTTACAATTAGGAAATTAATGCTTTTTTTTTTGCTTTTTTTTTTTGCAGCACCATTGCTTTGTAGACTGATGTTGAGATTGTGAACTAGCAGAACACTCAGACCCTTCTTAGTGGGACTGCTGTCTAGACAGTTTCCCCCTATTCTTTTATTTGTGAATTTAGTTTTTATTTCCTTACCATAGCACCTTACAGAATTTCATTTTGTCGACTATAGATCAGTTCTTCAATTTCTCAAGGGCCTCCAAAGTGTTCACCTCTCCACCCCTCCTGTTTTGGGTCATTTGCAAATTTGGCAAGTATACACTCAATTGCTACATGAAGACCATTAGTAAAGATGTTAAATAACTGGATCCACAACAGATCCCTTGCTAATCTAACCAGTTATTTTGTCAAAGAAATAAACCAAGCTGGTTTGGCAGGGTTTTTAGTCAATTTATGTTGGCTCCTGGTGGTCATCCCTTCTTCCTCCAGGTATTTTCAAATTGAATATTTTACCCATTGCTCCTGTAGCTATCTGGGGCTATGTCTAGACTATGGGGTTTTATCGGAAAAAGGCTGATTTTGGGGGGTTTTATCAGAAAAAGGCAGAGTGCAATTTGCGTACCTTTTTCCGATAGTTTTGTCGGAAAAGGCTTTTTCCAAATTTGGCCCATCTACACTGGGCCAAATTTCAGAAAAACTTCCTCTTTTGGAAGAGCTCTTCTTCCTTGTGGAAGGAGGAAGACAGAGCTTCTGAAAAAGCGTGTCTGCTCTTCTGCAAAAAAAAAGTGGAAGAGTAGATGCATTCCCTGGATGTGGCAGTTTTTCCAGGATACCTCCAGTATCCCAGAAAACCCCCAAAGTCTAGACATAACCTGGGTGTCAAGCTGACTGGTCTATAGTTCCTTGGCTCCTCTTCCCCCCCCCCCCCTTTTTTAAAGTTGGGCATGATGCTAGCCCATCTCCAGTTTTCTGGCATCTCACCCATCATCCAGGAGTTTGTAACTATTATTGGCATTGGCTCCAATATTTCTTTCAGCGTCTTGGGGTGAATAACATCAGGTCTTCCTGATTTGAATTCCTTCAAAGTAGTCAGAAGATCTCTGACACATTCTTTACTTATCCTGATCTGCATCCCTTCCCCTTTAATTTCTATGATAACTATTCTAGTTGTCCAGTCACATGTTATTTCTGTGTGTGAAGACTGAAGCAAAGTGAGTGTTGAGCAGCTCTGCCTTTTCATCTTTTGTTGCTAGCTCACCTTCTCCATTCAGCAGGTGAGCCATACCATCCCTGATATTTTTATTTTTTATTTTTCTGTCTTGTACAACCCTATCTTGATGTCTCTAACACTTATTGTCAGCTGGAACTCATTCCTTTCTTTGGCTTTCCTGAGGAACAGTGTGCTTTTGTTCTGGGAAACCAGCCTTACATTGATGTGTACGGGGAAAGGTTTGTTTATCAATAACACATGTATGCCATTTTGGAAAAGTTCAAATAACAGTATGGACTCCATCTTGGCTGCCCTTCTCCCTCCTCCTTTGAGGGCATTTTCCCGCTCTTTTGGCATTTTAGTGGGAAAAGGTTCTGCCCAGCAACAGCAATAGCAACTTATTTAAGGGCTTCCTCTTGAGTTCCAATGGGCTACCCTTCTTAGTGGGAGCTCCTTAGAGGGTTACGCCAGCACTATACAGATAGGTCTCGATTGTGGGAGGGTGAACTTACCTGCATGCAAGGGGTGTACGACCAGCGACCACCCCTCATCAACAAGGATATACACACTCCCATGATGGTTCAGGAAGAGGACTGGGGCTACTATTGGTGGAGCTGGGATGACTCAGCCTGATCGCTCTCACCTGAGATACCATCTGGAGACGGAATCCAGAGCTATCCCACCTCTGTGAGGGTCGACAAGCTGCAGGATATGGCAGTAATTTTATAATCCTCCATCTCCTTACCTGAGTCCCATCCTGCGGGAAGGGAACACACTTGAGTCACAGTTGTGCACCACCCTTGCGTCACTTACCTTTTATTTGGGAGAGTCCTGGTTATAGTTATATTCGCTACCTTGTTTGAACTGTTAAATAAATGCCTTGTTTATTAGCACCCACATTTTAGTCAGTTTTATTTTTCCTAAGGGGCTGAGACAAACCCCGATGACAGAAGCGGGTTGGGAGATGTTCCTTTAGGCTGGTTTCCTTTTCAGCAAGGTGTACCAGTCAACAGATGAAGAATCATAGACTCATAGAATCATAGAATACTAGAACTGGAAGGGACTTCAAGAGGTCATCAAGTCCACGGCAGGACCAGGCACCATCTAGATCATTCCTGACAGATGTTTATCTAGCCCGTTCTTAAATATCTCCAATGATGGACGTTCCACAACTTCCCTAAGCAATTTATTCCAGTGCTTAACCATCCTGACAGTTAGGAAGTTTTTTCCTAATGTTCATCCTAAACCTCCTATACTGCAATTTAAGCCCATTGCGTCTTGTCCTATCGTTAGAGGCCAAGGAGAACAATTATTCTTTTTAGCTCATTCCATTAAGATTCTTTCTCAAGTTTGGAATCATTTGCAAGTTCCTAAAGGCCTTAGCCTATGTCTCTGTCCAGCCTCATTTTGTTCATATCAAGCATGCAGAGCAACATGAATATCAGACTATATTGTGCTTTGCTTCTCACATAAGAGTTATTGAAATATACTAGGCATAGTGAAAATGTAATCCCCCCAAGTGCAAAAGAGATACAGTAAAACCTGTTTTAGCTGACCCAACCCAAGAGAATAACAATACATTGATCACCTGGGAGAGGTAATCTTTAAGGGTTGAACAAAATGTTAGGACTGATGAACGGGGATATGCTTAAGTTTGAGAAAGGCAGGCAACTGCCAGGTGGAATTAGGCCTTATTGCAGCTATTGCTGTGCATAGAATTACAAATAAAAATACAAATCCAGCTCCAATAGGGATGTGACTTCCCAATGAGCACAAAGCAGATGCTTTATCCAGCAGGCTCCAATCTTTGATTAACAGCTCTGGGAATTTGCAGGTGTTCAATTAGTCACCAGAGGGAGCCCATATTATTCTATAAATGTGATAGAAACACACTGAAAAGTAGCAGGGGTGGGTGTGTGGGAGGGAAATAATCCACAGAGTGAGGGAGTTCAAGAGAAGTGTTGTGTGTTATACCAAGATCCATATTTCAATCATACTCCACAATAATCAGGCTTGCAGTACATTGCTTCATAATACAGGGAGATATTTATATCTATATCTAATCTATATCTATATCAGACAGATACATAGCAGGATAATAGGAAAAGTCTTTATTCACCTTCTTCATATATAATTTGCTTTCTAATGCAGAGTTTGATTTTCCAGCACTGTGTGTGTTTGTGTGTGTGTGTGCACAGAGTGAGTTGGAAAATCAAATTATATATAAGGAAGATTTACAAGGACTTTCCCTATTCTCCAGCTAGAACTGGTTCCTTTATTTGCTTAAGTAGGGTTGCTTGCAGGGAAACTAATTTGCTAATATATGGTAATAAAATTCAGATGCTTTCTACAGCAGGATCTTAATTATTAAGAAAAACAAGGGTGACAACAAATATGTTTGGTTATCCAGGAGTCAAACAGGGAGTCATGTAGGACCAGTTTTTCAATGCCAATTATTCAAGCTAGCCAGTGACACAATCCCATGCTTTGGGGGTCGCTAAAAGCTGTGAGTAAGATGCTGGGTGTGGATGACTGGGGGAGGATCACTTTATACAAGATGAACTTCTCTAGTCTGACACCCTCGGGCCCTGACTGGTTCCGAATCAGAGAATTTTCTGGACCATGGGAGGTCAATATTGTCAATATTGTCTAGAGCATTATCAATACTTCCACTGCTTACTAAGCTGTAAGACAGAGTTTCTTAGAGAACAAAATTCAAAGACTCTTTTTTTTTTTTTGCTCAACAACTTTTCCCTGGGGTCTCAACAAAAAAAATCCTTGGTGTTCCCCACAAAAAATATTTTTTTTGGTGTTCCTCAGTCTTAAAAAGGTAAGAAACATTGCTGTAAGAGGACATTTAGGGGTAAATTACATCTAAATAACAGCATCGATAACTGAGCGCTAGGACTAGTGGCTATAAACTACCTTTATGGGAATGCGGGAAACTTGGCCACACCGAGGAAAAGTGGACATCAGATTAACTAAAATCATTCCAGACAACAGATGTTTCTGGACCAGAGGGTTCTGAACTAGAGAGGTTCAACCTGTATTGGTCCTGTTCTGTTCTTTCTCTCTGAAGCATCTGGAATTGGCCTCTGTCGAAAGACAAGATGCTGGGTTAGATGGACCATTGGTCTGATTCAGTATGGATGTTCTTATGTTCTTATTAGAATAGAATAAGAATAGGGAGACTGGCTGGCAGTGTTACGAAAAGAAGATTAGTGAGCAATTTTACAATGGGGATTTTACTAGACTTTTTCCAATGGCAATACCCCTGTTTGTTTGGCAAGTCTAGTCCTGCATCACTAGTCAGTAGTTTTTTTTCACCCTCCTAAACTAACTGGTCACTCTTGAAAGTCATAATTTCCAATTTGTTGCCTCACCTTATGAACAGTACACATTTGTTTAATAAATCCCAGATAATTTCAGTGTGTAGTGTATCTCTAATCTCTTCACTGCTATTGCACTTCATCCTCATGTATTTAATAAGAAAATGGCACTAAATGAATTTTATTTTCTTTAGCAATTATTTTAGTGTTCTCCATAGAGGCCTGAACTTTAATGCCAATATAAAGGGGGGGGGGGGAGTTTGGAAAGCTAATTTAGTAAATCTTTTAAAACACTCTCTTATAGGACTACAATGGTAAAATCATCTATGCTCGGAGATTCATCAAATTCACATTTTTTATTAAGACTATCTGCTTCTGATTGTACAGTAGGAATTCAAGTCAGCCTTTGAGGTAGTTTTCTCATTGTTATGGCTTTAAGAATCTTATTATTTTCATATATTAATTCTCTTGCAGACATTTACAAATGATCACAGTATTTCAGAAGACTTTTTTAGGTGAAGAGTGAATCATAGGTAGCAGCCCTGTCTTCCTGCCTAATAGAAACTATCATCCTATCTGTGCTTTTTCCCTTTAATTGCAAGGCAATTAAATTCTCTACCATTTGCAATATCTGTGTCCAGAATGAGTAATATCATTGCATCACCTTTTTTTTTCCCCCCATTCCTTGGTCATGTGCTTAGCAAGATATAGCTTAATATTTTTGTGTTCCTGTGGAGCTCTCTTCTTGAACAGTTATTTTTCTAAGCCTTCCACCTTAATCTATAGAAACGTGTTTGGTTTCTTCTGTCACACCCAATACTTAAAAAAAACCTGCTCGCACCCCGAAGTGGCATAATTTTCATATGCTACATACGAAGGATATAGTATGTTTGCTGCAGATAAGCATAGATTTTAAGAAAATTATTTCCGTCTCCCAGAAGGATTGTATATAATATCCAGCTCTTAATTTCAGATTGAATCTCAAGAATTTTAAGAAACACTACAGGCAGTCCCTGGGTTACATACAAGATAGGGACTGTAGGTTTGTTCTTAAGTTGAATTTGTATGTAAGTCGGAACTGGTACATATTGTAGGGGAAACTCTAGCCAAACATTTCTCCAGAGCTCAGTTTTATTCTCCCACACCTCACTTCCCTCAGTCCTTTATTCTCAAGCTGAGGTGTCTGCTGAGAAAAGCCGCTCCGCGTCTCCCTGATCTGCTGGGGGGGGGGGGGCGCTAGCTTCGCGTCTCCCTGGTCTGCTGAGGGGAAGCAGCTAGTGCGGGGTTGCCTCACCCCGTTTGTAAGTAGGGATCCGATGTAAGTCGGATCCATGTAACCCGGGGACTGCCTGTATTACATACTAAAGGGGAACAAACTGAAATGGGCTTGAGAATGATATTTAAACCTTGTTATAGAGATGTTGCTAATAAGACTATAAGATGATTTTATCAGCCCCCAAATTGGTGCTTACATTGCAGTGACGGTTATCTGTATTAAAGTAAACTTCCCACACATGTTGTCAGCCTGGATGGGTTCTGATTCCATTTAACTAAGAGATAGCAGGTGAACTTGCAAATGTGCACATGGGTTTTGTGGTCTTACTTTGGTTTCTAGTGGACAAATACACGTTGGGGACACCACCACCCTGTTAACGATGCTAAAGCAAGGAACAGTCCAAGAGCTTGAAGCAACCTCGGACACCTAGAAGTTGTCACTAGAAGTCAGGGCTGAAGTGTACATGTAGCACTGATAGAGCCTGGTCATCTGTAACAGAATCAAACCTGGGCCCCTGGAACTTAGACCATGAGCCTCTACTGCTTGAGCTACAAGCCAGCTCCAAGTCCCTTTCCTTTAGGATCCCTCATGGAGGCTGAGCAGTTTTCAGATCACATTACGTCCTTCATCCAATTCCCTTTGCCGAGGGATTCTATGCTGAACTATACCTGTTCGTTCTTGGAGTTACTGTGGATAGTTCTCTGAAAACATCCACTCACTATGCTGTGGCAGTGGAAAAAGCAAATAGAATGTTAGGAGTCATTAAAAAAATAGAGAATAAGGCGGAAAATATCTTATTGCCTCTGTATAAAACCATGGTATGCCCACATCTTGAATACTGCGTACAGATGTGGTCGCCTCATCTCAAAAAAGATATATTGGTATTGGAAAAGGTTCAGAAAAGGGCAACAAAAATGATTAGAGGTTTAGAATGGATCCCATATGAAGAGAGATTAAAAAGACTTGGACTTAGAAAAGAGGAGTCTAAGGAGGACTATGATAGAGGTCTATGAAATCATGACTGATATGGAAAAAGTGAATAAGGAAACATTATTTACTTATTCCCACAATATGAAAACTAGGAGTCACCAAATGAAATTAATAGACAGCAGGTTTAAAACAAACAGAAGGAAGTTTTTCTTCACTCAACGCACAGTCAACCACTGGACCGAGGATGCGGTAAAGGCTAGAACTTTAACAGGGTTAAAAAAGAGAGCTAGATAGATTCATGGAGGTTAGGTCCATCAATGGCTATTAGCCAGGATGGGTAGGAATGGTGTCCCTGGCCTCTGTTTCTTTGGAAGTGGGTGACAGGGGAGGGATCACATGAGGATTACCTGTTGTGATCCCTCGCCCTGGGGCATCTGGTATTGGCCACTGTTGGCAGACAGGATACTGGGCTAGATGGACCTTTGGTCTGACCCAGTATGGCCGTTCTAATGTTCTTATGTTCTTTCAAGTCTCTTTGTGCACCAGGCCTACTTTTCAAAACCTGCTACTCTCTTCCCACCAGGCCTTACTTTCCAGACCTCACCACTACTTCTTTCCAGATACGACAAGCCATAAAATACTTGTTCTTAAAGGACCAAGACCCATTAATAGAAATGCTGTATCATTGCCTCCCTTAAGGGCTTATTCTATTGTTTGCTGTCATTATGTACACCTAAGATATTAACGTTATTTTTAAAGTGAAAATAAATGAGCATCATGTTGGTTAATTAAATGCAATGTTTTCATATTCTGTGTCACGATATGCTGGTTAAATATATACAATTTTAAAATACAGGATTTTTTCAGAAAGATATTACAGAGTTGCCCTTTCTGGTTCATTTTAGGGTTACATTCAATTGCTACATTTATCTCTTAATGTAGACACATACAGGCTAGCTTCCATAGCCCCAAACCCTTTAAATTGCTGCTGTAGCCCAGAGCTGAAGGCTGCCTGGGGAGGCCTGTTTCCACTCGAACCCTCGCCCCTTCCGGGAACCCTGAGCTCCCCCCCAACACCACCACCATTCTCTGCCTAAATACACAAAGTGCTGTAGGGGAAACAGGCATAGAGATGTGACATAATGAGCCGGAATAGAATGCTGGTATTCTTACTTCTCGTCTATTGTCCTAGCCTCTGCACTATGCTGAACTTCCAGTTAAGAATCTGGCCATTTTTTTTTATCCTAAGCTCTAGGTGCATGTATTAAAGATGCAAAAAGAAACACAGCCATCTCCCTGAAAACAGGGGGGAAATCTATTCATCTGCATACTCCACCCCTGACAGTAGTCACTAACCTGTAAATTTTGCCACAAATTCCCACAAACGTCGGGGAAAAATGATATGTGAAAGGAATTGTTGAATGTATTATTTACCTTCCCTATGTTCCAATGAAGGCCATTTGTATGTTAAAGTAACAAGCCTATCCGGGATTATGTTTTATAATTCTTCATTAGTATGTTTGCTTAATCAGCAGCATTTTACTGTATTTCCTCAGTAGCTAACATTTGCCAGGACAATATTAAATTAAGGGTTATTGGCTGCCCTAAAAATGTTTAGTTTCCTGGTGTTTGTGTCTCCTAGTCAAATGTTTAAAAGTTATTTTAATGCAGTTTTGCAGGGTGATATTTTTTGTCTTTTAAATCCATGTTGGTCATTTCCTCTATAGTCAGCACATCTCCAGCTCAGCACAATATATATTCCAAAAAGAGCCCTCATGGCCAAATGCTGCAACATTTTCAAGGGTTCCACAAGACAATAAATTCATTATAAAGGAATATATGAACTCCTGCCCTTCCTGGCCATATATTTTACAAGGAAATGGGAGATGTGCTGATTATCACATAATACAAATGCATGAGTTTCAACATAGCCACCAAGAGGAAAGAATGAGTTTTGGTGTTATCACTTGCTATTACTAGAGTAAAAGAACTCACACATGTATAATTAACAGCTACAAATGTCACACTTTTTTTTTTTTTTTTGCAGGCAGGCAGACAGGCAGTATGGCTAAAAAAAGAGTCAATACTTTGTTTCTTTTTCTTCTCACTCTTTCAACTTGGCTAAAAGACAAAGTCACATAGTACCAGCCCACCATGGAAGAAACTACTTCTGGAGTCAAATTCCAACTGTGGTCTGTGATGGATTCTCACAGGATAAGCCTACATAGAGAGATAGGGAAGGATCATACCCGTGGTACATTTAGTCCAATATCCTGTCTCCAATAGCAGCCAGCACCAGCTGCTTCAGAAGAGGGCCAAAGAAATCCTACAGAAAAGTTTCAGAGCAGTCATCCTGTTAGTCTGTTTCAGCAGCAACAACAAGGAGACTTGTGACACTTTGAAGACTAACACATTTCTTTGGGCATCAGTTTTCATGGGCTGGAACCTGCTTGGTCAGATGCACAAAATGGAAAATACAGGTTGGCAGGGATATAAACACAAATGCAAAGATGGAAGTGTTAGGACCAGTGCTAACATGGGGAAGTTCATCAGAATGGATGTGGCTCACTTCCAACAGTTGATGAGAAGTTGAGAATACCAACAGGAGGAAAATTACTTTGTCCTGAGCTAGTCACTCCCAGTCTCTGTTCAGATCCAGTCTGATAGTATCAAGTTTTACCTATGAATTCCAGCTCTGCAGCTTCACCCTGCAGTCTCGTCATTGAAGCGTTTTTGCTCAAATACAGCAACTTTCGAGCCTTGAAACTTTCAGACATTAAAGTTGCCATGCTTGAGAAAAAAACAAACAAACCTGAATAGAGTCTGAAAATAGTCTGAATAGAGTCTGGGAGTGGCTAACTCATTATGAAAAGTAACATTTCTCCTTTCGGTATTTTCCCCTTCTTATCAACTGTTGGAAGTAGGCCACATCCATCCTGATTTAGTTGGCCTTTTTAGCACTGATCCTCCTCATGGTACTGTGTAACACTCCCATCTATGCATACAGACCTGACCTTAGCAAGGCGGTTGTCTGGGACCCTGTGCCTTCAGGGTCCTGTGCTGCCCGGTGCCCGTCTGGCTGCTTGCTCACTACCCTAGCTGGGAGCCGCCTGGCCATGCAGTGCAGCCAACCACAACCTGCTGCCTTGGGGGGGGGGGGGGGGGAATAGCTCAGTGGTTTGAGCATTGGCCTGCTAAACTTAGGGTTGTGAGTTCAATCATTGTGGAGGCCATTTTGGGCAAAAATTTGTCAGGGATGGTACTTGGTCCTGTTGTGAAGGCAGGGGACTGGACTCAATTCAATGACCTTTCAAGGTCTATTCCAGTTCTAGGAGATAGGCAATCTCCATTATTTAAACTGTTGTCAGAGCACTGAGCACCTCTGAAAATCTGTCTGCAGTCTCCTGTGCCGCTTGGGGATACAACCTACCACTCCCCGGAGCATTGTGTGTTTTCCACTTTGCTTAGCTACTCTTTTACAATTTTCATGCCTTCAGTTTGTGCTCATTAGTATCCTCAAATGCATCACCCCCATCGATGTACTGGTGCTACTACCCTTTACAAAACCATGACACCAGGGCCACATATGACTTTCATGGGCCCTAGGCACTTTTGCCTTTAAGGGCCCTTACCTCCATAAAAAAAATATTTAAAATTATTTTTTATATAACTTTAATACTTCAACATTTTTTTTTCTGTTTTAGGCAAAATGTAATAGATTTTTGTGGGCCCTAAAAGTTCCATTTTTTTCTGATGTGAGAAAAAAATTGCACTGTGCCTTCTGTGCCTAATGGATAAGTCGGCCCTGCATGACACATTACTTCTAGCAATTCATTTTCAAAGCCTTCCTTTGTTTTCCCTTCTCAAGTTTCCTACAAGTTCCCTTTTATTACTCAGACCTCTAATATATTTAAAGAACTTTGTGTTGTTTATCTTAATATTCCTCGATCGCAGTGCTTCATTATTTCCATTTGCAGTCTCAATGGCCTCTTTACAGTCCCTCTGCTTCTTCTCATAAAACCCAAACAATGCCGCAGATTGTTTTTTCCCTGCCATTTTTCAGAGCTCCAGCTTTGCCTGCGCTTAACTTAAAGGAGTTTGCTGCTTAGTTTCGCATAATGGCATGCACTCCCTCTGAAATAGCTCTCCCACCCCTTTAACTTTTCCTTCACTTTCATCTGCACTATTACTTTGTAATACGTATTGCCAGCCTTTATCACTTAATGCGCTACTAATGGTATTTATATTTGGCTTTTTGAAAAAGCTTAATTTACGCATGTTCGCAGCCAAAATCCTTCCAACAACTGGCATTTGAAAGAGTAGCCTTAAGTCACCTCCCTTATCATATCCCTGCTCAAATATTATTCATCTCTAAGTACTGGCTACACATAGTAATAGAAAAATTGGCTCTTCACAATTGTGTTAAGCTCTCCCTACCTTTATCTCTTCATGCTTGAATACAGTATTACATCTGATCTGCAGCAAATTAAAATGCCCAGTTATTACTATGAGCCTGGATCTCTGTGAGCACAATCACATTGGTTTGGAGATGATAAAATATTTTTTTCTGGGAAAACTCTTGATACCTAGCTTTTCAATATGTCACTCCAGACACTTTCCTTCTGATTCTAACTCACCTATCAAAACTGCCACAATCACACTTCAATTGCTGTTACTCTCTCTCCTTCATATGTTTCTCAAAGGAGCAAGTGGGAAAGAGGAAGTTGTTTGATACATCATGTAAAAGGATTTTTTAATCCAGTGGAAATGGTGATGATCAGAGTCCTCAGGTCCAATGTTCTCTTTAATTTTTTTCTATCCATGTGCAGAATAAATTTTGTTATGTGCACAGAGGCATGTCTAGATGAGCACCACCGGCAGAAACACATGCTGTTGGCAGTCAAGGCTGTGGGTGCTATGCTAATCAGCTGGGCAGCATTTGGATTTTTACTTGGTGGCTGTTCAAGCGCTCAGCTTACAGGGAACACCGGCTGGTGTCAGTAGGTTCAGTTCCATAGAACAAAGTGTTTTTCTGTGGATTTATACCAGCTGAGAACCTGGGTTAGAAAATGTTCCCTGTGCATACAAAAGAGCAGACTAGTCAAGTCAAGCTTCTCTGTGGAGACCTTAGTAACCTCCCCTTTCCCCCCCAACTGTAAGGTTTACAGTACTAATAAAGAGGGAAAAGTCGAAATGAAAAGTCGATACTTATAAAGTGTAAGCAGGCACCAGCTTCTATTTGCACCTTTTGCAGACCTTCCCCCCTAGAACTGGTAAAGTACCCAGGCCAGATCCTTCCCTGGTGTCAATCAGCATAACTCCACTGACTTGAGTGGATATATGACATTTCAGACCAACCTCCTTTTGCAGTGGACAGTGGGTCTCTGTGTGCTGCACATCCCCACAAGTACTGCCTCTGCAGCTCTAATTGGCTGGAAACTGGCCAGTGGGAGCTGCAAGGATTATGCTAGGAGTGAGGAGCGCATGAAAAGGCCTGTCATGCTCTGAGTGGCCAGTAGGGCCTTGGCAGACACAAAGCCTGACCGGAGTCCTGCTGGGCCTCAGAGGGCCATATACAACGTTTGGTGAGCCAGAATTTGCCCACTCCTGCCTTAGGGTAGATAGGAGCCAGGTCTGTAGGCTGGAATGCACTAAATGTCGCAAATGCAGCTGGATGTATTGATGGCTTTTTACAGAACTATTTTCTTAGCTCAATGCCTTGTGTACATGGAGTGACAAGAAAGGGTATGGTCCTGGAGTCAAGGTTCAGTAGTACAGAGAATGGAGGGAAAGAGGCCACAGAGAAACAGGGGGCCAGATTTTCTTTCTGGAATTAGTTCCTATGAGTTGCTCAGGCAGTACAAAGCAGATGGAATCCAGAAAGTTCGCAACAGGCCCTCCAAGGGAGGAATTGGCTAGGACATTGGGTTTGGGACTTGGGAAGAAGGCTCAAGGCAGGAAAGCAGCAAGAGGGCTCTGCTGCCTGGCCTTCCCAAGCCAAGATCCAAGGCTGGAGAGGGCTGAAGGCAAGAAGAGCAGTAGCAGAGGGAGTTGTCTGATAGCTCCAAACTGGAGAGTGAGGGCAGAAGGCAGAGAAGCAGAGGAAGAGCCAAAGAGCTGGATCCAGAGGAACTGCGATAGGGTCAGGAGTAGAGAGAGATCCTCCTTGGGCAAGGGTGCTCCCAGAAAAAGGACTGTGGGGGGCTGAAACTCCAGTTGGCAGGGCTAAGATGGCTGGCCTGGTACAAAGCAGGAGAGGGTTGTACTGGACAGACAAGGCATGTGAGGAGAGGCAGGATATGGAGTGACAGGCTGGAGAGCCATAGCATAGTGAGGGATGTTCAGGAAGTAGGTTGCATATGCTTTCTTGGAGTATGCTGCAGGCGGGGGGGGGGGGAGGGTGGAGACGATAAGGTTCTCAGTTAGAATTGTGGGACTGTGTTGTGATTAGTATGCATGGAACATCTAGAATAAATTACCCCACCCTGGCTGTTTGCCCTCAGAAAGACTGAGGACTACTTCTGGGGACTCTGAAAGGGGCAAATGAGGGGAGGCATATCAGCCTGAAGCAGGAGGCTGAGTTACTCCTTTAAAAAAGTTTGGAGTATTTTTAGGTGCAACGGTGCTTCAGAATCTGAGCATCTATTTTTTTATGATGATGATGATGATGATGATGATTATTATTATTATTATTATTTCTATTCAGGCTGTTTCTGCTGTATCTTGCTTAATAAACAGAATTATGATTACATAAGTGCAAAGCCTTATTACTGCTCCTGCAGCAGCCTCTACACAGTCCATCTGTTTCATTAAGATTCAGGCCTAGGTGGCTGCAGAGTGTTTGAAAGTACATTTCCAATAAAACTGCATTGATTTTGTTGAACCGGTTGAAGGTGAAAACATTGGGCATAATTGATCTGGATTTCAGAAAAGCATTTGATACTTTACAGCACAGCAGACTAATTTATAAAGCCAGACAGCAGCATATAGGTAGAACTATTGTAATAGGAGTAAGCAATGTCCTGGAAAGCAGACACAAATCTCTGTGAAAAGAAAGTATTCAGAACAGAGTATGATTACATACAGAGTGCTGAAAAATACTGTACTAAAGAGACTTGGGTTTTGTCTAGTTTTTGGCTTGATTTTGCTGAATATGATCATTCTATTTGTGTGTGTAGCCCAAGGTCCAGTGTATTTCAGGAGCAGTCCAGGGAACTACAAGCTGTGGACCACAAACCGTGGCATGTTGGGTGAACTTCCGGGTCCCTGCCAGAACGTACCCTGTGCTCTCCCAGGAGGCTGTCAGAATTGTCTGAGCTTGGAGCATGTAGGCTACAAGCTCAGAGAAGGATGCTGAACTGGAATCCTGTTCTATGTTCCTTCCAAAATAAATCCTCTGCCTGGCGGTTTGTCTGAGCGTGGCTACATCTAGACTGCAAGCCGCTTTCGAAAGAGCATCTAGACTACAACCAGCACTTTCGAAAAAGCAAGATGCTTTTTTGAAAGAGAGCACCCAGGCAGTCTGGATGCTCTATTTCGAAAAAGCACAGTTTGCATAACATAGTGCTTTTTTTTGAAAGAGCACTTTCGAAAAAAGGCATTCTTCCTCGTAAAACGAGGTTTACCATGGTCGAAAAAACTGCCGTGTTCTTTCGATTTACTTTTGAAAGAAAGCGGCAGCAGTCTAGACGCAGGGGAAGTTTTTTCGAAAAAACCTTGTAGTCTAGACACACCCTGGGTCTGGTCTGAGGTGCACGCATACTGACACATAACACAGAGCACACAGAGGACCCCCAGGCCTAGTCTCCCACTGTTGTATAAAAAGTCACAAGGCTTCCCCTATCTTGAATAACCTCACACTGGGCTAGTGAACAGGAGGGGTTACACATGGAGGTATCATTTTCATAGCTCAAGTTATCAATACCGACTATAACCTACATTTCAAATGTGTTTCTCCTGTGTAACACCCACAAGGCAGTTTACATCCAGTCTAGCCAGCTCATTGTGAATGGACCATTGAAGTTGATGGCCCATGAATAGACACAGTAGACCATGGAAGTAGCTTATTCCACAGCAGATGTAATAGTCCCTTCTGAGATTCACCAATGCTTGAAAGAGCTCTGAACAAGTCTTGTGACACTGAACTCCATCTCCTCCCTGTCTTTTTCTACTAACCATCCTGGGGGCTGTATTTGAGACTCCTGGAAGCATCTCTGTTTTGTCTCTTTCCTGATCCAATCTCTGGATTATGGGCTTCTACATTTGGCAGTATTCTAACAAAGGAACTGAGGTCCTTCCAATCATTTAGAAGCAACCTGAGAAATTATAAGCCAGCTGTTTATTCCATCGTTGCTTCAAGGATGTTAGAAGAACTTTGCAATTACCATATGTATTTGATCTCTTTAATCAGTTTTAACTTTTTCTTCCTTTTTTCTGATAAATCTGCTTTTAAATATTAGCTACTAACTGATTGGTGGCAACAGCAGAATTATTATGTAAGATCTGAGATATATATTTACCTGGGGATGTGGATGGTCCTTTGGGATCAGAAGAACCCTTTGTTAGCAGAAATTGGTTTTAAATAACTATTTGTCATTAAATCTAGTATCTGGGTGTTGAAACGAAGTCGGGATGCTTAAGTAGATGGCATTTTTGAGTTCTTGCTAGCCAATGTGGTGAGACAAAAGTTTAATTTTGTTGCTGGTTTGCTATATCTTATAGAAAAATAACTACAAGTTTTGGGATATGTCTGTCCTATTGCTCAGCTGTTTATCCTGAATGTGGAATTGTCACTGTAAGTTTTGTGCTTAGGTAGGCATTCAGAAGAGATTCAAATGCTGATTAGCAGAGTGCCCACTGCTAGTTTTTTTGTTTCTTCTGGTGGTGCACATTCACATATTCTTCAGTGCACATATAAATTATTCCACACATGGACGGATAAAATCCATACATGGATGGAAAAGCTTGGAAGGAACATTGTTTGTGCCCAACTGAGGCACGGTGACTCAGGGTCAAAGTTTCACCTGTCAGTCTCTGGTGATCCTCAGAGGATGTAGACTTTGGGAGTTAGATGTAACTTTTCAAGAGTTGTGCAGAACGCTTGCTGGTATTTTTTTTTCCTGGAAACCCATGAAGGAAATGTTGCTTAGTACCATACTGGCAAGTGTCTTCTCCATAAACCCCTGAAGCACATCTGATGTTTTTATCAGAACAGAATTTGTTGAGACTACCATGGTGTAATGTGGTTGATATCAGACAGAAAGGGTGTGTCTAGACTACAGGGTTTTGTCGACAAAAGTGGACTTTTGTCAACAAAACTATTCCTGCATTTACACTACCTCCGAGTTCTGTCGACAGTAAGTCGACAGAACACAGCAGTTTGTCAATGTCAGTAAACCTCATTGTACGAGGAATAACGCCTTTTGTCGACAGAGTTCTGTTGACAAAAGGTGCGATTGCATCCACACTGTGCTTTTTCAAAAAAGAGCGTCTAGACTCTCTGTCGAAAAAGCAGCTTGCTTTGTCAACAGAATTGGCTGTAGTCTAGATGCTCTTTGTTGACAGAGGCTTTGTTAACAGTATCTGTCAACAAAGCCTGTGTCAACAAAAGCCTGTAGTCTAGATGTACCCATTTGGGGCTAACTGGTGAAGAGTCAGAAGCCAGCTGCTTCCCTTACCTAAAGGGAAGGATCACTAGTCAGCCAGCCAAGGCAGCCATTAGGAAACAAGAACCTTCTTCTAGGCCACACGAAGAAGCATAGGAGTATCCAACCCTGAGACAGAACCCAGTGACCAAAGCACAGAGACTGTTGGGGTTCTGACCATGCCAAATAAAATGTCTGACTTTCCCAGAAGAATGTGGGACCTCAAGAGTACCCCGCCCAGGGTTCACAGGGGGCTCTGTTGGAGACAAGCCACCACTGCAACTTGGGCATGCCCCAAACTGAAGGCTCAGTGGTAAGAGACCTGCTGGGATGTCCCCTACTCAGGGTCAGATAAACAAAAAAAGGACCATAGAAGCAAGTGGAATGGGAGGGCCTGGGTCTTCCTACTCCCCTCACCCCTGCCTTACAGACTGTGACACCATAAACATGCCAACCACTAGGCTGCGTGGTCCTCCAAGCCCCTCTGTTACCCAGTTCCTCAGTTTTCACTGCAGCATGCTTCTCAGCTTCCTGGTACCAGAGGTAAACAGAAGTGCTGAAATTACAACTCATGTCAGGAGTATTTCCAATCCAGTTCAATGCAGGAAGTACTGGTTATCTTGCATGTCAACCTGTTAGCATGAGATTTCTCACTCAATTTATTATCTCAAGGGATGTGGATAATATTTAGGTATGATACAATTTTGTTCCACTGGTATAAATTGGTCTAGGCCTTTTGAAGTTTAACGATGCTGACTGGCACCAACTAACTGTGGGTCTTAAGTAAAATCCCAAGAAGTGAACACTTGAAAATGTAGGGCAGGTCAGATTCCAAACCCAGTCCTGGAGGCCAATTTGGCTGTTCTAATATAAATTAAAGATGTTATTCACGCTACAACTTCTGAGGTTTGCTCCTTGCCAAAGGCTGCATTCTATCTTTGGCCTTAAGCTAGGTCATATTTGAAGTACGTTGTGCATGCAGCATTAATACCAGAAGATTTCAGAAGAGGGTGATAGGGGTTTTTTAATTTTGGGGGGGGGGGTTGTGAAGTAAAAATAATAATAAAAAAAACCCCACAGTTCTCCAAATCTATATCACTGAGGAAAAGCAGGGTGACAAAGGAGTGGGAGGATGAATTCCAACAGAGATATAAGATGTGTAGAAAAGAAAGGAATGGATTGAATCACTTGTCTGAGATGGTAACTAATTTGCAAATAAGGCATGGACAGAAGTTGAGCCAGGGACTTGAATATAAATAGTTTGAGCAGAACAGTGGAAAGCTAGAATGAGAGCAAATTGACAGGGTCAGTAATACAAGTAAATGCAAATTAACACTAGAACAGGATGGATGGTTAGAGAAGGAAGAGTTACAGGGGTGTAACAGATCTGTGGAGGCATTATAAGAAATGCAGTACCAGCACCCTAGGAAATGCAATGCTTTCTTCAAGCACTTTATTTAAGCCAGAAATTAATTTTAAATAAGATTTGCTTTTACCCACTAGGGATTTCACAGATCCTTTCAATGCAGGCGCTGCAAGGGATTGTACTTGTCAGCTGTTTCCTCTCTAGGCTGATTTTCATCTCAAGAGCACACAGCTTGATGGACAAGATTTTATCTTCATGTAGCTTCCACATTTTCCAGTTACTAAGACATGGGGCAGTTGAGATATAGCAAGGGATTATGGATCCCAACGCTCCTATTCTGCAAACCTCCAGGATTTGCAATGGTGCAGTAGAGAGCAATTGGAGATGGGCTTTTGAAACTTCCTCCATGGTCTGGAGATAAACAGCGGGGAGGAATGATGGGGCTTGTGAGAGGTCAGGGTTTGTTATTATTTTTCATTTCCAAGGACAATGAAGGTGGCACTACAGGCAGAATCATCATAATAGTCCATGTGATGATGGGAAAGTCATCACATGCCATCAGAGAACCTTGACAAGGTTCAACAAGGACATATGCAGACCTGGGCCTTATAGTGGATGAGAAGCTGGATATGAGTCAACAGTGTGTCCTTGTAGCCAAGAAGGCTAACAACATATTGGGATGCATTAGAAGGAGCATTGCCAGCAGATGGAGGGAAGTGATTATTCCCCTTTATTCAGCACTAGTGAGGCCACATCTGAAGTATTGCATGCAGTTCTGGGGCCCTGTGACGGGGCTGGCCAGCCCCGCACTGAACCTGGGGCCGAGAGCCTGCCTATTGGACAGAAAATGCCCCTCCCCCACAGCCCTGCTGGGCATGCTCACAGTGCAGCCCAGGTATAAAAGGCTGCTGGGCTGCTCAGTTGGGGCTGGCCACTGGAGGGGAAGGAGCTCCTCTCCAGAGACCAGAGCCACAGACGGTGCAGTTGGAACCAGAGGCGCTGGACCAGTTACCCCTGCCGCTGTTGTCTCTGGGACGAGCCAGACTGCAACGCCGGCTGTGCTGTGAAGCCCCCCTAGAAGCCGTCACTGCCTCAGCCACTGCTGTCGCCCAAGCCACACCTGCCAACATTGCTGCTGTCGCTGGACCCACATCTACAGGTGGGACCTCTGTGGGCCAGGGCAAGAGGGTAGGAAGAAGCCCAGGGCGGGGACCAGGAAAGGACCTAGCGGGCTCAGTGAGTTTCAGGGTGAACTCCCCGCTGAGCCAGTGGTGAGAACCACCTGCCTCTGATAGGCCTGGGCCCCCCTACCCCTTCCTCCTGGATCCTGGATGACGAGGGGATCCCATGAAAGGACTAGGCTGCTGGGCCTGCATCTAAAGGACTAGGCTGCTAGGCCTGCATCCAAGGGACTAGGCCTCTGGGCCTGCAGTTAAAGGGACCAGTCCACGGGCGTTGAAGGGGGTGGTGCTGATGAGCCCGCCACAGGCCCCATTATGGAGAGGATGTAGCTGCATTGGAGAGAGTCCAGCAGAGGGCAACAAAAATGATCAGGGGGCTGGAGCACACGATTTACAAGGAGAGGCTGAGGGATTTAGACTTATTTAGTCTGCAGAAGAGAAGAGTGAGGGGGGATTTGATAGCAGCTTTGAACCTCCTGAAGGGAGGTTCCAGAGAGGATGGAGAGAGGCTGTTCTCAGTAGTGGCAGATGGCAGAACAAGGAGCAATGGTCTTATGTTGCAGTGGGGGAGGTCTAGATTGGATATTAGGAAAAACTATTTCAGTAGGAGGGTGGTAAAGCACTGGAATGGGTTACCTAGGGATATGGTAGAATCTCCATCCCTAGAGGTTTTGTCCTGGCTTGACAAAGCCCTGGCTAGGATGCTTTACTTGGGTTTGCTCCTGCTTTTAACAGGGGGCTGGACTCAATGACCTCCTGAGGTCTCTTCCAAGTCTATTATTCTATGATTTTAAGCACTCGGCCACTTTTACTGCAATAGATCAAGAATGCGCTTATTAGACAAATTATACAGAGGCACAAGAAGTCATTCCCAGCTCTAGGCAAGTGCTTCCTGTGTCACAATCATCTCTACCTATTGCTTGGTGTTGGAAATTATAATGCTGTAGTCCTTAGAGACACAGACTGATAATCTTCATCAATAGCCTCTCCTTTGCAGCAAAAATATCCCATGAAGGAAGCCTACCAGAGAGGTAATCTTTACCATCCTCAAAGTATCGGTTTCTGAAGAAATCAACACATCTGGTTCCTTGGTAGATTTACAAGCCAGGAAAGTACTTAAAGCTTAATGATGCCTTGTGTACTGCATTATTTAGCTAGGAGAAAATTAGCCCTAGAGATGGCTACAATGCCAAATTTAAAAAAAGAGAGAGATAGAGAGAAAAAAAAGGAATTTATACTCAAGGGAGCCCAAGAAGCTGCAGGATCGAGTGTTTGCAAAACAGTGTTCAGGGGAAGGAGAAAAGACAGCTCAGTGAATTGATTTTTCTCCTAGATATAACATCCACTCTGTTACTTCAGATGGAAGGTTCCAATTCTCATTAGCAGTCCAGGGAAGTTTAAACATTTGTCCCCATTGAAATGAAACAGGAAGACAATTTTTTAAAATCCTTCTGAGATAGTCCGAGGCACAATACAGTAGACTTCCGATAATCCAGCACCTTTGGGACCGAGGTGGTGCTGGATTATCGGATATCCCAGAGTACCAGGTGGTACTATAAGGGGGCATAATCTCAACCCAATCCTTCCCCCCACCCCCACCTTATGCTCAGGTCCCGGAGCCGCCGGTATAGCGACGCGTCTTCCTTCAGGGGCTGGGGCATGTGCACTGAGCGGCCGGCTTTTCAATGAACTGGCTGAGATGCCATACGCAACCCAATCCCCTTCCCCTCCCCTTCCCTTCCCCAGAGCCAAACACCTCCACTTAATACAAAGATTAAGGCAAGACTATACAGCACACAGGTCCCATTTAAGTCAGTTCTGCTGATATTAATAATATGCAACATTTACCCCATTTCCACCCATATTACAGCACTTTTAATGAGCAATGACAGTCCAGGAATTTAAACTACTAAAATGCATGTCAACAAAGACCATTATATTGACTCCTTTTTGTTTTGGCTTCCACCCAAGGGCCATGTGTGGAGCCCCACATAAACCCACACCACACCGTGAGCCGCAAACAAATGGGCTGTGGGCCAAATGCGGCCTGCTTGTTGAGTAGCCCTGTTCTAAGTGATATGGAGGCATCGACAGGTGCGAGTCATGATTTGGGATCCCATTGTGTTACTCCCCACCCAAATTACAAACTAAATGAATCAGACAGAAAAGCCAGTTTCCTTATTTACAGATGGGGAACTGAGGCACAGAGACATGAAAGCGCATGTCCTCAGAGGCATTTAGGCATGTAGCTTACATTGAAATCACTGGACGTTAGGTGTATAAATACTTTGAGGATCTAGTTGTCGCCATGGCAGCAGAGAGAAGCTCAGCTGCTAGTCTTCTGAGTGTCAGATGAGCGACTTAGCCACAAGAGAACCCAGAGGCTGCTCAAGACAATCTGACACCCTAAAGAAAACTTCAGTCTGGTGCCCTCATCTTAGCACCTTAGAATTTGCCAGACTCAAATAGACTGAGCTGGGCTGGGTCAGGGTGAATATAAAAATGGCCAGACTGGGTCAGACTAAAGGCCCATCTAGCCCAGTATCCTGTTTTCCCACAGTGACCAATGCCTATGTAACCCACACACATACTGGATGTAGTGTACTGTCCCACTTCCAGAGAGGACGAATGAGTTTTCTCCACAGCGTTAGAGAGTGCCAGCTGGCTTTATGGCTCAATCTGCACTAAGCTTCAGAGGTCCCAGGTTTGGTCTGCTAATTGGCATTATACCAAGTCCCCCAGAGTGAATGAACAAAATGGGTAACCATCAAGTGTTCATCCCCTGTTGCCCAATCCCGGCTTCTGACAAACAGAGGCTAGGGACACCATTCCTGCTTATCCCTGCTAATAGCCATTGATGGATCTGTCCTCCATGAACTTATCTCGATCTTTTTTGAACCCTGTTATAGTAGTCTTGACTTTCAGAACATCCTTTGGCAAGGAGTCCCACAGGCTGACTGTACATTGGGTGAAAATTTACTTCCTTTTTTGTTTTAAACCTTCTGCCTACTAAAAAGATCCCTAGCCTCTCTTTGGCCCTGCAACCAGCCAAGACCCACTGCCTGGGTGAGTGATAACCCCAGCCAAGAGTGCCCAGCTCAGTGGCCCTTTCTGAACTAGTGCTAAATGCTGTTCAGGGCTTAGGAAGAAGGCAACCCCCAGCTCAGAACTCCTAGACACTAGTGGCTACTTCCCCTACAGTCTCTCAGCTCACTCACACAACACAATCCAGACACCGACAAAGAACAGCTCCCAGCTTATAGGGCATTAGTTAATGGGCAGCATGGACTCCCTGCCTTGCATGTGTAACCCACACACCTAGGCTACGTCTAGACTGGCCCCAAATTCCGGAAAAGGGATGCAAAGCAGGTAAATCAGCATAGGGAAATCCGCGGGGGATTTAAATATCCCCCGCGGGATTTAAATAAACATGTCCGCCGCTTTTTTTCCGGCTTGGGGAAAAGCCGGAAAAAAAGCATCTAGACTGGCGTAATCCTCCGGAATAAAGCCCTTTTCCGGAGGATCTCTTATTCCTACTTTCAAGTCAACAGAAGGTGTTATTGCCTGTAGGGTTGCATCTAGACTACAGGGTTTTGTCGACAAAGCAGCTTGCTTTGTCTACAAAACTTCCATCGACAAAACCCTGTAGTCTAGACGTACCCTCAGTCTTCACCTTTCTGGATGACCTGCTCATTGTCAGGCTTATAGCCCATGTGCGGACAATGCCTCCAGAGCCTGGACCTATGGAATGAATGCAGCATCAGGTGCTATCTGGGCAGCAGGAACCATGGGAGCTGGGGGCAGAGTAGCAATTGGAAGCTGACTTGGAGGTGGGCAAATCACATTGCTTGTGAAATTGCACAGAACAAATAGAGATGCCAGGAGTGTCTTTGAGCTATGGAATACGTTCTTCTCCTCAAACGCACAGCTGGGAATTGCCCTCTTCCGCCAGGCAGCCCCACCAGCCTCATTTGTCATTGCTGAAACCACCAAACTTCTGCCATCAGAAATCTGGCATCCGAGGCTATTGGTTTGTCTGCCATAGCCAGAGCAGCCTCTGGGACCTTCCTCCCTTTCTTTAGAAAAAAAGGGCTTACAGGTGTGTGTTTCATACTCAGTGCCTTTCCCAGACCTGAAGAAGAATTCCTGCGTGTAGCTCAAAAGCTCATCTCTTCCGCCAATTGAGGTTGGTCCATTAAAAAATATTTCCTCTCCCTCTGGTCTCTCTTACTGGTGAGAGACATTCAAACAGTTAAACATCTCCCTCCAGCATTCTCAGAATGTCCATTAATCTATTTACAAAATGGGTAGCGTGTTGTGCGTTTTTTTTTCTTTTTAAGGGTAAATGAAAGTTGTGAAAAGCTTGTACAGAGCCAGGAAGCATCTCATCGTTCTATGATGATGTGTGCTTCACCAGACTTTGGATGCCTGCCTGTTCTTTTAAACCTGGCAGCCTTAAAGCCCTGAGGATACAGCAACAAGCTGCTGAATTTCCAAGCTGGCACCTGCCCTGCATGGACAACCACGTTCTTCTTGGAGGAGAAAAACAAGAATGTTAGAACAACGGCAGGTCCTTCCTCTCCCCCCACCTCCCGCACTTCCTCTCACACACTCTAACTTCTTGCCATGTACCCGCTGTTTGGTGAATGGGTTGGAGGCTGATGCCACATCCTGGTAGATCTATCCATGTCACAGGATAAACACTCTGCCAAATCACAGTCAGTCTTTTGGAGAGAGGGCAAATGCTAGCATGAACCACTGAGATTGAAAACGTTCAGGCTTCCGAGCTCCAAATCCAGTCCAAGCCATAACTTCAGAGTGTTGTCTACACAGCAATTTTTAAAGCATAAGTGTAAGACCTGCTAGTCCAAGTCTCTTGACCTGAGCTTACTGCCATGGGTTGTATAGACATAATCTCTGAGACTGTCTTTCAAAATCTTAACAGAGACAGTCAAAGTCTGCAGTCAGCTCCCATGCTGGAGTCTGAATGAAAGGTCAGAATGAGTCAGGTTCCAAGCTCTGGGTCAGAAGGCAAAGTCCAAGCCAAGCCAAGGTCAAAACCAGGAGCTCAGGACCAGGGAGCAGAAATGGTCACAGCAGCTATTAAAATGTCACACACTTGCTTG
Organism: Pelodiscus sinensis; assembly: GCF_049634645.1. NCBI lineage: Eukaryota > Metazoa > Chordata > Testudines > Trionychidae > Pelodiscus > Pelodiscus sinensis. The sequence continues at coordinate 125,711,535 of NC_134715.1, forward strand.
GACAGTTCCTCGAATGCTGCTTAGGTTCATACAGGATGGGGAGTCCTACAGGAGCATAAGTCTGCTGCCTGTCTGTTCTGATAATTAAAAGAACTCTGGGTTCCAGTTTAGTCTAAATTTAAGAAATGTTGGAAGTTGTATTTCCCAGGGGAGGGGAAATTGTAGTTGAGGCAACAATGCATGCTGGGAATCAGAGCAAGGGAACTAAATGCTACCTTCTCGTCCATGAGATAAGAGACCAGGTTTGCTAGAAAGGCTGCCACATGAGGCGGGGGCAGGTAGGATGTGAATAGATCAGTCCTGTTGTAACAAGTCTGTGAGAGGACTAGGGAGGAATCCTATGGAATGAAATAAAGGATGCACATTAAGGCTATGTCTAGACTACAGCTTTTTTTTTTTCAGAAAAAGGTATGCAAATTGCACTCCGGAATTTCCATACCTTTTTCCGCTTTTTCTTTTCAGAAGACGCTTTTCTGAAATTTGGCCCATGTTCACTGGAAAAAGGAGACGTGAAATGGAATAAAGAGACATTCAAAATACTACATGTAGAAAGGAATCTCTTGTAAGCAAGGGAGGAAAAGTAATTCTTCCACTCTATTCAGTATTAATAAGGCTTCATGTGGAGTACTGTGTCAAGTTTTTAGCACTACACTTTGGAAAAAGAAGTGAACAAAGCAGAGAAAGTCCAGAGCAACAAAAAGAATTAAAGGTCCAGAAAACATGATCTACAAAGAAAAATCAAAAATACTAGATTGGTTTAGTCTGGAGATAAAAAGAAAGAGCAGGAACATTGCAACAATCTTAAAGTATGTACAAAAATTGTCTTAAAGGGGAGGGTGACAATTTTCTATAATCACTCTGCACAGGACAAGAAGTAACAGACTTAAATTACAGTAAGGAAGATTTAAGTTGTACTTAAAGAAAAGTTTCCTAATGATAAGGACAGTTCAGCACTACAACAAATTATCTAGGGAGGTTGTGGAATCTCTTTAATTGAAGAGTTTTCAGGACAGGTTAAACATAAGTCTGTCAGGGATGGGATGGGCTAAAGATAATACTTAGGCCAAGTCTATACTAGACCTGACAGCTCAGCTTACGTTACACACGTCCAGCTACGTAAAATACGTAGCTGGAGTCAGTTTATTTTGGTGATGTTCCCACTATGGTAGGCCCTCAGGAGCAAATGCTCCCATCAGGTTCCCTTACTCCTGGCAAAAGCAGGAATATCAGTTGTTGGCAGGGGTGCTCTCTTAGTTTGATTTAGCAAGTCTTTACAAGACTCACTAAATCAAACTCTGGAAGATAGATAGATAGATAGAGAGAGAGAGAGAGAGAGAGAGAGAGAGAGAGAGAAAATTATAGAAATGTAAGACTGGAAGGGATTTTGACAATCAGATAGATGGATAGGTAGATAAAGATGAGAGAGAGAGAGAGAGCTGTAGAGATGGGGCAGGGATTGCCTTTTATACCCTCCTCCTCACTCCAGTGAAGAGATATGCTGACAAGGCTTAATCTATCCCATTGAGATAGATTCTCTGTCAAGAAGTGTGAATAAGGAAAATAGAAAATATGCTCACTGCTGCAATGAGCCAGGTGTTTAATGGGTTCCAAGACCATCGGCACTGATAGAAAACAGAAGATTGACACAAGGCTCCTATACAAAGCATTCTGAAGGATATACTACCTTAACCTTTCTTTGTAACAATCGCAAAGATTTAACATGTAGGAAGGATTTTTAGTGCAGCATTACCAAGATTTTAATTATTTTTCCCATCCATATGCAAGCGCTCAATTAAAGACATTGCTTCCTTCCCATATGCTCTCCGTTTTTCTTGTTATGTTTAGATATGTGTGTTGCCAAGACAGAAGAAGGTTAGAGTGGGCTCTCTGTAGAAACAAGTACAGTACATACGTGACTAGATTTCTCTCCACGTATTAAAAGAAAAACAGCCTTCCCACTTCCTCTTTATTGAGAGTATCTCAGCAGATGGGCAGTACTTTGGAGACCATGCACAGCTTATGTCAGCCCTTCAAGGTCATGCAAGGTACAGAACTTGTCAATACCAAGTTCTAGCCCAGAACAGGGTGTTCTGAAGAGATCGATTCACAGCTGCCCTCTGGTTTGGAGTACGGGACAGCAAGGAATGAGGACATGTCTGCCATGGTCAAAAAAGTAGTGTTCCATCAACACAAGGAGAGGTCAGAAGAGAAAAGCAGTGGCTGATAGTCTCTGTGGGGTTTGTGAGGAAGGAAGGATGGAAAGGAAGAGGAGGAAGTCTAATGGTAGGATGCCAAAAGACGCATGGGAGGTAAAATATTAGGTGAAAGCCCTGGATTTAAAGTAGTGATGTCTCTGCATTAAGATCATAGGGGTTTGGCCATTTGATCTGTGGGACTCTTGTTCACAGATCAAATGTATCTTGGCAGACTTTCTAAGGAGGAACAATAATCCCAGGAAAGAGCTGGTGGTTCTGATCTTCTGGTCTTCTTCAGAACATTCACTACTCAAAGAGGAGAGGACTTCTTGCTTTTCACCACCCTAGTATCTCAGGGTATGTCTACACTACCTTCCTATTTCGAAATAGGAGGGTAATGTAGGCATACCCCAATTGCAAATGAAGCCCGGGATTTGAATTTCCCGGACTTCATTTGCATAAGCGGGGCGCCGCCATTTTTAAATCCCTGCTGGTTCGAACCCCGTGCCGCGTGGCTACAAGCGGCACGAACTAGGTAGTTCGAACTAGGCTTCCTAGTTCGAACTACCATTACTCCTCGTGGAATGAGGAGTAATGGTAGTTCGAACTAGGAAGCCTAGTTCGAACTACCTAGTTCGTGCCGCGTGTAGCCGCGCGGCACGGGGTTCGAACCAGCGGGGATTTAAAAATGGCAGCGCCCCGCTTATGGAAATGAAGCCCGGGAAATTCAAATCCCGGGCTTCATTTGCAATTGCGGTATGCCTACATTACCCTCCTATTTCGAAATAGGAGGGTATTGTAGACATACCCTCAGTGACTATACAATATGGTAATTACGATGTTACTCATAGGGCCAAACCCCTCAGCTCATGTAAATTCTCAAAGCTCTATTGACTTCAGTAGAGCTATGCCATCTCCTATAAGCTGAATATTGTACACCTGATATTTTAAAAAACACTCATTCTTGCTCTTTAACTAAATATATCTTTTTCTCTATGTATTTTCTCAGATATTATTTTATGAATGATCTTTGCAGGAAAAAGAGAATGACAGATATAATCCCATAAGAAGGTAGGGCGATCACTGGTTATCTAAGGTGTTTGTACACAAATGGGAGAAGCTTGGGAAACAAACAGGAAGAATTAGAAGCCCTGGCCCAGTCGAAGAACTATGATTTGATTGGAATAACAGAGACTTGGTGGAATGACTCACATGTCTGGAGCACTGTCATGGAAGGGTATAAACTGTTCAGGAAGAACAGGCAGGGGAGAAAAGGAGGAGGAGTTGCATTGTATGTAAGAGAGCAGTATGATTGTTCGGAGCTCCAGTATTTAGAGGGAGAAAAGACTGTTGAGAGTCTATGGGTTAAGTTTAAAGGTGAAAGCAACAGGGGAGATGTTGTGGTTGGGGTCTGCTATAGACCACTGGATCAGGTGAATTAGGTAGATAAGGCTTTCATTGGATAACTGAGAGAAGCTTCTAGATTGCAGGCCCCGGTTCTCATGGGCAGCTTTAATCACCCTGACATCTGTTGGGAGACTGTGACGGGGAAGAAGCTCCCCGCATTGACATAGTCACCCCGGCCGAGGCGCCGGGCGGCGTGGCCAGGCAGAACCCCGGGAAAAACGCTCGGTGGGAACCGAGCCCGGGGGACAAGGAGGCAGACGGGCAGGTGCGCGCTACAGCGGGCGCGCCGTACGCGGCGGGCAGTAGGATCTGGGAGGAGACGGACGGGGGAGGCGGGGAGGAGCGGCACATCCCGGGTGTGCCGGGTCAAAAGGGGGAGGGGCCGGAAGGGAAAGGGGGGCTGCTGGCATTACCTCTGCTCCCACAGGCAACCCGGAGCACACAGCCGGAGGACCGGAGGAGGAGCGCCGGACTCCCACAGCCCAGGCCCAGCACGAGACCTCCCAACCCGGGGCCCCTAGGACGGGGACAGGTGGCGGATGGCTCCGGCCCCCCCACCCAGGGAGGACAGACGGCCGAGCCTGCTGGAGAGCCAACCCCCGTTGCCGGCTCGTGAGTGGGGCCAAGGGTGGGGAGCCGCTTCCCGCCCCCAGCCTGAGGATAAGCCCGGGAGCAGCGGTAGCCGCCCCAGGGGCAGAAACCAAAGGGACAGAGACCAAAGGACAGAGACTTGGGGGAAGAGACTGAAGGGGAGAGGCGCGGGCGAGTGGAGAAACGGGGGACCCCGGAGCTTAGTCCACTCAACCTCGCCACAGAGACCAATACGGCAGTACACAGACAATCCAGGAAGTTTTTGGAGAATGTTGGGGATAACTTCTTGGTACATGTGCTGAAGGAACCGACCAGGGGCCATGCTCAGCTTGACCTAATGCTCACAAACAGGGAAGAACTAGTAGGGAGAGTAGAGGTGGGTGACAACCTGGGAAGCAGTGATCATGAGATGGTAGATTTCAGGATCCTGACCAAAGGAAGAAAGGAGCGTAGCAAAATACACACTCTACACTTCAGAAGAGAAGACTTTGATTCCCTCAGAGAACTGATGGGCTGGATTCCCTGGGATGCTTACATGCCGGGGAAAGGAGTCCAGCAGAGCTACAAGTATTTCACAAAAGCCTTATTAAAGGCACAGGAAGAAACCATCCCGAAGAGAAGCAAGAAAAGCAAATATGGTAGGCAACCAGATTGGCTTATCAGGGACATCCTTGGTGAAATTAACTCCCCTGCATTCTCGAGCAATATATTCATACTCCTCCCTAGTCATCTGTCCAAGTTTCCACTTCTTGTAAGCTTCCTTTTTGTGTTTATCAGGAAGGCAAAAGTGCAATTGGAATTGTAGTTAGCAAGGGATGTGAAGGGTAACAGGAAAAGTTTCTACAGGCATGTTAGCAATAAGAAGGTGATCAGAGAGGGTGTGGGGCCCTTATTGGATGAGGGAGGTAACCAAGTGACAGACGATGTGGGAAAAGCTGAAGTACTCAATACTTTCTTTACTTCTGTCTTCACAGACAAGGTCAGCTTCCAGACAAATGCACTAGACAATTCAGTATGGGAAGGAGGTAGATATCCCTTGGTGGGGAAAGAACAAGTTAGGAACTATTTAGAAAAGCTAAACATACACAAATCCATGGGCCCGGATTTAATGCATCCAAGGGTACTGAGGGAGTTGGCAAATGCCATTGCGGAGCCTTTGGCCATTATCTTTGAAAACTCCTGGAGATTGGAAGAGATCCCGGATGATTGGAAAAAGACAAATGTAGTGCCCATCTTTAAAAAAAGGAAGGATAATCCAGGGAACAACAGACCTGTCAGCCTTACCTCAGTCCCTGGAAAAATCATGGAGGGGATCCTCCTGGAATCCATTTTGAAGCACTTGGAAGAGGAGAAAGTGATCAGGAATAGTCAAAATGGATTCACGAAGGGCAAGTCGTGCCTGACCAAACTCAAGTTGCAGTGAGAGAGGTCTAGGTTGGATATTAGGAAAAAACTATTTCCCTAGGAGGTTTTTAAGTCTCGGCTTGACAAAGCCCTGGCTGGGCTGATTTAGTTGGGATTGGTCCTGCCTTGGGCAGGGGGCTGGACTTGATGACCTCCTGCGGTCTCTTCCAGCTCTAAGATTCTATGATAGTCCCCCAATCCCATCTGGCTTGTGAAGGTGGCAATGCTAAATGATCTGTGAGAGGGAGCTCCTGAGTGAAGAACAGAGAAATAGTGAGCTGACCAAATAAAAAAGATGTTTTAAATTCACTTGTCACGATCCTAGCTGTTTCCGACAGTGGGAGGGATAGAGTGTGTCAGTGCCTCTTTAGCGCAGGAAGAGTTGAGGACAAATATATGTTAAGGTGAGGTTGACACTAAGGGGGAACTTTCCATTCAAGACCCTTGGAGTTCTGTGAGATGGAGGGCTCATTGGTACTTTGGGACTACACCTCCATGCAATGGAGTAAGAGGGAGGCAGAACCCTATTTATGCTCTTGTATGGGAGGCCTGGGTTTTGAATACAGGCATGAAGAAGTATATAGGTACTTTACACCCATCTTCTAGCTACCCCAGAACAAGTGGGTGGACAGTGAGCAAGGAGGGATGGGAAGAGGTGAATCCTTGTCCTGTTCCACAAACTCACAGGACACAACGGCTGAGTTATCGTCAGGGGTGTCAACCTTTCTTGCTAATGTGAGGCCAGCAGCTAATATCTCTTCCCTCAAATCAAAGGTAGAGGAGGGGAGGAACCGTGCCTCAAGGGTGTCTCTGAGGTACAAGGCCGTCTGGGACATTGCAGTCTATACACCGCTTCCTCTCAGGCCTGTGCCTAATGTGCCTGTAACAGAACAAATCAACTGGTCCTCCTATGACAATTGGAGGAGACAAGAAGAAGGTGACTCAAGGATACAGCCAACTTAATGAATGCACCGGCTGGTGTCTGCTCTAGCCAAATGTTAGGAGAGACAGCGGCAGGCAGCAGCGCGATGAAGAGATGACTATCAACACTGAACTCCTTTCTCTGAAGGAGAGGGGGGAATGCACGCTTGAACTGCAATGAAGATAGCAATCTGACAGCTTTAACATCTCCAAGTGAATATTCTCAAGCTGTTTTAAGCAACATTCAACCTTCCATTTATCAACACTCAGAAGTAATAAAGGTTGCAACTCATCCGGGGGCTCAGTATCAGGTAGACAATCTGACTACAACAAAGACTTTAGCTTCAAAGGACTTGAAACGATAGATAAAAATTGAATGCCGTTTCCAGCACAGGCAAGAAGGTTAACTTTATAATGCTTAATCACATCCCCAGTTGGAACCATGTCAGAGTGAAGGGATAGTACGAAAGATGGAACCTTTGGGAATTCACAGACTGATTGCCCCATTGTAGTGGAGAGAAATCTATTTGCGGAAACAAATTGATCTTGCCAGCTAGATAGAGACACAGATCTTAAATGATGTAACCAGGCCTCTGAATCACATGTTGCTCTCCTGTGGCAGCCAAGAAAATAGTGACTTCCTTTCCCCCCTCCCCCCACCCCCGATCAATAAAATTGTTTTGTCAAGACTATTATTCTTACTGGTACCAAGCACCCTCTGGGTGCTATGAGTGGACCTAATGTTAATCTGCTAGAAAGAGCTGGTGCCAGTAACTAGTGACCTTTGCTGCCAACTCTCATGATAGTTGGTGTTTTCTTTTAAATGTCCAACACCAGGAATCACTCATTTTAAATGGAAGTTGATGTTCCCTTATGTTTCTAGTTCTTACTGTGTGCAAGGTTGTGGTACCTGTCAGTCCCAGAGTATTAGAGACAAAAGTGGGTGAAGTAATACCTTTTATTGGACCAGCTTCTGTTGGTGAGAGAGACAAGCTTGTATCTCTAGTTCTTATAATGGCAAAGAAAAGCTTGAAAATGTAAGTCTTAAAAGATCCAAATCCATAAGGCAAAGAAAATGGTCCTCTGGGCGCACATATCTCTTTGTTTTGGACCTTAGCATATATAGAACTGTTCAAAAAATGACGGAACGTTAAAAATTGAAAGGTCTGCAGGAAAACGTCCCATTCTGTCCAAACTTCAAAACAAAAATTAGTTTTGGTAATTAACAGCTGGGAACTACAATTCCAAAATGGGACACACCGTGCCATCAGTGCTTAAGAAAGTGCCTAAAAATAGCAATATGACTGCAGTAGCATGGGTCACATCTTGGGCTAGCTACCAATATATGCCCACATTTTTTCGAAGGAATTGTGCTTTGGCAGAATGTTCCAAGTGTCGCCCTTCCAAATTGAGTATTCAAGTTTGAGCAGAACTAGCAAGTGTATGTTTACTCAGCACAGGAGTCACGCTTTCTGTCTGCTGTACAGATGTACTTTGAGGGACACTTTAATCTCCTACCCCTGCAAATTCAATGCAAAACATGTAAACACTTCGGCTACGTCTACACTGGCCCCTTTTCCGGAAGGGGCATGTAAATTTCACCAGTCGTCGTAGGGAAATCCGCGGGGGATTTAAATATCCCCCGCGGCATTTAAATAAAAATGTCCGCCGCTTTTTTCCGGCTTTTAAAAAAGCCGGAAAAGAGCGTCTACACTGGCCCCGATCCTCCGGAAAAAGTGCCCTTTGAAGTAGGAATAAGACCCTCCGGAAAAGGGCACTTTTTCCGGAGGATCGGGGCCAGTGTAGACGCTCTTTTCCGGCTTTTTGAAAAGCCGGAAAAAAGCGGTGGACATTTTTATTTAAATGCCGCGGGGGATATTTAAATCCCCCGCGGATTTCCCTACGACGACTGGTGAAATTTACATGCCCCTTCCGGAAAAGGGGCCAGTGTAGACGAGCCCTTCCAGTAACCCACCAAGGCACAGTTTCAATATATTGGGTAAATTTGCCAAAGGGAAATACAGGTTAAACCTCTCTAGTCCAGCACCCTTAGGACCTGACTGGTTCTGAACCGAAGAATTTCCCAGGGAGGTCAATATTGTCTAGGAGTATAGTCTAATGTATTACCAACACTTCCACTTCATACTGAGCTGTTAGAGGACATTTAGGGGTAAATTAGAGCTGAATAACAGCACAGAACACTGAGAGCTAGGACTGGTGGCTATAAACAAACTTTATGGGACCATGGGAAACTTGGGCACATCCACAAAAAGTGGACATTCAGATAACTAGAATTACTCTGGGTGATGGATGTTTCTGGACCAGAGAGTTCTGACCTAGAGAAGTTCAACCTGTACAGTGAAATAAAGCTAAAAAGATTCATTCTTCAAAGCATTGTGGCATGATCGCATCACTGATGTAGGTATGAGAGTTTCCCTTGGTCATGCGTCTTCTTCCTTTCAGCTCTGCTGCATGTTCTTGACAACCTCACTGGACCCTTGAAAATTGTGTCCTTTCTAAGCCAGATATCTGGAATCACATACACTACGAGCTCAGGGATTCAATTATATCACTTTTATGCCCCTGATAGTCCTACAGACCAGGCTAATTTGCTTTGCTCACTTGCTATAAAGAAATCATTAATGAATGGGTCTTTAGTCAAGTTATTTGTCTGTAAGTACCAAGCTTCCTCTCTTCTCTTTTGTGGAGTCACAGCATAAGTCACTTAGCACCAGAGATGGGCACCAACCAAAACTCCAGATCCAAAAGTCTCCTCTCTTTAAGATTTCACTTCAAACTTCTTGGCTCACAGCCACAGTTGTTAGACACAGCTGTCTCCCCTACACCTAATGGAGCGTTTCCTGCAGCTGTGTAAATGGCAGCAGTGTCTGTTTACATTTCTATTTGTCTACAGGCAGGTTTGTTCAGTTCCATCCTTCATTTTAGTTGGGAGCCCTCGCTTTGATCAAACGCAGATGCTCATGATAAAACTCCATGAAACCCCAAACCTAATTTCTTGCTGAAATGACTTAGTTTTACACTGATTTGGCAGCAAGCCACAAGCTGGGGAAGAAAAAGAAAAAGAAACAAAACAGGACTCAGAACCAGAGCTGACATAAATCAGCATAGCTCAACGGGCAAAAGAAGGTCTCTTGAAGAGTTTGCAACCAAGGTGCAGTCTCCAGTGACTACAAGTTCACACTCACATTATGTCAGTTTGTCCCATAGTTGCAGCTTGGGCTAGCACTTCCTGCCATCTCCATTTGGCTAGAAGCCTCCATTACGTCCTGCCGGAAGATGAACTCATCTTGGTTATTCATGACTTTGTCAATTCTCGGCTACACTGCAGGATTCTAGGGACCTGGGCATGAGGAAACAGTGCTGTAGCACATCTCCTCAGCTACAAGGACTTCCTTCCCTCTCTGAGCTGGCTTCTCATAAAAGTTTGAATCATGTTGAAGCCCTCTGTCTTTATCTTCCAAGCATTTCATGGCCTGGGTCCAAGTATCTAAAAGAACCCCTAAAGCTCTGAGATGAACACAATGATTAGCCTCCTTGTGGAACGAGGTGTACAGATAGTTCGGAATGGCTTGCTAGTTCGAACTATCTAGCCCGTGCCGCGTGTAGCCGCGCGGCACGGGGTTCGAACAAGCCGGCATTTAAAAATGGTGCTGGCCGGCTTATGCAAATGAAGCCCAGGAAATTCAAATCCCGGGCTTCATTTGCAAGTGCGGTATGCCTACATTACCCCGCTAGTTCGAACTAGCGGGGTAGTGTAGACATACCCTCAGTGTCTCCTCATAGGTCATGTGCTCCAGCCCCCTTATCATTTTGGTTGCTCTCAGCTGGATCCTCTCCAATGCATCCACATCCTTTCTATGGTGGGGAGAGCCCAGAACTGGATACAATATTCCAGATGTGGCCTCACCAGAGCCAAATAAAGGAAACTAATCACTTATCTGGGTCTGCTGGCAATGCTCCTCCTAATGCACCCCAATATGCCATTAGCCTTTTTGCCTACAAGGGAAACTGTTGATTCATATCCAGCTTCTCATCCACTGTAATCCACAGGTGCTTTTCTGCAGAACTGCTATTTAGCCGTTTGGTCCCCAGCCTGTAACAATGCTTGGGATTCTTCTGTGCCAAGTACAGGTCTCTACACTTGTCCTTGTTGAACCTCATAAGATTTCTTTTGGCCCAATCCTCTAATCTGTCCAGGTCACTCTGGACCCTATCCCTGCTCTCCAGCGTATCTACCTCTCCTTCTAGCTTAGTGTCATCTGCAAACTTGCTGAGGGTGCAATCCATCCCCTCATCCAGGTGATTAATAAAGATGTTGAACAAAACTAGTCCAAGAACAAATCCTTGGGAAATTCTGATAGAAACTGACCGCCAACCTGACATCAAACTGTTGATCACTACCCATTGGGCCCAACCTTCCAGCAAGCTTTCTATCCATCTTACAGTCCATTTATCCAATCCATACTCCCTTGACTTGCTGGCAAGAATATTGTGGGAGACCATATCTAAAGCTTTGCTGAAGTCAAGGTATATCACATCCACTGACTTTCCCATATCCACAGAGGCAGTTACCTGATCATAGAAACTATTCAGATTGGTCAGGCACGACTTGCCCTTTGTGAATCCATGTTGACTATTCCTAATCACTTTCCCTTCTTCCAAGTGCTTCAAAATGGATTCTTTGAAGATTCCCTCCATGATTTTTCCATGGACGGTGGTAAGGGTGACTTGTCTGTAGTTCCCTGCATTGTCCTTCTTCCCTTTTTTAAAGATGAGCACTACATTTGCCTTTTTCAATCTTCCAGTATCTCTCCCGATCTCCACAAACTTTCAAAGGTAATGGCCAAAGGCTCTGCAATGACATTTGCCAATTCCCTCAGTACCCTCGGATGCATTAAATCTGGGTCCATGGGTCTGTGTATGTTTACCTTTTCTAAAGAGTTCCTTACTTGTTCTTTCCCTACAAAGGGCTGTCCACCTCCTTCCCATGCTGTTGTTTCCTAGTGCATTCGTCTGGGAGCCGACCTTGTCTGTGAAAACAGAGGCAAAGAAAGCATTGAGTACTTCACCTTTTCCCACATCATCTGTCACTAGGTTACCTCCCTCATCCAGTAAGGGCCCCACACCTTCTCTGATCACCTTCTTACTGCTAACATGCCTGTAGAAACTTTTCTTGTTACCCTTCACCTTGTTACCCTTGCCAGATGCAAATCCAACTGCGCTTTCACCTTCCTGATAACACCCCTGCATTCTGAAGCAATATATTTATATTCCTCCCTAGTCATCTGTCCAAGTTTCCACTTCTTGTAAGCTTCCTTCTTGTGTTTAAGCTCACCATGGATGTCCCCGGTAAGCCAATCTGATTGCCCACCATATTTGCTTTTCTTGTTGCACATTGGGATGGTTTTGATGTCTCGCATCTGCTTTATCCAGGAGTTCTTAAAGATTTACTCTTAAGACAAAGTGGGGAAAATGCTGATTTCCTTGCAGATGCCATTTAGTTGTGGGTAAATAGCTCAGGCTTTCCCTTATTATGCCAAGGTTAGACAAACAATTTAGTTTTTGGCAAGAGGTGGGGCCCACCTCTGAGCCTGATTTTGGAAGCCATTTAAAAAGAGAATACTTCTAATGGCAGGCCCTTTTCTTTTCTCATCCTTCTCCCTTTTTTTTCCTGTGTGCATCTAGCGTCATTTTCTGAGCTTAAAATTGCAGTGTATACTCCAAGCCACTCTGGTCCTTTGTACAGGAACAGAGAGATGGAGGGATACAGTTGTTCTATTTTGTTGCATTATCAAAAACAAAAGGAGATTGTTCTGACAAAGATTACAGAGAGAGAGAGAGAGAGAGAGAGCGTGCACAACAGCTTTAAAATCTCGTTGACAATGTTAGAAGAGTGTATTACTACTTAAGAGAAGGAAGGAAGAAAGCTGTCAGAATGGAGAGAAACAGACTTGCTGTCTGTGTTCTGAGATAAACTTCCTTTTCAAAACAGAATAGGAACCGCATCTCAGCCCTCGGGGGGGAAAAATTGATTGACGCTTTGAACTTGTGAAGAAGATTCACCTTGCCCAAGTCAAATGAAAAGTTTCCAGCAGCAGAGCAAGGAGGAGACTTGGTCTTCTAATTGGCTCACTGATCACAGGAAATATATTACCAGGGTCAGCAGCTGTAGGAGTGTGTTGTCTAGTATCTCTGCAGACCTGTTCCATATCACAAATAGAAAGGGATTTGGAAGCCTCCTCCTAATACCACATTTGTCCCCCAAGTTTGGCACCAGTGGAAATTTCCACAGAAGAGGGCTATGCAGGGGTCAGCGATGAGTAGAATAGGGACATGAGTCTGTTGCTTTTATTTTGAGATAGTTTGAAGTTTTACCACCAGCCATGAGAAAAGGGCATGACATGGTTATGCTGCTTTATAACGAAACTAGGAACCTTTTTGTGAATGGTTTCCTACTCCCATACTCCCCTGGAATATGGTCAGTCCTACATGCTGAGCAATTGCCTTCCCCCCGTATGTCAGCTTAGCTTTGCAGGCTTTTGTTATAGGAGTAAGTTTCCAGGCTTTACTTACTGCCCACCGATGCAGCCACCCTAAAAAACCTTCTCTCCCACAACACTGTGAACTGTATTCTGGGTTGCCCACACATAGGTATCAGGACGCCTCATGCCCAGTTCTCTCCTTGTGCTTGTGTGTGATAGTGGTGCCCTACATGAGTAGTCTCACTGACACCCAATGAATCTACTCATCTGAAAAGTGCTACTGAGCTGGGAACTTTTCTGATGGAAATGAATGGAAAGTGAGAGACTTTTAGAAGTACATTATAGAATTCAATTGAGACAATCTTTTTTGTGGATTCTGTAGGATTCTGTAAGACTGGAAGAGACCTCAGGAAGTCATCAAGTCCAGACCCCTGCCCAAGGCAGGACCAACCCCAAATCAATCATCCCAGCCAGGGCTTTCTCAAGCCAGGACTTAAAAACCTCTAGGGATGGAGATTCCACCACCTCCCTAGATAACCCATTCCAATGCTTCACCCCCTGCTAGGGAAATAGTTTTTCCTAATATCCAACCTAGACCTCCCTCACTGTAATTTGAGACCATTGCTCCTTGTTCTGCCACCTGCCACTAAAAAGATGGGTAAAAGGTTATTTTATAATGAACCAATTTTATAATGAGTGGGTTGTTAAAGTGACTTCTGTGGAACCCTCTTACATTTCAATGGAATCTTATAATTTTTGTAATTATTATTATTCCTACTAACTCTAACAGGATCTTTGCAGGACTTTCTATCGCCCTTATCTTTATGATATCTTCCAGTATGGAAGAACTATACTCTCCCTCTCAAATAATAGTAACAATAAGTCAAGTTTCATAAATGCAAAACAAATCTGTAAAGGGTTAAAAATAACTTCCATAAGCTTTCTCTCCCTCTATGTCCCTTGTTACCCAAGTTCTGACTCACCTGCTGATAGACACAAAGTAAAAGTGAATATCCAATAGTTCACTTTTGTTGTTATTAAAAGATTAACACTGATAGCTAACAAAGTGCGAACTGGGCACTGCATATCAAACAAGTATGCTTTTCACCATGTTAGATGAATGGCTGAAGAGACCGCGGAAAGAATACAATTGTAGTAAATTAAACAGAGTTTGGCCACGTTTACTGAAGAGGAAAAAAATATTAGATCATCAGTAAATAAAGTGCCATGTACAGCAACAGCAAAACAAATAGATCAATAGGCAAAAGCCAGGAATCTTACCAAGAAAACCAGCAAGCTCAGTAACAGCCCAGTGTGCTTTCCTTCGATCTGTAAAAAATAAACTCACCAAGGCCAAAGAGGCTGAATAGAAGCATTCAAATTAGCATGCAGTAGCGCAACATTTTGAGATCCACCAGGTAGCCAGTTTTAAAGTGCATCACATCAATCTGATATCATTATAGTACTTAAATCAGTTAATCACATGAGACCTTGACCATGTCCAAATCAAGTTAAAAAATAGGCCACACCTGGTTTTAGGATAACACTTCTCTGAGGAAAAAAAAGGTTCACCGTTACTTTTTTAAGTAATTCTTCAGAACTCAATAGGGAGAGCATCAGTTAAACACGCTGCCGAATTACTGACAATACTTACATCACTGACTATGACTTTTACTTTGAAGGGTTTAGAGAGAATAATTATCTAATTTACAGCCATTGCAGAAAATGTCTGGAATAAACGAAATCCTAATTTAGAATGGAATACCTCATATGTCTAATCAAAAATACATTTAATTGTATGTGGGTGAGGGGACTTGGGATGTTATTTACAAAGAAAAAAATCAACATCCCTTAGAGCTGTGATGCATAAAGCCCTGAGATGTGTGATGTGTTTAGAAATATCAGCATAATTATATATCGAAAGAGACTACAGAACCAAAACCATAGAGGGACCAACTTTACCACTAGGGCTGTGTCCAGACTCAGGGTTTTTTTTTTTTCGAAAAAAGTAGCCTTTTTTCGAAAAAACTTCACCTGCGTCTAGACTGCAGCCGTGTTCTTTCGAAATTAAATCGAAAGAACATGGCTTTTCTGTCGACAGCGGTAAACCTCATTTCACGAGGAAGAACGCCTTTTTTCGAAAGTGCTCTTTCGAAAAAAGGTGTTCTTGAAAGCAAACAGGGCTTTTTAGAAAGAGAGCATCCAGACTCACTTGCTGCTTTCTTTCGAAAAAGTGGCTTGCTTTTTCAAAAGTTCCGCGTGCAGTCTAGACGCTCTCTTTCGAAAGAGGCTTTTTCGAAAGTATCTTTCGAAAAAGCCTCTTTTGAAAGAGGCTTGCAGTCTAAACATAGCCTAGGGGATCATTGCTAACCATTAGAGAATTCTGAAAAATCTTTCAGGTGCACCTAATTTTTTCCGGCTTGGGGAAAAGCCGGAGAAAAGCGCCAGTCTAGACGTTATTCTCCGGAAAATAAAGCCTTTTCCGGAGGATTTAATATTCCTACTTGAAATCTTCCAGAAAAGGCTTTATTTTCCGGAGAATAATGTCTAGACTGGCGCGGAAAAAAGCAGCAGCCATGTTAATGCAAATGCCGTGGGGGATATTTAAATCCCCCGCGGATTTGCCTATTCCAACATGCTACATTAGCATCCCTTTTCCAGAAGGAATGCCAGTGTAGAAGTAGCCCTGGAGAAACTCCATGGGCCTAGAACTTAGTTACAAAGAAAAGCGAAAACATCTTTTAAACAGTGTCAGATCTCAGATCCCATACCCAACCCTTAAAACAATAAAGCCTAACGAAACTACCTACACTTTACCCTACTTACAGAAAATGAAGAATGGTGTCTTGGAGAGAGAGAGACACGCTTGTCCCTCTCTGTAGCTGCAGAGAACACACCCAGAGAGACAAAAGGAGAAAGGAAAAAACCCAAATTCCTTTGTCCCAGTTTGAAAGTCCCACCTACATTCCTACTGGTCACTCCACCTGGCTAGGTGTAGTTAACCCCTTAATACCCAGGCTGCTGGCTAACCCTCATAATCATGACAGGGTCAGAAAAAATTAACCTCTGTCTCTCCAACTATGAATGCACATATTTTCTAAGAAAGGGACTGGAGTAACAAAATGCCCTCATCAGCTACCAAAGGTGAGGGATTGAATAGATTGATATCTGGTGCTTCTTACCTATATGGTGATGTTCTTTTTGCTCTACTACAGCTGGAAGATGAAAAGGCAAGGATGGACTGAACCTGCTTTATATAAACCAATAACAGAACAAGAAATATATTCAAGGAACCTGAAAGCAGGGTAGTGTATGTGCAATGAAAGGCCAGGCTATTTATACTGAGAATATTCCTGAATCAGAAATAAGATATTGTAATTAATGAAGGGAGTGGACTTGAGCTATGGAACATTGAGTGGCAGGAGTGGGATTGTTACAGGTCACCAAAAAGCCAATACAGTATCATGTAGTTTGCGGAGGGTAAAGAATCCAGCTACCTATGGTGAGTAGAAAACATATGATTTACAATATATTTATGTCTCAGAGGTCTGTTTTCACTATGCAATCTTATCTCCTCTGGATGATTTTCAGAGGTAACTTTATTACAGCAACTCTGTGATCGAATGGTAATGTTGACCAGTAATATACTTTTGTCTATTTACACAGCACACTTAGCACTTTATGTTTCCGAAGTTCCGCAAAACATTAACGGCGAGATTGGAGCCTAAGGGGTGTTATGCAGCCACAACAGAAAGATTGTGCCTCACTCAGGCATAACGTCTCTCAATGTGGCTCTTTGCCCAGGAGGGGTGTGCAATCTGCTCCATTCCTTGCTGCCTTTTTGATAATTGCAACATTTGGTACCCTCTGGTCCTCTGATTTTAATGAGAAGTGTTGCATACTTTTGCAAGCCGCTCAGCCACTTCAATTTTTTTTAGATCCTTTGGAACTCCCTGATGTACACCATCTGGTCCTGGTGACTTGTTGTTTAACTTATCAATTTGTTCTACCTCTACCTCCTTTGACCCTCTGTTCCTGACTGCATCTCATTTCTGTTACCTAAAAAAGAATTGCTCTAAGGTAAGCATCTCCCTAAGACACTGTATGGTTTGCTGATGCCAAGCAATAATTTCTCTTCTTTGCTGTCTCCTTATCATCCTCAATATATTCCTTTACAACCAGGATATTCAAGAGGTCAACTAGCATGCTTCCTGCTTCTGACAGATTCACGAATGCCAAGGTCAGAAAGAACCAATGATAATCCAGTTTGAGCTCTTGCATCACACGGTGCAGAATACAGACCAGAGACTTTCAGAAGTGATCCATGGATCTCTTCCAACAACTTGAGCTTGAGCTAAAACACATTTATTTTTTTAAAAAAACATCCTGTTTTCAATTAAAGAATGTAAATATTTAAAATTCAGCATATTCCTTAGTGATCTGCTCCAAAAGTTAATTACCTTTTGTGTTAATGTTAGCACCCTAGTTCCAGTTTGAACTTGACTGATTTTAACTTCTAGCCATTGGCTCTTCTTATGCCTTTGTATGCTAGATTGAAGACAAAAATACATACATTTGTCTTTTTTTGGTTGTGTGTATCTTTGGAAAAAATGATAACTAACTAACCTGTTTGGTCAAGATTCAGGGCCAGTGCATAATAAGGAGGGAAGTAGGAAACAGAGGGATTCAGAGTAATAATTCTGTGCCATTTCTGTCCTTACTAGAAGTGATAGTTCTCTCACTCCGTAACCCAAGTGATTGCTAGTGAGTGAGACATACGTGCACATGTTGATTGAGCTGCTGTTATGGCTTGCTGGTATTGTTTTATTAAATCTGCAGCGAAGGTCAGACATTGGGTATTGAATGTCAAGTTCATGGGCATATTAGTAGCAAAAAGGTGCTTCCCTTTGAGAATAGGAGTTACGGGAAGCAATGTTTTGTGAGGCATTGCTGACAGCACTACTTATTCCCTGGACAGAAGCAACACATTAGATTGAAACCTGCTGGAAGTTCACGAGTGGGGGGTGTGAAAACATCTGCCACCTTTGGGATGCAGCAGGTCGGCTTCTCTAGGATGAAACACCTGTCTGCTGTGCAAGGCCAAATTGAGAAATAACCTTCCGTTAAAGAATGGAGGGTTGTACAGATGAGCAAGGAGAGCAGAGCTCCTCTGAATGTAATACAGAACCTGACCCTCAAGAGCCACTCACCTATTTATATATTAGAACCTTTTATATATATGAAAGGTTCAGAAAAAGACAACAAAAATTGTTAGGCGTATGGAATGGCTGCCCTATGAGATGAGGAGAGATTAATAAGACTGGGACTTTCCAGCTTGGAAAAGAGATGACTCCGGGTGGGGGGATATGATAGTGGTCTGTAAAATCATGACTGGTGTGGAGCTAGTAAATAAGGAAAAATTACTTACTCCTCCCCATGATACAGGAACTAGGGGTCACCAAATGAAATTAATAGGCAGCAGGTTTAAAACAAACTAAAGCAAGTATTTTGTCACACAACACAGAGTCAACTTGTGGAACTCCTTGCCAGAGGATGTTGTGAAGGTCAAGACTTTAAAAGGGTTCAAAAAAGGACTAGATAAATTCCATGTTCATTCTTATGTTCTTATGTATCTAGATAGCCTTAGGAAGTAGGACTGGAATAATTCCATAGTAAGGAACCCTTAAAACATTGCACTTGCCTGATGAATGTGGGGGAGAGGGGTGGGCAGTTACAATGTTAGGCACCTGCAGCCCATGCAAACTTAGGGGCCTTGCAAACAAAGGGTTCCCATAAAATGGTGACTAAATCACTTGTCCCTGGTGACAAAGTAAAATGCAAACTTCTCCTAACCTGATGATGGAGGGATGCAAACTCTGCCCAGCAGGATTGATGGAAGCACAGATAGGGACCCCAGAACTGAGCTGTGCAGGGCATCACCCTGGAAAAAACATCACCACTGTGAATAGGGGTGAAGCTTCCCCTAGATAAATGGTCTGTTACTTCAGGTTTGAAATCCCTAATTGGCGACATGTGGTTGGGGACATCATTGTTCTTCCCAGTCTCTGGGAGATCAGACTCTTTCCTTTCTCTCTGGCTACGACTAGATTGCTTTCCTCTTCCGAAAAAGGACATGCAAATGAGGAAAGAGGAAATGCAAATGAAGCACTGAGTAGCATTTTCTGGCTCTTCATTTGCATATCCTCTTCCAATCCTTTTTTTTTGGAAGAGGTTTTTTCGAAAAAAAAAAGGAAGTCTAGATGGGGTTTTTTGCACAAAAATCCCTTTTTTTGAAAGAACACTTCTTCCTCAAAAATGAGGCTTATGGGGATTTTCAAAAAAGGGGATTTTGCGTGAAAAACCCCATCTAGACTGCTTTTTTTCAGAAAAAACTCTTGCAAAAAAAAGGAGCAGAAGAGGATATGCAAATGGAGCACAAGAAAAAGCTAATCTGTCCTTCATTTGCATTTCCTCTTTCCTCATTTGTATTTCCACTTTCAGAAGAGGAAAGCAGTCTAGATATAGCCTCTGAGTCTTGGCCAAAGCACACTGAATTAAGTGGGAGTTTTTCCACTGCCTTCTATGAGCTTTCTGTTGGGTCTTGTATCAACTGCACAACAGAAATGTTTGCCAGAGACAGCTGTTCCTCTCCCCTTTGAGCCTTTTAAAAACCCCTTCACAGTGCCACTGAATCATCCGTTCCAAAAATGCACTGTGAGATACATTTCCCCCTACTAGCAGCTGGGAAAATGTGTTAGTGGAAGACTGTGAGCCAGCAGTGAGGGGAAGCCTCAGATTGGTTGAGGAACTGATACAAGATGGTGGGACTAGCAATGTTTTGGCAAGGAGATTAGAACTGGGCATTTGGGAACTCTGGAGGAATGAGTTCAGATTTGCTGAACAGGGACATAGAGATTGAAATGAGAATCCTGTGGAAATTGGGACTAGCTCAGTGAAGAGAGCAAGACTGGGATGAGGAGTCAATGGTGAATCGGTCCTTGTCTATACTTCCTTGGATGGTCAAATTAAGATACGTAACTCCAGCTACATTATGTAATGGAGTTGGCATACCTTAATTCGAGTTTCTGCACTGTCTCCACAGTGGGAGGTTGATGGGATCAAACACTCCCATCGGCTTCCCTTATTCCTCATGAGGAACAGCAATACCGGTGCTGACAGGGGCACCATCTGAGTTCAGTTTAGACTCACTAGACTGAGCTCTGGAAGATCGGTTATGGCAACATCAATCTTCCCTGTAGTGGCCTAAGAGACAGGACAGGGACAAGGTCAAAATGGAACTTAGGCAGAAAGGGTCAAGCTTTGAGGAGTAGGCAGAAGATTCTGTGTCCACTAGACACAGTCTCCTTTGGAGCCTGAAATGGTTCCCAAAGTTTCTAAGTCTTAATGGCCAACAATTATTTGTGAAACTTCCTTTTCCCCTCCAGTGTTGGCCCACATACAGGATAGCAATTTATTACTACTCTTAGTTGTTCTGGTAGTTCAAACAACAGAGGTCTAGGAGATGAAACCATAGGTTCCAAACCTACTACTGCCCCACAGGGGTGGCAATATAGATGCCACAAGACAGAATTTCTCTTTTTCGGTTTAGTTTGTTTTATAAAAGCTTATAAGCTAGAAACTTACATTTACCTCCCTTCCCTCCTCAGGTTAATAGAACATTATTAAGTTTGCGCAGTTTAGCACTAAAAAGTTAAGCAATACTAAGATTAAAGTGAATTATGCAAATTAAGGACAAATGAATGTTGCAAAGTCATATGCTAAGTTATGAGTGTTTGACTTTTGCAACCGGCATAATGTTCTTTTGTATATTTCTGCACCACTCCCACTGAAAATAAATAAAGATCACCTTTCTGTATTACAGAGATAATAGGCCCTTTCATTAGTGATTTATATGTTGCAACTGTTTTTATGGTTTGTTCTGTTTTTCATTAAGTCATATTTCTTCACAGCTATTGCAATAGCAAACTGTTCTATCATTAGGTCTCCTTAGTAATCTACTATGATTTTATTAAAAGGGAAACCTGGCTATTCCTCAAAAGACTAAAGGGATCTTTTCATGCAGTTAACTAATATCCACATGATTTGAAAATTGTTCTTTTATTATTAACGCAGCCTCCCCCGCTGGAAATCATTTGTGTAATGTCTATTACCACCTCTATATTCCCAGCTAGAGAATGGGACTGCTGGCTTGTCAGATTTAATAAATAAAAAGCATCAAAGTCCTTGAAGTCTGTCAGAAAATGTATGTGTGTTAACATTTGATTTAGCCCATGAAAGGAAGGAATGGAGTGTGAAGAATATGGCTGAATAGACTAATTCAATTTTAATGGAACTTCAGTTCTGTTTACTGGTTTTGTGTTTGTCAAAAAGTTTATTTCTTCTGTTGTTTCAAAAATGTTCAAAGTGTTTAACAAAACACTGATAATCTGCCATAGCAATTTGACCACAATTCAGCAACGACTTAAATCCATCCATACATAGAATCATAGAACACTACTGATGGAAGAGACCTCAGGAGGTCATCTAGTCCAGCCCCCTTCTCCAAGCAAGACCCACCCCAACTACATCATCTCAACCAAGGCTTTGTCAAGTCTGATATTATAAACTGGTCCCTTCCAGTTCTAGTGCTCTATAAGTCTGTAGATAGACATCTGTCAGAGATGGTCTAGATGGTACTGGTTCCTGCCATGAGGGTAGGGGACTGGGCTCGATGACCTCTCAAGGTACCTTCCAGTTCTAGTGTTCTATGATTCTATGGTCCTAAACCTCTAAGAATGGAGATTCCACAGCCTCCCTAAACAACCCATCCCAGAACTTCACCACCCTCTAATGAAGTAGATTTTCCTGATATTCAACTTACACCTCTCCTACTGCGACTTGAGATTATTGTTCTTCTCTGTGTCATCTGTCACCACTGAGAATTGCCTCTCTCCATCCTCTTCTCTTCTGCAGACCAAATAAACCTAGGGTACGTCTACACTAGCCCCCTAGTTCAAACTAGAGAGGCTAATGTAGGCATTTGAAGTTGCAAATGAAGCCCGGGATTTAAATATCCCGGGCTTCATTTGCATCTTCCCGGGCGCTGCCATTTTTAAATGTCCCTTAGTCCGAACTCCATGCCCGCGGCTACATGTGGCACGGAGTAGGTAGTTCGAATTAGGATCTCTAATTAGAACTACCTAATCTGTGCCACGTGTAGCCGCGGGCACGGAGTTCGGACTAAGGGACATTTAAAAATGGCGGCGCCCGGGAAGATTCAAATGAAGCCCGGGATATTTAAATCCCAGGCTTCATTTGCAACTTCAAATGCCTACATTAGCCTCCCTAGTTCGAACTAGGGGGCTAGTGTAGACATACCCCTAGTTCCCTCAGCCTTTACTTGTAAATAATATGCCTCATCCCCCTAACCATTTTCATTGCTCTTCACTGGACTCTCTCTAGTTTGACCACATCCTTTTGTGGGATTGGGAGTTCATTAATGAGGACAAATACAAAGTGGAATGATAAATTCATCCTTTATTTTTTGTATTTATTTTTATGACTGTAGTTCCTAGCAGCCCTCCATGGAATCCAGAACAAACACAGAGCAAAAAGACGGTCCCTCCCCCAAAACTTTACAGTCTAAGGAGAAGACTAGATGTAACAGATGGATACAGAAAGGAAGTACAAGGAAAAAATGAGACACGATAGGCATTTTACTAGTTGTTGTACATTTGCTTAGTAGAGCACTGAGGAGTTTACCATCAAAGGCCTCAATCCTATTGACATTTAAGTGGAATTTTAGCACATGAGCAGTCCTATAAAGGTCCACAGGACTATTGACATGCCAAAATTCAGCACGTGTGTAAGTCTTTGAAAGATAAGGGTTTAAATAGGAGCTTTATTCCCAATTTTATAGGTAAGGAATTGAGTTACAGGGGGAGTAAGTGAACTGCCCACGGTCATATTGGCTATGGCTAGGGCAGAGATCCTCTGAGTCCCAATCTAGTGTCTTACTCACATGTCAGCAGAAATAGATGCTACAGGCCACAAGGATTGAAAGCTGGTATCTCTGTGCAACAGAAAAATCATACTATATCTCTGATTCACTGCCTTTTCCTTATGGACGAGTTCATCTATTTGCCTTCCATGGTTTTTGTCACCACAGCATCTCAGCACCTCACAATCTTATCCTCTCTAGCCACCTCTGAGCTAGGGCAGTGCCATTATCCACATTTTACAGAGGGGAAACTGGGGCACACAGCAGTAAAGTGACCTGCCCAAGGTCACACATGAGGTCGGTGACAGAGCAGGGACTGGATCTCCAAACACTGGTCCATCATTCTTCTCCTAGCCTGGTATTCTCACTTCACACACAGAAGTCTTTGCATGGAATATTTCTATGGGTTTGCCCTGACCATTTACTAAAGACTAAGTTAATGCCAGAGGAGATTTTAAGTGTCAGGTAATTTCTGTGTTATTAAACTATGGTGCTAAAATATGTATTGTGTGGGTGTTACCCCTGGTATTTTTGTAGACACTATTTCATGGTAGATTACCCATTTTATGAGCCAGACAGTGGAGGGGTGGGAGGAGCTATCCGAGTGCTGTAAAATGGACAAACTGGCTGTTGTGGTTTGTTTATACTTACTATGGCATAAAGTAGATGTGTTTTATAGATTTAACTATAAATAGGTCCTTCTGCCATAATTGAGGTAGTCTGTGTTTGTAGTTAATTACCTAAATATTAGACAACAAATATTCATAGATACTTATAGTGTGCTTAGAGTTATTAAAATCTCTCATTCAAATATGCTGAGCAGTCGACTTAACTGTTTCACCGGCCAGCTTTCTGCTGCTGAAATGGATCTAATGTTCTCATGTCCAGGCCCGGCCAAAGAGTTTGCAGGGTGCAAGGCAGCATGTTGTGGTTGGCTGAACCACGTGGCCAGGGCAGCGAGCGACCAGCCGGGTGGGTGCCCAGAAGGCACGGGGCCCAAGGTAACTGCCTTGCTCTAAGGCCGGGACTGCTTATGTCCCTGTAACTAGATTCAGAAGTGAATCATATCTGAGAGTGCCTGAAATATTCAGCAGCAGCTAATTATCGTGAAATGCATCGAAGTAACACGAATACATTGCATACTCTGAAACTCCAAGGCTTTGGCCGGGCTTAAAGGTTTGTTCACCTTCTGCTAAAGGGAGCTGGCAAAGAGATTTCTTTGAATGGGGAGAGTGGCAGGGAAGATGCACTCGGAAGATGCCAAAGCATTTGAACCAGAAGATAACAACAACAGGTGGGGAGTGAGAACACATCTCTGTCACAGATCTTGTTAGGGGAAGAGAGGTTGTATGTAGACAGAAGGTCATGGGACTTAACAGAGCCTTCCAGTAAATGTGCATAGTTTGGACAAGCTTTGGCTAAGCAGCTGCATATTTACCAGTGAAAGTCATCTAGGCTTGTGCTCCTGAATTCCTTAGGTGTCTTCATCCCCCCCCACCCCAGTCTTTTGATTGCAGCTAGTGGCATTAGCACAGAATAAATGGCTATGTCAGCCCAGTGGCTCCAGGCTGATCTAAAGGACTCTGTAAGTACTATTCTATGAAGGGAAATAACAATTATTGTGGGTGATAAAAAGGGGATTGACTAATGTGCTACTGATCAAGTCTCTCAAGGGCATAGTGGAAAAAAACCCTACTAGACCTGGAGTCATTTAAAATGAGACAAGCCAAAATTCTAGAAAACATATCTTAAGGCACAAGGAGATGAACTAGCACGGTCCTGGGACTGCTTCATGGTATGTTGACGTACTATGAGGGTGTTTCAAGAGCCACCTTCCCTCCCATTCATCATTGTAGGAACTATCTCCCTCCCTCTGCCATCCTATAAAGGCTGTGAAACCTACAGGAACTGCTGAGCTACAAAAGCAGTATTAGGAGAGTATACCTCTAGCTTTGCACACTGTAGCTATGGCTACACTCGCGCTCCTTGCGCGAGTAATATGCAAATGAGGCTAAGAGTGGAATATCGCCAAGCCTCATTTGCATACCTAATGAGCCACCATTTTTTTCAGAAGAAGCTCTTGCGCAAGAAGGAGTGTCTACACTGCCCCTTCTTGCGCAAGAAAAACCCTCTTATGCAATGCCGTTCTTCCTGAAAAGTAGTAAGTGTAACGGCGTTGCACAAGAGGGTTTTTCTTGTGCAAGGAGGGGCAGTGTAGATACTCCTTCTTGCGCAAGAGCCTCTTCTGAAAAAAAGATGGCTCATTAGGTATGCAAATGAGACTCTGCGATATTCCACACTTAGCCTCATTTGCATATTACTCGCGCAAGAAGCCACGAGTGTAGACATAGCCCCTGTGTGTGACACTCCTTTCGGGTAGCCATTTTAAAGGCTTAGTTTCCCAGGATGCCTTTCAGTGACCGGTCCTTTAGATGTGGGAGGAGCAAATCCCAGGAGTCCTAAAATAGCCATTTAAGAACTGTCTGCTGCTTACTATCTCCCACCTGGTAAGTATTCTTAATTCTTCTGTTTTTCTCTTCTGATTTCTGAGCTGATGGCATAACGGCATATCAGGCAGAGGCCAGCTAGCCACCTTGTAAGTACAGAGAGTTAGTTTCCAGGAATGACAGCCAACCTAGGAGAGGCAAGGAAGAAACAGGTTAATGCACACACCCCATATTCTCCAGACCAGTCATCAGAGCTTACTGAATAGGATGGGGGAGCACACAAACCCACCTTCTATGGCAGACCAGTGTCTATCTGTGTTCTCCAGAAGTTGTCAGAGCTTGAGTGGCCAAAGGAAGATAGGGAGACAGCAAGAGAGTGGGACTACAGGGCCCTTAATTAGGGTATGCCCAAGACCTCTGATTGCCCTAATTTGGCCTCACTACCAGAGCTGCTTGGAAAAGTCACTTCATTGGTGCCTTAACATAGGAGTTCTCACCCTTTTAGTAGCAGCACCAATTTGTTCCTACCTTGCAGAGTAAAGGCCATAAGCTGCTTCTTTCTGCTGAGTTTGCTTGCTTCTGCTGTGTGTCCCCAGCAACCTGGGATAGAAGCAGGCATGGAATCCAGCCCAAAGGGTTCACTGTAGTAAAATTTGAAGATGGTACTTTGCACATTGGTAGCATCTCCTATTGAAGGATCTGAATGTGCTTTATCACAATAATGAATTAAGCCCCATAATTGCCTCGTGAGGGTATTCCCCCATTGTTACAGAGGGGAAACTGAGGCACAGCAAAGCTAGATGACTTAACTTTGGACCTTAAAATGAATCAGTGGAAGAGATCAAATTAGTAAGATCTCCAACAAACCATGCCGCTACCCTATGATTTGTGTATGCAGAGTTTGCAGACATCATTTGCCCATTTTGAATGCACAGTGACTGCTTTAGGTGTAATTAGGTGTCCAGGTTTCAAAATGTGGCCCACACAGACTAGACAAGTAAAGATTTAACCCAGTTTTTAAAGCCAAGGAGGCACCTAACTCCCACTGATGTGTTGGTGCCTACAAAACTTTAAAAAATTGTCCTTGTTAGTCCCTTAGAGCTCATTTATTTTTCATACTTAGTTCAAAGTACACTGAGTTTTGCCTCTAACCCCACTCCTGCCACATATACAAGTCAGTAGCGGGCATTAAGTGATGCTGTAAACTCAAGCTGTCAGATCCACTGGGGGTACGGGCTTAAGTACAATATGCTGCTGGAGCTAGAAATGCAACTCCAGGTACAACAGCGCATCAGCTGCTAATAACTCCACCCTTTCAGCAGCGTTAGCAGCAGTTTATCTTAACAGTAGGGATTGAGTGTAGCCCGAAATGCACGTGTCAGGAAGAGGCTGGCTCCCCCTACTTCCACACTTTGGTTTTCTGCTTAGCCATTGGTTGAGCATAGAGAAGGAAGCCAGTTGATTGGCTGATGCCCCCAACATTACCTATGTAAATGAAGCCTCAGATTTTCAAATACCTCTTCTCTCTGTTTATCCATCCCACCTTCTCTCCTCTTACTTATGGATTAGGAGCTGTGGCCCTTATGATTCTCAGGGTTTGATTGATGGTCTGTTTTGGGAGGTTCAGGAAGGAATTTTTCCCATTGTCCCCAACTGACATGTTATCCAGGGGCCATGTCCATTTGCCCTGCAGCCTCCCAGTGGCACCAATGGCTTAGAAATGATAGGCGTTGAGGATGCTATAATGCAGTTAATATTATTGCCTTGTTGCAAATTGTGCCTGATGTCCCAGGCTGGTTAAGGGCAAAGGGTCAGCTCCCATAGCCTCAGAAGACTGTGGACTCTGCAGCCCTCATGGGAGAGGTACAGTTGAGAAGCATTAAGTCTCACAGACTGAATCCCCTACCCACCCTTGAGGCCTCTGTCACGCCACCCTGTCATACCCATGATGGATGGCTGAGGTTTCACAACTGAGCTGAGTTTATGCAGTAAATTGGTGAAGATCTACCCTGAGTTACTATTTGGCTTGTGGTTAAGGTCCCAGAACCCACACTGGAACTCATTAAATGCCTGGGGAGTAAAAGCAGGGGTGTGTCTAGACAGGTTTTGTCGACAAAAGTGGACTTTTGTCGACATAACGTCGACAGAACTCGGCAGTTTTGTCGACAGTGGTAAACCTCATACTACGAGGAATAACGCCTTTTGCCGACAGAGTTCTGTCAACAGAAGGCGTTATTGCATCTACACTGTCCTTTGCGTCTACACTCTCATGTCGACAAAGCGGCTTGCTTTGTCAACAGAACTGGATGTAGTCTAGATGCTCTTTGTCGACAGCAGCTTTGTTGACAGTATCTGTCGACAAAGCCTTTGTCGACAAAAGCCTATAGTCTAGATCCGTGGTCCCCAACACGGTGCCCGCGGGTTGGGGACCACTGGTCTAGATGTACCCCAGGAGAAGGGCAGCGTAACGTCCCTCTCCAAGGTATAATGAATAAAGTGGCATTTATTTATCAAGGTATAATGAATAAAGTGGCAGCCCATGTATCTCTTGTCCATGGTACCGGCTTGTCTTGGTCAATGTGCTGCTAATCCGATTGCTCTGTAGCCCAAGCATTTGGCTGGGTGGTCCCTCTCTCTCCAGCGAGGCTAGTGGAATAACTTGACTGTACTCGGTGGTGCTAATGTTAACATACAACAGCTTGTTCATGCCAGTACTGTTGACTTTGGGAATGCAAACCTTTTTGCTTCAGGAACTTTTTGCAGACAGAGACTTCTTCTGTACATGAGTCTCCCCTTCAATCAGTAGCATTCACACATTCTGCACAGTCTGTAACCTTCCCACCCTATTCCCACTTTTCTGATTATATAGTTTTTTATCTCCCTGTTCACAAAAATGTGTACAATAACATGCACAATTATTATTAAATAAGAACAACAAGAATCTATTTCCAAAGCCTTCAGGGACCTCATGCTAACACTGCAAGGAAGGCCACCCTCTTTTCAGCATGAAGATCCATCCTGACAGATACTTGTACTTCTCCAGAGCCCAATGACTTTGGATGAGGTTCCCCTTGAGCACAAGTGTCTGCCTGCCTTTATCCATTTTCAAAAAGAGAGCCTTGAGATTGATACAAGACCAGTCCTCTAGATACCTACAAGAAAGTAGTGTGAAAGAAGATGGCATTTACCTGTTCTGAGGGTTGCAGGACATGGGCCAAAGCTCTTAAGAAGGACAAAGTGCAGTTCACTTAGGGCACACAATTGCAAAATGGGATCATAGAGGCCTCATCCATGCAGATCTTCACGAATGAATTGGGTAGATAATGTAGGATCGATGGAGTAAAGTTCTGCACATTAGTTGGCTATGACGGGGTGACCCTAATGACTTCCTCCTATTTTGTATTTCAGTGATGGTTTGGGGGCAGAGAGACTATTTTGGTTATAGAAGTTGACATGGTGACTTGAAATGAAACATTGAATTAGCATGATTTTTAACTGAAGCCTGAAACAATTATGTCCAACATATTGAAATCTTTTTTTCAGTAATACACATTACATTAATGTCTTATGATTGTTTCCTATTTTTACTGTCTTTTTTGCTCCCAGTCATGATTTTCAATTTTTTCCTGCTAATTGAAATCTTTCCTACTTTGGAAATTAGCTACTCAATTGGATTTAATGCGGCTCCCAGATTAGCATTCAGTTCAGTGCAAAAGTCATTTATAATTTACATTAGATAGACTAGGTTCAAAGAGGTTAGTAGTAATAGGTTTGGAACTGGATATGTCATGCTATTTTTTTTTTTTACTGCTCTTACTACTTCTAACAATTTGCCCCTTGAGCTTCTGAGTTTAGGGAAGGTTCACATTGGTGCTAGATCAGGTAGCATACAGAATAGCTGTAACATTGTTGTACCATGTTATCTTTAGTAGGTCATCGGAAAGCCACTTTCTACCAAAAAAAAGAGGAAGTTTTAAGACTCAGACCATAGCACGGGGGAAATTATTTCTGTCAAATAGACACTTCTGATTTTAGCATTCTAAGTGTAAAATATAGTCTCTCTCTCACTTTTTTGTTTTTCAGTTGGATTCCTATTTAAGTTTTAGTTCCAACTTTATTCACTTACTTTCAGTATTTCTTTGAAACATTGCAAGAAATAACTGGTTCTTCTGAGAGATGCATGACTGAATTTGGGAAGAAATAAAAGGGAAAATAAATCAACCTTTTTTTTTCAAAAAATTCAAGTGTCTGGTTTCTAGCTGTGATTGGATATAAGAAAACCCAGACTTTCCATATTACAGTCTATTCTGAGGTTTCATTACCAACCCAATTTTTCAAACCCAAAAGATGACAATGACCTTTAGCATATCAACTCTTAATAATTCTGGTAATACTGTATACCAAGGTCTGGTTTCCAGTAGAGACCAAAGACAAAAGTGGCAAAATATCATATTTAAATCCATTCTTGCATTTCCAGATATAGCTGGGAGATGCCATACATCTCATGAGAAAACGTGTTCTTCTGAAACTCCCAGACAAACATGGGAAGCTCAAATTTCTTGAACAAACATCCAACTTAGAAAACTGAACTGAACTGTACTCTGAAACTTTCCCCCCATTACTGATTATTTCTGTATCATTTCATGGCTTTAAAAATAGTTGAACATCAGTCCTTCAACAATAAAATAAAGGGAAACAAATAGACTATACCTTGTATTTGTAGAAATGCTGGAAGTAGAAAAACATGAAACATACAAATACACAAGATCCTCTGTAAAGAGTCCAGCAGGGATATTAAATTGGTATCCTCATCCACATCTGCATCTTCAAAAATGATCAGTGGATATCCGCATCCACATGCGTGAATGCAGATACCTGTGTATATAAAATGGACATCTGCAGATTTGCAGGGTTCTAGATAAAAAATGTGTATCCATATCCACAAAAATGAGCCGCAGATACCTGCAGCCACAGATGTGGATGCAGATACCTGTGGATATAAAATGGATATCAGTGAATTTGCAAGGCTTTGCTCTGAAACTCCAGGGGAACACACAAACTAAGGGCCAGCCAGTCAAGTAATTGTAAAGACACAGCAAGTCTTTCTCCAGTCAGCCTTCTGGATGAGGAAGGAGCACACTATTCATTAAAATGTGTTGCTTAGTCTATTTAATTCTAACTGATGTCAGTATGTGGACTACAAATATGTAATCTTCAGAACTGTCAACCCTCTCCTCCCACAGAGACAACATTAGAAACAATCTAATGGATAACAGTTGCAGTGGGACCTCTAGCTCCTGCACAGGCTGCTTGAATTTTTACGGCCAATCTGGAGCCTAATGTTTCAAAGCAATGTAATAAGCAGGTAACTTTGCACGGGTGGTACGTAAATGGCTTCCTTATTGCTAAGGGCTGTGCAGCAGGCTGCTGAGTTAATCAATAAATAGCTCTCCGAGATCGTCGTAAGTCCAGAGGATAAAGGCCTCCCTTCCCTGGATGGTCAGAGTTTTATGGAGTGGCAACAGCACGTTTACGAATCCTTGGCAGAGAAAGGACACTGTTTCAGGGTAATCAGGGTTGTTCAGCTCTGCACATTCCACGTGTGCCTAAAAAGTTGCAATGATTTAAACTTTCCTTCCCGTTAACAGTTAATAAGAAAATCTCCTGTTCTCGGTGGGGGCAGATGGGCAGGCACCTGATGGGATTAAGCCGGTTTTGAGAATTCCAGGAGGCATTTTCAAGCTACGTCTACACTGACAGCTTCTTGCGCAAGAACTCTTTTGCAGAAGAGTTCCTGTGCAAAAACTCTTCCACAAGACAGCGTCTACACTGGCATGTGCTTTTGCACAAGAGATGTGTTTTTGTGCAAGAGCATCCATGCCAGTGTAGACGCTCTCTTGCGCAAGAAAGCTCTGATGGCCATTTTAACCATAGGGCTTTCTTGCGCAAGAAATTCATGTTGCCTGTCTACACTGGCCTCTTCTGAAAGAGCTCTTGTGCAAAAAGGCTTCTTCTTGAGTGGGAGTGTCAGAGTTCTGGCGCAAGAAGCCCTGATTATCTATATTAGAATGTCAGTTTACTTGCGCAAGAACACGCGGCCAGTGTAGACAGGTAGCAAGATTTTGTGCAAGAGCGGTCGCTTTTGCACGAGATCGCGCCAGTGTAGAAACAGCCTCAGTGTGCATCACATGGGTTCCAAGTCCTCTCCAGCAGCTCCCATCTGGAAATGTAGATCTGCAGCTCAGTCTGTAGAGGCTTGTCCCTTTAGCTATGGAGTCTCGGGTCCAGTCTCCTCATGATGACCAAGAAGGTGGATGTTACATATGCACAGGGCTAATCGGCGTTCTGAGGAGCCTGCTAGAAACCTGGCACTGAACGACCTAGGGAAAAGGGCAGTTGATGCTTGTAGATGCTTATGCTATTGGTTTCCTGTTCCACTAGAGAAGTCTAACTGCCACTTCTACCTGCTGTGGGACAACATTGCTGCCCAACCTGCATTAGAAACGAGGTTCCCCCATTGACAACTGAAATCACTGAGCATTGGGGTGGAACCTCAAGAGACTGATTTGTACAGGTCACAGTAGGTGGCAGCTAAAATTGATGGTACAAGGCCATCAGGGATGGAGAAGACAACGGCACTGTGAAGAGAATGAACAGCAGCAGCAGAATCAATGACCACGTTGCAGCAGCAGAAGGAAGCAAAAACAGAGTGAGGGGTGTTTACTATGAGCATAATCCCTGGTTTTACTCCATGTCCCTCCTTTCCTTCAGGGTAGAGGAGAACTCATGTGGATGCACCTCAGAACTCTGGGCCTTCCCTGACCTAGGACAGAAGCTATGGGTGAGCTGTGGCCCAGAGGCAGGGAAAGGCCTGTTACAGGACATGTATTTGTAGGACTTTCTCACCAGAAGATGAGAAAAAAGGGCAAAGGATACCGCTCCATGTACTCTGAGGGGAAAGCTTTGCTTGTGGTCAGATGTGCATGTCACAGTTGTGGTGTTTCCTCATAAAAACACCAGGAAAGTGTTGCTGCTGAGAGGCACGCCCAGGGAAGTGTTTCATTTTTCCAGATTACCTGTTCCGTGTTCTATTGTTAATCCAGCATTTGTGGCTGCCAACTCCACCCAGTAGATGGGTTATAATTATTTGTACCCTAGTAGAACTGCCTTACTCATTAGGCTAGGCACTCTACTAAACACAGGCCAGAGCACAGTCCTTGGTTCAAGGAGGAAACAAAGGCATAGAGAATTATTATTGTCATTGCTTATTAATTGTTTCAGGGAGTATGCCTTGAAGAACAGCTTTGGGTAAGCTCACGAGCTTTCTTGGCCACCCATAGATGTTGGTCCAGTAAAAGAGAGAACCTCACTCACCTTGTCTTTCTAAGTGTATGTCTACACTAGCCCCCTAGTTCGAATGAGGGAGGCTAATGTAGGCATTCAAAGTTGCCAATGAAGCCCGGGATTTAAATATCCCAGGCTTTATTTGCATCTTCCCGACCGGGCGCCATTTTTAAATCCCCTTAGTCCGAACTAACTTCCCGCTGCTACACGTTGCAGTCAAACGTTAACTCGAACTAAGTCGTTCAAGTTAACTGTTACATCTCGTGGAATGAGGTATAACAGTTAATTCGAAGTAAGGACTTAGTTCGAGTTAACGTTTGACTGCCGAGTGTAGCCGTGGGCAGTTAGTTCGGACTAAGGGGATTTAAAAATGGCGCCCAGACGGGAAGATGCAAATAAAGCCTGGGATATTTAAATCCCGGGCTTGATTTGCAACTTTGAATGCCTACATTAGCCTCCCTCGTTCGAACTAGGGGGCTAGTGTAGACATCCTAAAACCAACTCCGTTACAACAACACTGCAGACAAATCCTTTGCAAGCAGAGAAAATGACGACTCTAACCCCTGATAATGCCAGTCCAAAGATGAACATATTAAAAAGCAGGCAGTAGGGAGGAGTGAGGCACACATGCAGTTATATTAACAAAAGTATTATATAAAACAATTAAAGCTTTAAGATTTCCTTTAGAAATCTGTGGCTAGCTGTTACCTCTTCACAAACATGGGCAGATTGTCAGGAATCCAATTACAAAATGACCACTGCTAGCAAGATTAGTAAATTTATATCATTTCAGAGTTCACTGTCAGTGCAACAGGAAGCATTTCATTGTGGGTGAGTGTATAATCTATCAAGGCAGTCTAGGCTAGTTGCTTGATCACTAACCCTAAGACCCAGCAAAATATCAATGCTTGTTCCTGCCAGTGACTCGTTTGCGGTCTGCCTCGCTGTCCCAAAATTTTGAGCTCATCTGAGGCTATGTCTAGACTGCAAAGAAAAGTTGGAAAAAGATAAGCAAATTGAGAAGCGCAATTCATGTATCTTTTTCCGCTTTTCTTTCAGAAGACGCTTCCTCTTTCGACACATCCCTTCTTCCTCATACAATGAGGATTACAGGGATGGCAAAAGAACACGTCCACTTTTTTGGAAATTGTTTACTCCGTGGATGAATTTAGCCATTTAATTAATGATATCTTCTCCTCCATCTTTACAAGTAAAATCCTTCTCCGTGACGTGGTCACCATTCATCCAGGGTTCTACAACCTCCTTCTCTCCAAACCTCCCTACTCATGGTTTACTCATCTACATTCTCTCCTAAATTCCAAAAACATCTCATCTTCTTCACCCGCCACAATGCCCACTTTTAATCTCATCTCTGGTTTCTCTGTACTCTGCCACCATGCTCCCATTGTTTTGCCAACATCATGTATGATTGCATGCTTCTTGACTTCCTCCCTCACTTGACTTCCTTCCCTGCTGCCTCTTCCCTTGGGCTGCCCTCCCTGTGTTGGTGAAGCAAACATCTACCCTTTCACATGTCTCCTCCAGTCATATGTGGACTCTTTATTGAGCTAGGAAGCCCCATCCTCTGAGGGATTTTGAGCTTGATCAAAATGCAGCTTCCTGCCTATGCAAGAACAAAAGTCACCAGGATAGCACCACCCCCAATGGCTTGCTCTGTGCACTGACTCTCCATGGAAAACAAAAGCCAGTTCAAAGTCATTAACCTGAGAAAGCCCTACATGGAACTGGGGCTGACCAGTGTTCCCTGTAAGCTAAGCATATGAGTAGTCACCCAGGAGAGATTCAAATGCTTCCCAGCTGATTAGTAGAGCGTCCACAGCTGGCAGCATGTGTTTCTACTGGCAGTGCACATCTGCACATGCCTCAGGGCGCGTAACAAAATGTACTCTGCACACTGGTGGAGAAGATCAGAGGGAACACTGGTTCTGAATAACTTGAGAGAACTCTCTCCCTCTCTCTGAACGTCATATTCCACCACTTCTGACTACCGCATGGGGTTCAGAATGTGGGAGATTGAAGCCAAACCAAGAATAGAGGAGTCCAGGCTAGAAGTAGGAGCAGTAGTGAGCACCAAGCTCACTATATTAAGAGCCAAACGTAAAAACCCATCCGTTCTAACAGACATGTTTCTTCATTTGTTCACTTAGAAAAATACCCATTCTCTAAGCCTACTTCTTGGGGCAGGAGAGGCAGAAAGAGAGGGAGGGAGCACACACATAACCAGTGTTTAAGTGGATATTGCTGGTTGAAAAAACTGATTCTTTATTTATGAAAACTCAAACATTTTTTACGAAATAAAGTTAGTCCCAAAGAGAGAAAAAGTCAAAACGTTGAAATTTTCACCAACCAAATTTGGAAAAAGAAGGCTTTGGGCCATTTAGAATGTTTTGCTGTGATAAATTCCACACTTGCCATTTCAATTTCAACCCTTTTTATTTTTAATAGAAAAATAAAGCAAACTTCATAATGAAAAAAGTCAAAATGAAAAAAAAAAATCAAAACTTTTTATTCCAAAAGTGACAGCATGAGATGATTTGATCTTTTCAAATTGCTTTCCCTTTCAACAATTTTAAATGAAATTTCATCAAAATTGTGAAAAATGTTGTTGCATTTAAAACTTTTTGACCAGCTCTAGCAATGGTGATTGCTCAGATACTATGGTGATGAGAGCATACAAATATCTGGATGGATGGATGGATGGATGGATGGATGGATGGATGGGCAGATACTGTGAAAGTCTGCTAGTCCTAATCCTTCATAATGGGCAGAACTAGTAACCAAAATAATTTAAAATAATGGCAATTACAATGGTATGAGATGTAGTCACTTTCTGATCTTCAGCACTCCCTTACCCAGCTGTGATATTAATTACTCTTGATTTGTTTCTTCTAAATTTGCATTAGATTGAAAACTTCTTAGGAGTGGAGGAGTTTAGCTACTCCATACTCTGTGTAGTGCTGAGAATGCTACCAACACTCAAATAAATATTATTGTTGCTGGAGATTTTGTTTTAAGTCTGAAGAACATACAATTTAACTCTCTTTCTTCCTGATCACAGTCACTGGGGGTATGTCTACACTACCCCGCTAGTTCGAACTAGCGGGGTAATGTATGCATACCGCACTTGCTAATGAAGTCCGGGATTTGAATTTCCCGGGCTTCATTAGCATAAGCGGGGAGCCGCCATTTTTAAATCCCCGCTGCTTCGAACCCCGTGCAGCGCGGATACACGGGGCTCGAACTAGGTAGTTCGGACTAGGTTCCTATTCCGAACTACCATTACTCCTCGTGAAATGAGGTGTACCGGTAGTTCGGAATAGGCACCCTAGTCCGAACTACCTAGTTCGAGCCCCGTGTAGCCGCGCTGCACGGGGTTCGAAGCAGCGGGGATTTAAAAATGGCGGCTCCCCGCTTATGCTAATGAAGCCCGGGAAATTCAAATCCCGGGCTTCATTAGCAAGTGCGGTATGCATACATTACCCCGCTAGTTCGAACTAGCGGGGTAGTGTAGACATACCCTAATTAATCCTCAGAATACCTTTCTGAGGTATTTTAGCATTATCCACATCATACATATGGGGAAAACGGAGGCAGAGTTTAAGGGCAAATTTAGGCCCCTAATTCTGCAGTTAGCCACCAGAGAAAATAGTCTGATTTTAGCAGCCATTGTAATAACTGGAAATTAATACAAAAGAGCACCACATAGCTCCCACTGTATCTACTGGTGTAGGTGTGGGCACAAAACAATCACACCAACATGAAATGGAGCATCTGTTCAGATATGTTAAGAATATTTTAGTAGCTTTATATGAGCAGGGGGTTGTCTACAAATGCCAGACAAAAAGAAGTGAATCAAGGGCTTTGAGGTAACACAGAAAAATATTGAGCTGTGCTCACAACAGGTCTCCAAGAGCTCTGTATTTGATTCAGTCTGATCCACCCAATTCAGAGAACATTAAAATGGCTTGAAGATTTGTAAGATACCCAGACTTGAAACCTTTCAGTTTTCCCCTGAATTCTGCTAGACACAGCCTGTCACCAGTGCTCCAATATTTAGTACCAGAGACTGTCCCCTGATATGAAGAGCAGTGTTATTAATGAGATCCACATTCATTTTTGTTGAAAACATATTATAGAAACCAGTCAATAACAATGTAAAAATTAATTGCAAGGTGCATGGTACATTAATTCTTTCCCAGAAACAAACATCCAAGGACTGATGCTAATGCTGAAGTGATTGTTTTCTACTCATACCTGCCAAGACAGATGGAAGACATCCCAGGCAGCAGTCTGAACAGCAGAGAGCTTTAAAATAAGTGTTTCTTCTGAGAAGAAGGCCCCATCTGATGAAGCAGGATCCAAGATTTCATTGGGGATTTTATCATTTATTATGTGCGTACGGTGTCGCTGGAGGCTGAAGGCAGCCCGCAGAGCTGCACTATGCCAATTGTGTATCTTATCTCAAATCTATTTTGAAATAGTTTATTTTGAAATTTGGCAAGTCTACACAGCGCCAAATTTCAACATAACGTGCTATCTTGAGCCATCCCTTATCCCTCATGCAATGAGGTTTACCAGGATGGTGAAGTAGCACGCCCATTATTTAGAAAAATATTTTGAAATAATGGGCGACTTGTGTAGACATGGGGTAGCTATTTTGAGATACCTCTGGTGCAGTGTAGACATACCCTGAGTGTCTTACAGCACCACGGGATCACACAGTAACCCCAAACCGCAAATGGGAGAAAAAAATCATCACCACCTCTGGGCCAAGGAATAGGAGATAATGCAGCTTGAGGTTGGAGTTGAAATCAGAAATGTAGAATCTGGGTATTTATTTTGTGCAGCCTGCTTAACAAACTCCACTGCTTCATGACACTGTTTCCTCAAAGAAACTCCTAAACAAAACCTCCTCCTTCAAAACATTTTCTTTCGAGACTAAAAATTGGCTGGCAAAAGAAATTGTCATTTTATATGTAACTGTGCTATTGGGTGATGTCTGTTTCAAATGAATGCACATACTCAGTTCTTGTCTACATTAACTGTGCCGTCAATCTACTCCAATGACACAAATAGCATAGCTGAAGTCGACATCCTAACCCCCTGCGACTTGTGTGCCGTACGGTTTGGGGGGGCTGCTCTCCCATTGACGCTGGCTACTCTTCCTGTCTTTGTGGAGTACCATCATCGATGGGAGCATGCTCAGAGATCAATTTAATGCATCTAAGCAGATATGATACATCGACAGCTGGTGGATCAATAGCTACAGCCTCCATCCTCCGCGTAGAGCAGACAAGGCCTCAGAAAGGCCAAATAACATCTGAATGAAGGCATCCAGGATTAGTCAGGTTGTCTACCATACACCACAGGGTCACGGACCATGACTTGTTTGTGACCACAGACCTCTTCCTTGGCACCCAACCCAGCCACCCTATGATCTAAAAGATCATAGATAAAAATAAAAAATGGACTGTAACTATTATTTTATGAATGGATCTAATTCTAGTTTGAACCCAGTTATACATTTGGTCTTCACAACAGGTCAACTGTGTGTTCTGTGAAGAATTGCTTTCTGATATTGGTTGGAAACCTGCTGACTATTCATTCCATTAAGTGATTCTGTTCCCTGTGTTAGGTGAAACAGTAATGATCACGTCCTTATTCACTTTCTCCATGACATTCATGACTTTTTAGTATTTCTGTCATGTCCCCCCATTGTCATCTTTTCCAAGCTAAACAGCTCGAGTCGTTTTAATCTCTCCTCATATGGACGCTGTTCCAAACCCCTATTCTTTTTTGTTCCCCTTATTTGTATTTCAGGATTGTATGCAGTAAAGCAGTATTTGAGTTTGGGGTGAACCAGAGTTTTGTCTATTGGCATTATGATAATTTATTGCATTATTATCCATCCCTTTCCTATTGGTTCCTAATATTCCAGATGTGAGCAGATGTTTTTAGAGAACTGTCCAGAGTGATTCCAAGATCTCTTTCTTGAGCTGTAACAGCTAATTTAGACCCTGTCATTTTGTATATATAGTTGGGATTTCATCTGTCAGTTTTTTGCCCCTTTTGTGAGATTCCGTTGTAATTCTTCACAGTCAGCTTTTG
Source organism: Pelodiscus sinensis (assembly GCF_049634645.1). Classification (NCBI taxonomy): domain Eukaryota; kingdom Metazoa; phylum Chordata; order Testudines; family Trionychidae; genus Pelodiscus; species Pelodiscus sinensis. Next base: position 125,750,476 of record NC_134715.1, read on the forward strand.
AATTGGTGGAGGTTTCATTCACTTTTTTTCCTCAGGAGTGTAGTGGCGGTGATGAAGAAACATTCCAATTTTATAACTGAATGTATAGCTCTGATAACACATTCCTGCATTCTTAACCACCCTGACATTACAACCAGCTTTTTTTTCTAAAACTTAAACCTCAAACAAGTTTGATTCCTGGAGAGAAAAATGAAGTCAATACCAATCTTGTATAAGGTGAGGTTTCCTGTCCTTTGAGAAGATGCTCTTTTGCCTTTTGTCCATATGGTCCTTGGATTTATAACTGCCATTTATACCATTTACAGCTGGCACGTACAATTTCTATTAAGCATTTTGTATGAGTCACAAGTTGCAATAACCGATACATCATTTAAAACACAGCATAAGGAAAAAGGTACAGAATTAAAACGAAGTAGGAGTTATGAAAGTTGTCTTTTAGGGATTGTATTAACATTTAGGGGTGATAAGCATGGTTTTATGGCCACAGAGAGTTATTTTCCCTGCCATTTGGCTTATCCCTAGGTAACACAAAGCAGAAAACTCTTGGAATTAGTCTGACATAGTGTACCATAAGCAACCAAAACATAAATATGTCTTGTTATATTCTCCAAGCACCCAATGTATAGTATAATGGTAGGAATAGCTTAATATTCAGTAAAACCAGAAACAAATTTGTACTGACCTAATGTTAAAGGAATAAATGTTATTAATAAGCATGTTTGCATCAAAATTGAGGTTTCTCCACTAGAAAAGCATGTGAAAAATTCAGATCTGGGTTCAGCAGTGTTTTGATGTGGGGTTTTAATTCAGGCCTGTTCCCAGTTAGCGACACATGAAGTGATTTAGGGAAAAAAATAGGAATTTTGTTTTCTTCAAGGACAATCAAAATTGCTAGAAGCAAATCTGAACTAACTGTGAAAGGTTCTAAAATACATGGGTAGGTTCTCTCTGAGTTACAGCTAGGACTGGATCCAGAATAACCCAGTGTCATTAGCATTGCTGTTTTGGAAATATTTGCATGCCAAAGGAGGAAGCCTCGCCTGGTTGGGATTTCTGGGGCATTTCTGTAGACTTGAGTAAGTGCTCATTAATGTGGGTAAGTGTTGAACAGTCAGATCCACAGTGTGCACTGTTCTGAATATCTGGAGTTAGAACTTTAAAGACCTGAATGCTTATCCAAGCTGAACCCAGACTCAGTCTTTTCAAGCTTTCCAGTCCCTAATTTAGAGGGGATCTCCTCCAGAGCTGAAGATATAAGGCTTGGATAGCCCCGTGCACTGTACACAGAAGCCTGGCTTCCTGACTACGAAAATGTCATAGGATACATCTTCAGGTTGAACTTCTTGTCTGGCACTCTCTGGTCCAGCAACATCCATGGTCCAGCATGATTTGAGTTAGCCAGATGCCCACTTATCATGGGTGTGGCCAAGTTTCCCGTGGTCCCATAAAGTTTGTTTATAGCCACCAATCCTGGCTGTTATTTAGCTTTGATTTACCCCTAAGTGTCTTCTAAGAATCTAGTCAGCAGTGGAAATGTTGGTCATGCTGCCAGACGACATTGACTTTCTGTGGTTCGGCAAATTATCTGATTCAGCATCAGTCAGGTCCCAAGAATGTCGAACTAGGGAAGCTCAACCTGTAGTTCATAATTTTTAATATCCCAAATTAAGGTTCATATATTTAATGATATAGATTAAATATTAGCATCCAAATATTCTGTTGTATCACTCATAAAAAATTCTACTAAGTGTAGCTTATTGAAGACAGACATAGGAATAAGAACATAAGAACAGCCATACTGGGTGAGACCAAAGGTCAATCTAGCCCTGTATCCTGTCTGCTGACAGTGGCCAATACCAGATGCCCCAGAGAGAGGGATCACAACAGGTAATCGTCTCGTGATCCCTCCCCTTTCACCCACTTTCAGAGAAACAGAGTCTAGAAGTACCATTCCTACCCATCCTGGCTAATAACCATTGATGAACCTAACTTCCATGAATCTATCTAGCTCTTTTTTGAACCCTGTTAAAGTTCTAGCCTTCACCACATCCTCTGGCAAGGAGTTCCACAGGTTGACTTCCTTCTGTTTGTTTTAAACCTGCTACCTATTAATTTCATTTGGTGACCCCTAGTTCTTATATTGTGGGAATGAGTAAATAACTTATTCACTTTTTCCATACCAGTCATGATTTTATACATTTGTCGTGAATGAGTATTCATTGTTCTTCAGTAACTGAGAATTTAGGATTGGTTGTCCTTCAGTGAATACAATCCATTAGCGTATTTCAGATATGTTCCTGGGTTCGCTTCTCAACAAAGCCTATTTCTCTTGCGAGTGGTAACCCAACACCAGACAAAATTGATCACTTGGGCAATACAGATCTGTCTGTTGAATATCAAGGCAGAGTAGGTATGCCCACATAAATCCTGTCTGGTCCTGCAGCCTTTTTCATCCCAGCTCATCACTAGCTGTCAGAGGAGAGCAGCTTCAGTTCTTGCTTACATCAAAATAATCACAGTATTTATAGCTAGTTGCCTGTCCAGGTTTATAATTGTCTGTTGATCTTTGAAATATTGATTTCACTGCTCTGCAGATGGACTGGTACATGCTGCAAAAAGGCATCAAATGACTTTATATTGTGCTCTGCCGTACAATATGATGTGGCATTTGGATTTTTCCTCCTGCATCTTATATATTATCTGTAAAAAAAACCCCAAGAATCTGACACGTCCAGCACCTTTACTTCTCAATATAGAGCAGGAGCAGCTGGAGTTTCTTCCTGTAGTACATCAACCTTTTGATAGTTTGTTGGCCACGTTTAACCTCACTTGTGCTAATCTGTACTGATCATTGCTCATTTTGCTTCCATTATTTTGTCACTGTGTTGTACAGGTATCTGAAAAGATACACCCTCCTTTTCCCAGGTTACTTTTGCTTGCTTACTATATACTGCAGGCAACTTTCCAGTGAGGTGTTCAATGGGGCACCCATTTCTATAAGGAGAAATTGATAGCAAGTGCGGTGGCTTGCAGAACATCAGATATTTTGACAAATGGTTTATTTGATGGGAAATGATTTGACCAACTCACATTTTTTCATAAATTTGTGACAATTTTCAGGGCATGCTGGGAGCACATGCCTTGGAGTGTGGGAGACTCAGGTTCAACCCCCTTCTGCTTAATATGGAGATGGGATCTGCATCTGGATCTGATCTCCTTGCAAGACAGAATTTTAGCCACTGGACAATGGGATATTTGGGCTGGTTACCAGCTAGAAACAAAAGGTATTTCTACACTACAGAGTTTTGTTGGAAAAATGGCTGGTTTTCCGACAAATCTTGAGGAACGTCCACACTGTAATTATGTTCTTCTGCAAGAAAATCGAAAGAACAGAGGAGGTTTTCTGGCATTGGTAATCCTCATTCTACGAGAAAGAAGCCTTTTAGCGAAAGAGCTCTTTCGCAAAAAGGCGTGTGTGGACAGGGAAGAGGGAGTTCTTGAGGAAGAAGAGGAAAGAGGAAAAAGCACAGGTGCCAGAATGGTGGCCATTCCATCCATAGCAATCACAGCTTACATGCGAGAGAGTGTCCGTTTAGTCTGGATGATGTCTTTCAAAAAAGCAGATCACTTTTTCGATATACTTTTGGGCTGTGTCTACACTGGGCCACTTATTCCGGAAAATCAGCCGCTTTTCCGGAATAAGCTTTGAGCTGTCTACACTGGCCCTTGAATTTCCGGAAAAGCAACGATGCTCCACTGTACAAAATCAGCCGCTATTCCGGAAAAACTATTCTGCTCCCGCTCGGGCATTAGTCCTTATTCAGGAACACAGCCCAGTAGTCTTTTCCGGAAAAAAGCCCCGATCACGAAAATGGTGATCGGGGCTCTTTTCCGGAAAAGCGCGTCTACATTGGCCACAGACACTTTTCCAGAAAAAGGGATTTTCCGGAAAAGCAGCCTGCCAATGTAGACGCTCCTTTTCCAGAAAAACTGAAAACGGAATATAATTCCATTTTAAGCAGTTCCGGAAATTCATGCCAGTGTAGACACAGCCCTGCAGTGTGGACACTCTTTCAGAAGAAGGTTTTTTTGGAAGAGCTCTTCAGAAAAAAGCTTCTTCCAAAAGAAGCCTGTAGTTTAGACATAGCCAAAGTGTCCCCCATGACTAGTAACTGTCATGTGCAGAGACACTCCTACCACTTTCAAATAAACCAAATATTTCAGGTCAAACTACATTTTTCATTTGACTCAAATCAGATTTTTTTTTCCAATTCACTGAATATTTTTGCTATTTTCAGATCTGTTTCAGCCCACACTGATTTCCTCCCCTCAACTTGCAGTGAACTGAAGAATGGAAGAAGAGCTCTGTGTAAGTTTGAAAACTTGTCTCTCTCTCCAACAGGAGTTGGTCCAATAAAAGATATTACCTCACCCAGATTGTCTCTTTAATATCCTGGGACCAACACAGCTACAGCAAAGCTACATACAGTGAACTGAAAAGTAGCTCTCAAGGCTAGTTATAATGATGCCTTTGGGTTACCTGAGAATACACTTCCAGAAAAGGGAGTATTTTATATTAAAAATGCAAAGAGACCTGAACTTAGATTTTCCTTCTGTTGGTCAAAGCACACACCAGTATTCTCTGTAAGCGGTGTACTTGTGCAACTGCTTAAAAGAGATTCAAATGCCACCCAGCTGATTACCAGATCACCCCTAGCTGGGCTTTTTTTCTGTGTGTGGTGCACTTCTGTGCATGCCTCAGTGCACATAAACATTTATTCCACACATGGATGGAAAAGATTAGAGGGAACATTGGCCAGCACATTTTAATTGTTATTTGTATTACAATAACACCTGTTTGGTCCCTTTTTACCAGGCTCTGTAAGTACAGTGAGACAGTCCCTGTACTTAAGGGCTTGCAATCTGTGCAGACAAGACAAAAGGTAGAAAGCACAGGTGAATTGGCAAGGGCTCCTCAACCATTTGATGACTGAAGCAGGAATCAAACCCAGATCTCCTGTTTCCTTGCAAACCTTCCATTGCAAGCAGGAGAAGATGAGTGCATCTGCCATCAGAATTAGTTCTAAAAGAAAGCACTATAAAACCACGCATATCAAAGACTATTTAAATAACTAGACAGTAATTAAGGTTCCCACAGAAGGCACTAAAGAATAATTTTGAAAATTCTTGGTTCTGTTCTGGATCGGAACAGAAAGAAATGTTAAAACCATGAGATGTTCGCTGAAAGACAATTCTTGTTTTCCAGCGAACCCTGTTAAGATGTCCTTGCATTCAAAAATGGCAAGGATTTTCCTGTTTAGAGAGCACTGAAAAGAAAAAAAGTTAACCAAGGGATAAGAGTAGCTTCACTAACTTCTGGCAATAGATCTCTATTTTATGCCCAGTTATACTATTATATTAGCTGTGGTATGTGCAGCATATTGCCTTATTAAGGTAACAAATCTGCACTCCATCTGACTTAATTGCACTTTGCTTTTTATGATATAGCCATGCACAAGTTGAGAAATGTTGTTCTAGTCCAATCAATCATCACACAATTGTTATCTGTCTGTAGATGTCTTGGAAGGTCAGCTTGCAAGGGAACTAAATAATGAATCCAGACTAATTGTTATGCAGGTAGCAAAGTAATGCATGCATTTTGTATGCCATTCAGTGAGACAGCACTTTTATTTATCCCACCTCATGTTTCTATTAGATTTATTCATGCAGGTTGTGAATCCAAGAACGTACCTAACAAATCCGAATGCAGCTGTTTATTTTACAGACACATAGAAGAAATATGCTGCCTGCCATTAGCAATAAAGGCTTCAAATGAATCTGTGTTTTAATATGTTTTAGTGAGTAAATAAATACTTTGATTTGGAACATAATGCAAATTTGTCTTGGAAGGGAATTTGTCAGAGTTTGACCTTGGTTTTTATTTATGTCAAGGCAGGGTGGCCAACTCCAAACTTTCAAAATTCAAGTCATGTGATTTAAAAATGATAAATATTCATTGTATTGGCCTCCTGGAGTTGGAGTGCTTAGGGTTCATGTCTTCCAGCTTTCCGCTGCATACAGAAGGGCTGGATTTTTTTTTAATCAAAGTGGGGATTCTCAGTTCAGCACCTGATTCCAGCAACTGGGGCTTAAAGAAAGAGTCTTGAGTTCTGGCAATACCACGAAGGACTCGTTAGGCTGTTTCGGGGGGTGGGGGATATCCACTTGATGTTGCTAAAACAGTATGAAAGGGCCTTTTTTGTAATTGAGCAATAAGCCCATTGGACCTCCCTGGTCCGGCACCCTGACCAGCCCCAGACAAGGGAATTTTCCAGACCAGGAGAAGTTTGGGAGGGGGGGAACGAGCCTCCCTGCTGGATTCCTCTCTCCAGACATCTGGGCTCCTCTTCTCATCCTCCTGGTGCCGCAAGCTGTGGCAGCTCTGCCAGTTTCTGGAGACCCCTCCAGCCTCTTGGCAGCCCTGTCACCCCACCAAAGCTCTCAGCCCCGTGACAGCCCTGCCACCCTGCCAGAGCTCCCGGTGGCCATGCTGGCTGTGGGCTCCACTTCCCTGTGAGCTCTCCCCCTCCCTCCCCACCAGCTTCCCTGCCCCGCCAGCTGCCAGAGAGTCCCAGACCCCAGAGGTTTAACCTGTATATCATCCAAGGGAAGGTTTACTCTGATATTGGAAACATTTAGATTTCCTGGAAACCACATATGAGAGTCTCTCTCTTGGCCAGCTCCACAGGGATTATATCAGAGACCTCCAGAACGCCAACCATAAACCGCTCTAGCCTGAGCTGCAGAACCAAAGCTTAATGGTTAGGGACTGGGAAAAAAATAGTCCTGAATGTTGGCGCACACAGTCGGGATCTGTAATGCACCCTTGCCAGTGGATTATGCACCCATGGGTTCATATTCCCACTTCCAGCTCCATGAGAGCACAAAATACTCTTTCAGAGTTTGGGTCTCTCAGATGAGACTATGCAAAAAGAGGCCCTGTGAGTTTGGTGTTATCAATAAAAAACACTAGACAATTTTATGTAGTCATGGGATTTTGCCCTAGTGTCATTACTCAGAAACATTTCCTTCCCTTCCTTCTGTATAGTTTGCAATAGAGGCTGGTCGCTATTCCCACACGAGCTATCTTGAGGGTATGTGGATAAGACTCTCTCCTGCCAAAATTATTAGGGTGATCTTTACTCATGTGAACAGTCAAGCTAATGAGTCAGACTTCTCTAAGCCCTTGTCTGTCAGTTGTCCTGTACTTTTGCCACAAAGACTTGATATAATTTGCCTTTAATATGGTTTATTGCTTTTGCTGGCAGAATTGATCAATATATCTCTCACTATATACAAACATTTTTTTCCTGCCATGCGATATAATGACTCTGGCTCTCTAGCCATGAAAGCGAAAGTGGTCAGAGAGAGGGGGGTGGGTGAGCATAGCAAGCACGGGGTGCAGCCCGAATGGATAATTCACTATAGCCGCAAACAACTTTCACTGCCCAACCTATCCTAATTGTATTCCTTCATTTCACTACTCAGACTCTGGTGATAGCTGCTGTGCTGTGAATTTATGGAGCACGTTTATGTCTGTTACCTACTTTATTATCAGGAAAGTTTCTGAGTTCTTGTAATATTTATATGAGTTGCACTATGAAACAATATGCTTGGTTAAAGGGAAGTTCAGTGCCCGAATAGAGTCGATATGGGGACGTTGTTTTTTAAATTTTCTTTCACATTAAATGTGTTGCTTGTATTATTATTTGCATTGAAGTTGTCCCCCAGTCATGGGCCAGGCCTCTAACATGAGGTACTTGCAAATGTAACCCTGACCAACCCCCATCAGCAATGGCTGGGATCCAACCTGGGACCTCCAGAACTTAATGCAGGAGCCTCTACTTCCATGGTAGAGTGAGCTTGGGTGGCCACTCAGAAGAGAGTCCAATGCTCCCAAACTGATTAGCAGAGTATCCACAGCTGGCAGTGTGTGTTTCTGCTAGTGGTGCACATCTGTACGTGCCTCCGTGCACATAACAAAATTTATTCCGTGCATGGATTAAAAAAATAAAGAGAAAATTGGGTGGCAGACACAAAGCTTCTGGCATCATCTCTCCTCTCTCCCCCAACATTCCTCTTGGAGGAAGTAGGAGTCAGTTGCCTTTTCCTCATGTCCAGTATAGACAGACAATGCCCCCTTATGTCTCCCCAATCTCCACCTATGTCCCCAGAATCCTGTGTCTGACAGATGTCAGTACCACCAGTAAAGGGAAGAGGAAAGCAGAGCTCAAGTAAGCAGCTTTGGAATAACCTACCCTCAGAGGAAGTTTCTTAGCCTTCATTTGAGTTGATTTATGCCCCTAAGCACCAGAACTTATTTTTTTCCCAATTTCTTGATTTTTAATACCTATATCACTGTGTATTCTTGTTATCCATGTAAATGTCTGGTTAATTTTCAATCTTTTTAAAGGTTTTGGTCTTTTTAAAGTAGGATGGCCAAACACAAATGGAAGAACATGAGATTCATTAATGGAGAAAAAGGGGCATGAAAACACCTAGCCATTTATATTTGCTATAAAAAGATAAGAGCAAGCAGAGAAAGCATCAGGTTCTGTCAATAGGGTGTTGTGTTATTTGGGGTGTCATAATTTGATAATATTCTTACCTCTTGATCACTTTATTAACCTGGGAACCACCAGCTAAAGAAAATAAAAAAATTAGTAAGTGTCTATAGAGTCAGATGCCTCGGTGAGGGGTGGGGGAGGTGCTATAGGAGATAGAAGATCCCACCTTATTACATGATGTGGCATAATGACACTTAGATTACAGCCTGTTTTCTGATCTTAGGTCAGGTCTACATTGGCAGAGAAAATCAATTCAAGATTTGCAACTCCAGCTACATGAATAGCATTCAGAGATGTACCTTGCATTGATTTTCTGGGGTGGACTCTAAGTTGGCGGTCAATGTGAGAAATGCTCCTGTTGATTTCTATTACTCTGCATGACAGCAAGGAGTACCAGTGCTGATGGGGATGCCCTCAGCATTTGATTTAGCATGTCTTTATTAGACCCACTAAATTGAACCCCAAAAGATCAATCGCCAGAGAGCAGACCATCTGGTAAGTGGAGATGTGGCCTTATACATGTGTGTGTTTTCTTGGAGGATTGTCTTTTCCTGCCCAAAGTCAAGACTAGCTGTCGGCCAAGTTCTTTTTCAAGATTTGCAGAATACAAAGGAGGCAGTTTGATAGTATTCATACTGCTAATGCTTACCCTATTCCCTCTAGTCATTCACTGGGAATATACAGAATGTAGTACTAGATGTCACAGATAAAGAACATTAGCTTGAGTCGATTTTAAACAGGTCTTAGAATGAAAATATGGTTATTTCCAAATTAAGTTCTACCTCCCTTTACCCCTTCTGTTAATTTTATCTATCCCCTGTTTCCAGGGATTTTTATTCATTTAATTCCCTGAATAACTATTGTCTGAGGGTTTTTAGGGCAGGACTCCTAAATGCTGAGTAGGTCTGGTTTACCCAATTCTTCAGTGCACCACTTCCCACCCAGTAGCTGGCAAAAAGTACAGTCTGGGTACAGTGCGAGAAAAGAGAGAAGGATTTTGAATTATTGCTGTGTGGTAATATGTGATGACAATATGACAGCGAATTAAAATGATGTAATGTCATCTTTAAATCAAGATGACATCATGGTATGCTAATTTGGTGGATCCTTCATATTATGCTGTAGCTTTCCATCTGTGAAAAATTGAACACAACTCTGGAAGGCATCCTTCTTCAGATGAATGTACAAAGGATCAGATGTTTGTAACATACTTTAAGAATGTTGATTTCTATTCCTGCTTTGTTCTAGATTGGTTCCTATATTATTCCCAATGTTGTACTATCTGAGGGTACATCTAGACTACAAGCCTCTTTCAAAAGAGAGCGTCTAGACTGCAACCTCTTCTTTCGAAAAAGTGAGCTGCTTTTTTGAAAGTGAGCACCCACGCAGTCTGGATGCTCTGTTTTGAAAAAGCCCAGTTTGCACTTTCGAAAAAAGGAGTTCTTCCTCGTGAAATGAGGAGTACCGCCATTGAAAGAAAAGTTGCATTCTTTCGATTTAATTTCGAAATAAAGGGGCTGTAGTCTAGACACAGGTGAAGTTTTTTCGAAAAAAGGCTACTTTTTTCGAAAAAACCCTGCAGTCTAGACACAGCCTGAGACTGTTCCTGTAATTCATTAACAGATGTGACTAACATCTGTCCCCTAGTATTTGTGTGTTCTTTTATCCCCTCCTTAAAATTTGCCCTCCAAAACAAGACACTCCACTTCCTCACAGTTTCCTTCTTTTAAGTTTAAATTGATATGTTGCCATGTGTTCTAGAAAAGGCAAGATAAGAGAAATGCACATTGTGTGTATGGTACTCTGATTATTAGCAGCTAAGTAAGCAAAGTCTCCATATCTTCCACACATGACTCATTTTATTCTGAAGTGATGTGGGGAAATTTCATATATTCCTGTGATAGGGTGGACAAACCCCAACATCCCTGCAAGAAGCCTTTCAGCACTCTGGCCAACAATGGGAGGAGTAGAGAGGCTCTCTGAGCAGAACAGAGTGGCAGCCTCTGCTGCAGCCAATCAGGGTGCAACTGGTGGATATAAAAGGAGCTGCTAGGCCGAGCCCTGTCAGTTCTTTCTTGGAGCTTAACCCAGGCAGACCTCAGGGCTGACAGGGAACACCAGCACTCTGGACAGCTCCGAGTGGGGGCTGGGGCATTGTACCTGTTTGGAGCCAGGGCCAGTGGCTGAAGGCTAGCCAAGAAGCCAAAGACAACCCTGCAGAACCCCAGACAAGGGGAACTCACCCACAAGGCCCTAGAGCAGTGGTTCCCAACCTTTTCCAGATGGGGACCCATTTTGACAATTCAGGAAGACAATTTAGGTGACCCAAGGCAATTCAAAAATGGGGGGAGAAGGAAGGGCAGAGCCACCTGGGGAGACACTTGGTGACCCTTTTGAAATGTAATGGTGACCCATATTTGGGTCACAACCCATAGGTTGGGAAACCCTTCCCTAGAGAAAGGGCTGGATGGGACAGCATCCTGGGGAAGTGGCCTAGGGACATGACAGCAACTAAGTACTTTGAAACTCAGCAGGTAACTACTAATTATAGGGTGCTAGGGCTGGGACCCAGAGGAGTGGGCAGGCCAGGGTCCCCCCAACCCTCCAGCAAATGACACTGGGTGTTTGTGTGTGTAAAAGAAGAGGCCTGATCTCCGGCCACTTGTTGGACTCTGCTTCACCTACAGACAGGCAAGTAGAGACTCCCCTCAGCCACCAAGGGGCGTGCGTCCAAAAGGTGGAACCCTTTAAAATTCCTCTTTTCTGCACCAAACTTACCTCTTTGGCATTCATGTGTATATATGTTTTGCACAGTTCATTCGTTGATACCTCCTTACTAATAGGATTAGTTTTATCCTTGCCAATATCACCCTCATTATTTTGCTCCTCTCTTCAATAGACATGGAGCAGTAGCTGAGGTTAAAGCCATTTTTTCTTGTCAATTAGTATATTAATGATTAACTGTTTCTCCTTCAGGAAATAACTCCCTAGGACTTGTGCTGAGGTTTGCAAATATTTCACAAATACTTTTGATTGTCTTCTGCAGTGAAACCATCTTTGGAAATGAAAGTGTTGGGGTTTTTTTGTTTTGTTTTGCTTTGTTTTCTAAATCACCCTCAGTATAAAAATTCCCCTTGAAAGTAAGAAGAACTGAATATCATGCATTTCTTTTTTTTCCCATCTGTGGAGAGACAGAAAAAAATAAATAAGTGGTTTTAGCTAATGGTAAAAGGGTTTGTGTGACCCCTTGAATGTGAGACCTCCTTAGGCCATAACCACACCTTGATTTTTGCAATGAGGTAACAGGACAGTGTTGAATAACTGATGCTATTCTTTCTGATTTTGGTAGTTATTTCTCCTAGTTCAGAGGGTTCTGAGATTGAGGTAGATCAGGAAAGGTTTTTCCAGAATGCACTGGGGTCTGTCATGCTCAGGAAATTGGATGAGTCATAAATAATTCTGTATTAAGTGTGGACTGAAAGAAGACTGAAGAAGAGCTGGGTAGAAATTCTTCCCTTTCTACTGAGTATGGGTATGTCTACACTACCCCCCTAGTTTGAACTTGGGGGGGGGGGGGTAATGTAGTCATACGGAGTTGCAAATGAATCCCGGGATTTGAATTTCCCGGGCTTCATTTACATGAAGCCGGACGGCGCCATTTTTAAATGCCGGCTAGTTCGGACTGTGTGCCGCGCGGCTACAAGCGGCATGAACTAGCTAGTTCGGATTAGGCTTCCTATCCGAACTAGCTGTACGCCTCGTGGAATTCAAATCCAATCCCAGGCTTCATTTGCAACTCCGTATGACTACATTACCCCCCCTAGTTCGAACTAGGGGGGTAGTGTAAACATACCCTCAAGGACTAAGAAATGCCATTTTGTGTATTACTGGACTTTTTTTAAACAACTAACTAAATCATTCAAAGCACAGGATTTGGTAGTGATGGGGACATCAACTTCCCAGACATCTGCTGGGAAAATAATATAACACAGATTATACAAAAAATTCTTGGAATGTATTGGAGACAATTTTTTTTATTATTTTCAGAAGGTGAAGAAAGCTACTGAGGGAGAGGCTGTACTAGATTTGATTTTGACAAATAGGGAGGAGTTGGTTGAGAATTTGAAAGTGGAAGACAGCTTAGGTGGCAGTGATCATGAAATGATAGAGTTCATGATTCAAAGGAATAGTAGGCTGAAGAAAAGCAAAATAAAGGCAATGGATTTTAAGAAGACAGACTTTAGTAAACTCAGAAAGTTGGCAGGTAAAATAGTATACGAAGCAAGTCTAAGGAAAAACATTTGAAGACAGTTGGCAGTTTTTTAAAGAGTCATTATTTAAAGAGCAAATTATCCCACTTCGGTCTGTTTCACTACTTCCTATCTTTCCTACACTCTGATTTAACCAAGATATCTTTAATGGTCTAAAAATAATTTTAAAAAAGCATCCTAGACTTTAGTAAGGCATTTGATATGGTCCCGCATGATATTCTTATCAATAAACGAGTCAAATAAAACTTAGATGGGGCTACTATAAGGTGGGTGCGTAATTGGCTGGCTAACCATACTCAGAGAGTAGTTATACCTTTCCAGCAGGATTGTGAATCATTGATAACAAGTGGGGTTCCGCAGGGGTCTGTTTTGGGACCGGCTTTCTTCAATATCTTCATCAAAGATTTAGATATTGGCATGGAAAGTATGCTTATTAAGTTTGCAGATGATACCAAGCTGGGAGGGGTTGCGACTAATCTGGAGGATAGGATCATAATTCAAAATGATCTGGAAAAATTGGAGAAATGGTCTGAGGTAAACAGGATGAAGTTTAATAAAGACAAATGCAAAGTGCTTCACTTTGGAAGAAACAATCAGTTTCACACATACAGAATGGGAAGCGACTGTCTGGGAAGGAGTATGGCAGAAAGGAATCTAGGGGTTAGAGTGGACCAATAGCTAGTCAGCAGTGTGATGCTGTTGCAAAAAAGCAAACATGATTCTGGGTTTCACAAGGAGTAACGGTAGTTCGGACTAGGAAGCCTAGTCCGAACTACCTAGTCCGTGCCGCGTGTAGCCGCGCGGCATGGAGTCCGCACTAGCGGACATTTAAAAATGGCGGCGCCCAGCTTTATGCAAATGAAGCCTGGGAAATTCAAATCCTGGGCTTCATTTGCAACTCCGGTTGCCTACATTACCACCCTAGTTCGAACTAGGGTGGTAGTGTAGACATACCCTTAGAAAGCTCAAAGCACAAAATGAGATCATACTAGTTACACACATAAAGAGCAACAAGTAAGAATTATACAAATACATTGAAACCAAGAGAAAGAACAAGGACAGGGTGGGACTATTATTAAATGAACAAGGGAAAACATTAACAGAATACGTGGAAATGGCAGAGGTGCTTCATCACTTCTTTGTTTCAGTTTTCATCAAGAAGTTGTTGGTAATTGGACCCAACATAGTGAATGCCAGTGAAAATCTGTAGGGTCAGAGGGTCGGAGGTGGCCTTGAAACCTACAATGATCTCTGTAAATTGCTGTATGAAAAGAATTGTTTCTCTGCCCAATTGGGATTAGAGAGAGGCTTCCACTGCATAAGAGTCTGATAAAGGAGTTTGACTGTCATCTCTTAGAGATGTTGACTTGTTTGCTTGCTTTGCTATTTGTTAGTGAAATATTGGGGATGGAACAGAGCCTGCAACTTAGGAATGCAAGGTTTTTATCATGAGATGTGTAAGCTAAGTGCTACTACCTACTGTTGCTATAAAATCTTTTGGTTATATCTGATTGACCTTCTAGACCTTCAGCAGCTTCTAACTTTCAAGTAACTAGTGGGGAAAAAATTATTCTGTAATTCAGCTTTAACCTTTGAGGAATGATTTCCCTCCAAGGAATAAGGGTTTTATCTGGGCTTTTGAACCAAAGTTGCATATTACTTTCTTTTCTGGAACACTGACTCAAAGTGTGGACCTGAACAGTTTTGTTTTGTGATGTTTACTTCCTACATGGCTGGTATGAAAAAGTAAAATGAAATCAAAAGCTGGTATTAATGCTGGATTATCTAGATTAATATTGTTGCAGCTGGAAAGATACCTTGCTGTTAGTAATCAGAAAATGGGGACCACTAAAAAGGTTGGCCTTAATTTCCACTCTCTAGTAAATCTGGTGCAAAAATAAATCACCATATTATAATCCACCTAGAACCATGGAAGCCTCGGTAAGGAAGAGAATCTTCAGTGTTCATGAGTCTTAGAAAATCGTCTGTGCTTCCTTCAAGATAGAATTAAATATTTTCCAGTACACAGTATGGATTTAGGGCCATTTTTTCATCTTATTCATGCAAGTAGCTAGAGTAGATGCAATGGAACTGCTTATGTGAGTGAAACAAGCTGTATTTGACCCATAGACTGCCTGTATAGGTCTCCCATAGGTATTACATTTCTCCCAATGGTGTGTGAATGCCCTGAGCTAGTAAAGGCAAATTATGGAAATGGCATTTCCCTATTTCTATTTCCAAATATGTCAAATCTTTTCAATTACAGGTGACATGTTCCAAATCCATTACGCAAACAATATCTGTGGAATTAAAATGAGCAGTCGGCAGTATACTATTTTGAAATTTGCCTCTGCTTTTTTGGAACTGGAGCTTGCAATTTTTTCCTCCACCATTTATCCACCCATTTTCCCAGGTCACGATGCTCTTTAGAGGTACTTTTTTGTGTTGGTTGCCTTTTTCATTTTATATCACTGAAGCTTTATAAGGGGGAGCAAAATTATGCAACTTCATGATGAACTACTTGTGCTACTGTGGCACTGTGTATAAATTCTTCACAGTAAACAAGAGCATAGTGCTGGATGCTAGAAAGTGATAGAATCATTCCTCCCCCCCTCTCCTCCCCACGCACAATAAAAACCTGTTTTATCCTAAGGTGATCTTAACCAATAAATGCTTTAAGTTACATGAAAGCCTTTCACCATCATGTTATGGATTCTTTTCTGTTAAAAAGAAGAAATTGATTTTATGCTTGTTGCTAACAATTTGCTGTGGTTAATATACTTGTGTTTGTAATGAATACCTTGAGTCCTGTTTTCCTCCTTTTATTGGCTTCCATTTATTTCTTTATTTTTGACAGTGAAGGGAGTTTATAGTTAGCAATCAGGTTTTAAATATGGAAGCCTTGCTGTGAAATGCTACCTTTTTAACACATTCAACATCTGTACACCTAAAAAACCCGAGACATCTTTGTCTTTTTAAAACCTAGTTACTCTGTCTAGCCACTGCCATGAAACCTGAATCCAGTAGATTCCCAATAGATCTGTAAATGTGTATATAAGTTCTAAAGAAATACATACGTCTACAGTTAAGGGAACATCATTGTTAATGATGCCATTTAGCATAGTTTAGCATTTCTTTCCAAGAGTTATTGGACTCTGGGCATTGCTGTGCCATATGGATATATATTTTCTCTTCATTATGAGACTCTCAGACTTTTGATTTGGGCATTTTAGAGCTCCTGTTAGAACAGGAGATCAGGCAGCATTGTCTAAAGAATACCAATTTTGCAACATTTATGCACCAGCATCTTAGATTGTCCATGCTATGCTGAGACAGAATACTTCCTGGGTGGCAGCTGGAGTGACCTGGCTCTATGCTGTCCCCAGTCCATACTACCATCTAATCCCATTCCTTCCCGAGACTTTCCAGTGCTTTTGTATTTGGCCCAGAACATTTCCCACTCCCCCCCCCTCCCCCCAATAACATGCCTTCCTGGCTGCAACCTACATTTCCTTGCTGCCTTCATGCTTTTGGGGCTTTTAAAACAAATAGTTGTGTGTGAATGTGTACCACTACCCTCTTCTAGATTATATCAGAACTGTGCAACTGTGTGTAATGGGCCATCTACCACTACTGGAGATTCTCCTTTGGCTAATATGCTGAAGGATAGCTCAGTGGTTTGAGCATTGGCCTGCTAAACCCAGAATTGTGAGTTCAATCCTTGAGGAGGGAGCATTTAGGGATCTAGGGCAAATCTGTCGGAATGGTACTTGGTCCTGCTGTGAGGGCAGGGGACTGGACTTGCTGACCTCTCAAGGTCCCTTCCAGCTCTATGAGATAGGAATATCTCCATATATTACTAGCTTATGAGTTTGCAAGAAAAAGGTTCAGGCTGTCACCATGAAGTTCTCAATGTCTGTGAAGTGTAATGTGACAACTGTCACATCCTAGATGGCCAGAGTAAATACTTTTTCTGCACTCCTCTTGGATCCTCTCTGGCCTTTATACTGGTTTACTCTGTTCTAGTAAGTTTTCACAGTTCCCATCCCTAAGTCATTGCAGGAAGGACACAGTGATTGAAAATGTGATAAATTACTTTTCATGATATGATTTAGCTTCCCAAATGTTCTTCATCCCACCAGCATTTTCTATTCACTTGCTCCATATGCTCACTCTCTGTCATCACCAGCTGGATCTAAGAAATGCATTTGGCTCTGGATTCCAAGTCATGTCCACTTACAATCACTATCTTCTGGGCTGTGCATTAATTAAATGCTGTTGTCACTTTCACCCTTTTTTTTTTATCAATCATGGTTTTGACTTCCAGTCTGTCATTCCTTAGTAAGCTCCAGCCCCCTCTTGTCTGCGGCTTCAGCTATGAGAATGAAGTCGTTAATAATCCCTGACTTGCTTTAGAAATACTTTTGCGTTAATATATCTCGCCTTCCAAAAGCTTCATTACAGGTGAGCAGTGTCACTCCTGTCTCCTGTTAAGTACCTCGTTTCACTGATGGACAACTGTTCAGAATCCAAACATGGCTAGAGGTTCAGGAAGGTGCTTTGTAAGCCCAATAAAAGAGGTCATTTTTGCAAGTTTATGGGGTTATGTGAAGTTGTTTCATAGTCTCTTCAGGCATCTCTCTCTTTTTCAGCTTTCTCATAGTCCTGCTGTTTCATACACCATACTATTGTAGTAAGACGAGGGCCTGAAACATAAGCCCATGTACCACAGGCCAGATGTGAGGCCCGAGGCCTAGACAACAATACTCATGACTGTACTAATATAAAGCAAAGGGCAGCTCTGAGCAAGAGGCAGGGTCGTGTTCACAGCTTCACTTTCTTTATATTAGCAAAATCTTGAGCATTGTCCTCTAGGCCTCAGGCCTTTCACAAGACCTGTGATAGAGGGGCTTATGTTTCTGGTAGGGTTGCCAGGTGTCTGGTTTTCTACCGGACAGTCCAGTATTTGAGCCTCTGTCAGGTAGAAAAATTCAGAAAATACCAGACATGTGCGATGTCCGGTATTTTCTGAATTTCTGGCTGGGCACCGGATGGAAGCTTCCTAGTCCGAACTACCTAGTCCATGCCGTGTGTAGCCGCACAGCACGGAGTCCGCACTAGCGGACATTTAAAAATGGCGGCGCCCGGCTTTATGCAAATGAAGCGCGGGAAATTCAAATCCCGGGCTTCATTTGCAACTCCGGTTGCCTACATTACCACCCTAGTTCGAACTAGGGTGGTAGTGTAGACATACCCACTCTTAGGTCTCACCAAAGCCTAGTCTGAACTAAACCCCATCATGAAATGTCTTTCTTATTATGCTACTAGTCCATACTTTCCTACAGATCAGGTATACTAGCATCCATGTTTTCTATTTGGGTCTGTCTCTATTATAGAATCAACTATCAACAGTGGCGTGGAGAGGGTGAATAAAGAAAATGTATTTATTATTTCCCACAATAGAAAAACTAGAGGACACTAAATGAAATTAATGGGTAGCAGGTTTAAAACGAATAAAAGAAAGTTCTTCTTCACACAGCGCATAGTTAACCTGTGGAACTCCTGGCCAGAGGAGGCTGTGAAGGCTAGGATTATAACAGAGTTTAAAAAGAAGCTAGATAATTTCATGGAGGTTAGGTCCATAAAAGGCTATTAAAGGCCAGGGACATCATTTCTATCCCCTGGCTGTTTGTCAGAGGCTGGAGAAGGATGGCAGGAGACAAATCGCTTGATCATTGTCTTTGGTCCACCCCCTCTGGGGCACTTGGCGCTGGCCACTGTCCGCAGACAGGCTACTGGGCTAGATGGACCTTTGGTCTGACCCACTATGGCCATTCTTATGTTCTTAACTATGAAGAAAACGAGAAAAGATATATCCTGGTTATATAGTTCTAGTAATATAGCAGTATTAGTTTTCCTACACAGTGCCAGTCTTGATTGGAAACATACAATGGGAGAAACAAAAAACAGGACTATGCAGCACTTTGAAGATGGTTTATTAGGTGATGAGCTTTCGTGGGCCAGACCCACTTCCTCAGATCAAAATAACGCTAGTTATTTTGAAATAACTTAGTCCACATCTACACAGAAGGCAGTTATTTCGAAATGATGTCAAAATACTGTCAAGCTGGAGGACTTCTTATTCTGACTCCTGTAACCCTCAGGCTGTGTCTAGACTGGCAAGTTTTTCTGCAAAATCAGCTGCTTTTGCGGAAAAACTTGCCAGCTGTCTACACTGGCCGCTTGAATTTCCGCAAAAGCACTGACGATCTCATGTAAGATTGTCAGTGCTTTTGTGGAAATACTATGCTGCTCCCGTTCGGGCAAAAGTCTTTTTCCGAAAAACTTTTACGCAAAAGGGCCAGTGTAAACAGCAGAGATTTGTTTTCTGCAGAAAAGCCCCGATCGCAAAAATGGCGATCGGGGCTTTTTTGCGGAAAAGCGCGTCTAGCTTGGCCACGGACGCTTGTCCGCAAAAAGTGCTTTTGCAGAAAAGTGTCCTGGCAATCTAGACGCGCTTTTCCAAAAATGCTTTTAATGGAAAACTTTTCCGTTAAAAGCATTTCCAGAAAATCATGCCAGTGTAGACGTAGCCTCATTGTATAAGAAGTAAGGGAAGTCGGAAGAAAAGAGGTCTATTTCGAAATAAGTGCTGTGTAGAACATAAGAACGGCCATACTGAGTCAGACCAAAGGTCCATCTAGCCCAGTGTCCTGTCTGCTGACAGTGGCCAATACCAGATACCCCAGAGGAAAGTTGCTCCCAATTTCAAAATAAGCTATTTTGAAATAAGCTACACAATTGATGTCACTCTATTTGCATAGCTTATTTCGAGTTAAGCCCTGTTGTTTAAGCACATGCTAAGTAAAAGGCTTGTTCTTAAATCTGGTTATCTAACTCAGGGGAAAATAACAGTGAAGAAACAACATGGCTTTTTAATGGGCTTAATAGCTTGACTTCAACCCTAAACCTCCCTGCAGAATGGAATTTGAGCTGCTAACCCAAAATAAAAACAGAGCTGCCATGTCATTTTAGCATATGTTCAGAACACACCTAGCTTTGCAGTGTAGACTTCCGACTTCTTTAGATCAGGGACAGATTCAATCACTGAATTTCTTCAGCTCTTAGCACTTTGTGGATCTGCTGAAAACAAAGCTACACATAATATAGTGATAGTAAATAGATCAGGACCAACAATTCTCTGTGAGCAATTCCTTGGTTCCTTTTTTTCTTCTTCTTCCTTTTTGAACAGAGGAACAGCACAAGAGAAGATCAGTGCCGTCAAAGATGGCTGAACAGGCCTGGAACTGGGGTCAATTTGTGAATGGTCTCCATTAGATCCAGGTTTTGTGCAATCCCCAGATTTCCATATACAGAAGTAGCTCATGACCCTGAGTGAAACATCCTGGGTGACTTTCTCCAGGAGTGACACCTTGCTTAAGTAACAAAATCTTTCTTTTAGTCATTCTGTCTGATAACGGAGCTTACTCATGTTATAAAATGTCAGATGCTTATCACAAAAATGATCTTCCATTGGCTCTCGAGGAGGAATCAAGTGTATTAATCATGGGGGAGCGTGCTGGCATTCCCTTAATTAAAGCAAATTGGCAAAGAGCCAAGTGATTAGAAAAACTGGTTCCCTGATTTGAGGAGGATTTGTGTGTGCTCTGCTTAGCACAAACCAAGATCTGATTCTGTCATTCTGGGTGGTGGAATGAATCTAAGATGATTTGGTCTATAGAAAGGCCAAAAAGGGAGGAGAGGCTATGTTTAATTTCCAGCTGATTGCAACATTTCCTTGGAGTTTGCTTTTGAGACCATTGTTAGTTTAGTAAATATCCCAGACCCCCACGCCAGTCTGTGATGGAAGATTCCTGTGCAGAGTTTTGTTTAAGGGGCCCGGAAATAGAGCAATACTGGAGACGGACACTACAAAGATACCAATGGCCATGAAGCACGTAGCAAATGATGCCCCTGCCATAGCATTAATGCATCTTGAGGGCCAAATTAAGATTGTAATCCATTGTAGGGGGCATAACACAGACACACAAACAGAAGCAGCCTGAGGCTGGCTGTGGCAGCTGGTGCCCCAGGCAGAAGGCATGATCGGCACCCCCGCCTGCACGGCCATCGATGCCCGTGACATCATCATCTGGCGCCCGGGCCAGCAGTGCCCTAGGCAACTGTCTAGTTTGCCTAGCCTCATGGGCCACCCCTACATACAAAACAAGACAGTCTCTGAGTCCAAAAGAAGAAAAAACAGAGCAACAAAAAAGAAGCATCACTGTTCCTATTTTACAGATGGGCAG
This sequence comes from Pelodiscus sinensis, assembly GCF_049634645.1. Lineage (NCBI taxonomy): Eukaryota > Metazoa > Chordata > Testudines > Trionychidae > Pelodiscus > Pelodiscus sinensis. The sequence goes on from NC_134715.1 coordinate 125,771,683, forward strand.
GAGATTTAAATGATTTTCCCCCAAATCATGCAGGAAATCATTAGTGTGGCTTGGAATTTAACCCAGATCACTGAGGGTATGTCTATACTACGGGATAAGATTTAATTAAGATATGCAACTTCAGCTATGTTAATTGAGTAGCTGAAGTCAAAGTAACTTAACTTTTGGTGCTGTCCACACTGCAGACAGTCAAAGGGAGAACACTCTCCCTTTGACTTCCCTTACTCCTCGTAGAAGCAGAACTACCAGCATCAACCAAGGTGTCCATCTCAGTTCAAATTAGCGTGTCTTCACTAGACCCGCTAATTTGAACCCTGGAAGATTGACAGAGGCTGCTTCGATCTTCTTTGTAGTGTAGACATATGCTAAGTGAAGTCCTTCAAAGCAGGACTATTTTTCCTCATACCAAAACTACTGGGCAGGAAATTTATTTTCCCATCAATGAGCAGTCTTTGAGAATTTGAAAAAGTGCTTTTATTGCAAAGCACTTTGGGACAAAAATCCAAATCTGACATTTTTGTGAACAAGCAAACTAAAACAAAATTTGGTTTGGATTCAATTTAAACAATTTAGCTTTGATAATTTAAAAACTTTTGGTTTTGATTGGCCTTTTTCTTTTTTCTTTCTTTTAGTTATACAATTTCCTTGTGTAAATTAGGTTGCATTTTGAAAGTTTTTTTTAAACTTTAAAAAAAATGAAAACTTTTCTACGTGAAAATGTCAAAACAGGATGTGTTGAAACTTTTAACATGTGGTAGTATCATTCTTTCCTACAAAGAGTTTTGGTTTTGATTAACTGGGATTTTTAGTTGAAAAAAATATATTTTGTCAAAAATCCCTGATCAGATGTGCTCAAAACATCTTAAAGAGTAAGCTTCTATGTAATACCTATACAACCTTATTTCCCTAGCTTAGCTTTCATACTCCTCTTACACATTTCAGGACCTTCATGTTTTATGAATAGGCTAGGCAGAATTAAATTTTTATTCTTTTACAGTTCCGATGGCCAAAATTGATATTTATTTTTAAACATGTCTTTTTTATTTGATCTATTCAAATGTTCACAGATGTGTGAAATTATGGGAGGATCAGATGAGATGGCTGAAAAATAATTAATAAATAATAGTAGATGTTGAGATTGGAAAAAGTTTAAGCTTTATAACCAGAAACCAGAAACTGTCAGAATCACATGTTGAAATATACAAAGTAAATATCCTGAAATCAAGCTCTACTGTGTTCTCAAGCAGCATTTTTCTTACTTTGTCTATCTGTAAATTTCAATTATTAGCCACGGAAATACTTTTCTTGGGGTGTATATGTGTATGCATGGTGATATTAACATTTTCTGACAAATGCCAATAAAATCTATTCCTTCCATGTCTGTTTATTATCTAATAAACCAAAGCAACCCTTTGTATCTTTCCCACCATCAGTGGTGCAAGAGATCTGTATTTATTGTTTTATTGTCATGTAATATGCTCAGATACCATGGTGATGGACACCCATTTCAGATAGGCTGGTGATAATGAATTTCATTTTGGCGTATAACAAATTAGCATATCACATAGAGCTTATCTCTCTGTCCTAGGTATTGATATGGTTTTCATCACTGCAGTATCTGAGCACCTAAACTAAAGCTTCTCTTTATTAATCAAATTCCAGTTACATTAACCTGGTTATTCAGTATGAAGAAAAAAAAACTCTACAGGATTAAAATTGCATTCACTTGCCACCTTATTAGTGGGGCTCAAACATATTATTCTTCATAGAAATGAATTATAATACAAAATATAAATCAATAAAGGAGCTAAATCAAAACTGCTTTTTGTGTTTGTCAGATTATTCAGTAGAAAAGCTAACAAAATTAGGCTCTTATTGATATGATAATCAGTAAATACCAACGTATTGCTTTCCAGATCACAAAATTTTAATATAACAGATCAGTAGACAACTAAGTCAAAGCTGCTTTTTATATCAATCAAATTCCAATTAAATGAGAACAGATTACTCAGAAAGAAAGCTGTCAAAATTAATCCTCTATTGATGCACTTGTAAGCGAATGCAGATATGTTACTTTCTAGATCTGCGTTTCAAGTAAAAAAAATGTATATACAGTAAATTAAAATTTGAATATATGCCAGGGATGCTGGCTTGCATTTTACATGAGTCCTCAAGTACCAGCCTTTTTTGTGAGCCCCTTACGAAACTAAGCAGATTTTCAAAAAGGCAGTTTTACTAAGTTTTCCCATGTGTTGTTTTTTATCTCCAGTTGAATTGTTGTTCCTGATTGTTGTAGAATCATAAAACTGGAAGGAACCTCGAAAAGGTATCAAGTCCAGTCCCCTTCACTCCTGGCAGGACCAAGCACCATCTCGGGTAGGGGTGGACAAAAACCAACCCACGGGCGTGGTCAAGTCTGCCAAGGTTAGCTCCCAATGGGCCCCACTACACTGATGTATTTACCTTCTCCACCATAGTTATGGGAGAATCACATCTCCCTTTGGCTGTGGATTGCTCTGATGGCCCATAGATTGCTCTGATGGGAGCTCTGATGGCCCATAGATACAAGTAAATATAGCTACAGTAGCCCAATGGGGCTAATCTTGGTGAATGGCCAGTGTTTTATTGCTCACCCTGGATCCAGACCATCCCTGGCCACTGTTCCCCATAAGCTGTGTACTTGTGCTGCTTCTCAGAAGAGAGTCAAAGCCACTCAGCTGATTAGCAGTGTCCACAGTTACGTTTTTGTTTCCTCTGTTGATGCGCATTTGCGTATGCTTTGGTACAACATACACATTTATTCTGCACATGCATGGAAAAAATCCGCACATGGATGGAAAAGATTAGAGGGAACACTGTACAGGTGTTTGTCTAACCTGTTCTTAACACTCTCCAATTATAGAGATTCTACAACCTTGCTAGGATTCAAATCAAGTGGTTAGAGATATGCATGTTCTGAGTTGCTCCCACGATTCTCCCCAAATCTGCCACTCTTATTCAGGCTGGGTACTAAACTAGCTTCGCTGGGATTATTTGCACAGTAAAATATTTCTCCGGGTGCTCAGCAGGGTCTGGGCCACAAAGGCGGGGAGAATCTCATGAGGCAGAACAAGAAAAGGAAGCAGAAAGGAGAGGATGAGAGACCTTTTCTGCCTGGGTTTTTCAAGCAATGTCTAGCTCATCCTTCCTGTTTTCTCCTTCACTTAGCGGAATATGAAACAGCTACTGAGGTAGCAGAGGCTGGAGTTTAAGGTTTTCAGCAAGATGTGAAAGAGTAAAGGCCTGCTGTTTGAGGCTGGCCTGAGGCTTTCTTGCTGTGCGAGCAAAGCTGTTCCACCTGATGTACATCCAAACCCCATCCTTAACAATCTGTTCTGCTGCAGTCACTGCTGGAAGGATCCACTGAATGCTCTCCCTTAGACACAGGCTCTCATTAGCTTCCACCACGGCCTTTTGTTATAGGGACCTTGAAGGCCTTTGTTATTAGAGGAGAACAAAGGTTCTGTTTTCTTTGTCAACGGGAGCAGTCACAGTGGGTGAATTAAAAAAGATGGATTCACTCCCTTGGAGAGATATGTGGCAGGCACTGGAGAGCCATCAATTAGTGAGAGCTGGCTGAATAGTGGGAATATATATTTGCAAATCTGTCCGCAATGTTTTGGCACAATATAGTGGTTTTGTTTGCTTGCGTGGAGACAGTGTATAGGCAGCAAGTAACCGAAAAATTATTTTAGGGCATGCCAAAAAGAAGAGACTTTACTGGATATTATGGCTAGCCTAAAAAAACAAACAAACAGAAAAAACCCAATTTCATCACAGTTGGCAGCAAGCTTTTATTCATGCTTTAACTCCTATATGTTACAATTTAGAAAATTCATTCATCTGAAGCTATTTGAATGGCACCATCTGAATGTTAAAATATTTCCTAAATCTGATGTGTGATTTGATCCAAAGGTATTTGTATTATTTTGGGGTCATTTTTATGAACATCCACAAGACTTTTTTTAAAAATTTTGTGGGGAGGGCAAAAATGTTTAGGGAGAAGATTTAATTCATGTAAATAAGGACATTGACATAAGTAGAAGCTTATTTGCTAAAAAAGGAGTCATTTGATTTCTTTCAATACGTGACAGCTTCCATCTTGGCCAATACACAGGGATTGAACCAGGAACCTCCAGTGCTTATAAATCACAAATTATAGCTTCAGCTGAAGTTCACTAGCTGGAGCTGTAACAGACTCCTACCTAGAGATGGTTGAAACAAAATTTATGGAAAAAAGTTTTTCACTGAAAAATCAGTTTAGCTTTCTCATTTTGTTTTGATTATGTTTGAAGGTTTAGCTTTTACTTTGCTATTATACGGCTATTCTAATGTTTGTTATGTTTATATTCTATATAACGTTTTAAAGTAATATAAAAGTTGAAACTAAGGAAACCAAAGCAACTCAGTCAAAATGACACATTAACACCATCAAAGCAACATGTCCTGGAATTTTCTTCCCCTCAAACTTTGTAATTTTGTTATTTCCTGTTCCAATTTAGAATGAAAACACATGTTGGACTTAGAATTTCTATTCTGCAAAAAATTGAAAATTCCATTTTCTGACTAGCTGTCCCATTAGCCTTTATGGACCAGAAACAGAGAGGGGCCTAGGACACATACTCACCAGAAGCTTATAAATATATTATCTAGTTATTTGGAGGGGATGTGGCAAGAAAAAGTGGAGCATTTAAAAAAATCACTAGCTAACGAATCTGGCTTACACCTTTCCCTGTCTGTGTCAGTCTTAAAAGAGAATGCAGCTAATTTTAATTATGAACTCAAAATTCTGAAAATGTCTGATCGTGCATCCACTTGATGATACCTGGACAAAACATGGGGCTTGTTTTCAGGTTTTCAAACTCAATCAGGACCAGACTGAGAGCTGAGATCTAAATTAGACACCAAAAGGTTTTCAATTAACTTTAATCTCACTAGGTACAGTCCTCTTTTAAAAATCTGTCAAAGATTCAAAGTGGAAGGCGTGAACTACACTATTGAGCATTTTTTAAATTCTATCTTGTATGTAAGTGACTAAATGGGAGGCAATTTACCATGAAAATGTGGCCCTTGGCTTCTAATATCTCTTTCTGTTCTCTCTCCTAATGGCAACCAAAGAACCTCTACATGCTACTTTGTCCCATCATTTACATTCCTTCTGTTTGATATTTTTAAAATACAGACAATAAAACCCTCATGTGTAAACTGTGGAAGAAAATTGGAGTTTTAATGCAAAAGTACAGGCAGTCCCCGGGTTACGTACAAGATAGGGACTGTAGGTTTGTTCTTAAGTTGAATCTGTATGTAAGTCGGAACTGGCATCCAGATTCAGCCGCTGCTGAAACTGACCAGCGGTTGACTACAGGAAGCCTGAGGCAGAATTGCTCTGCCCTGGGCTTCCTGGAATCAGCCAGCTGATCAGTTTCAACAGGCTGAATCTGGACGCCAGTTCTTACATACAGATTCAACTTAAGAACACCAGGCATCCCCAAGTCAGCTGCTGCTGAAACTGATCAGCGGCTGATTCCAGGAAGCCCGGGGCAGAGCATCTCTGCCTCGGGCTTCCTGTAATCAGCGCTGGTCAGTTTCAGCAGCGGCTGACTTGGGGACGCCTGGGGCAGAGCAGCTTGAGTGCTGTTGGGTTGCTCCAGTAGCGCCGCTCCTTCTGAAACTGACCAGCAGTGGCTGAATCAGGACACCTGGGGCAGAGCAGCTGGGGTGCTGCAGGACCAACCGGCAGCGCCCCAGCTGCTGTACCACAGGCGTCCGGAGCAAAGCCGCGGAGCACGGGGGCAGCGGGACAGCCCAGACGCGCCGTGGCCGTCATGCTGCCCTCGGGCTCCACAGCTTTGCTCCCCTTCTCCCTGGTCTGCTGGTCTCCAGCAGACCAGGGAGACCGGGAGCAAAGTGGAGCAAAGCCGCAGAGCACGCCGGCAGCGGGACAGCAGCGGCGCATGTGGGCTGTCCGCTGCCCACGTGCTCCGCGGCTTTGCTCCACGTCTCCCCAGACCAGGGAGACGGGGAGCAAAGCCGGGGAGCACGCGGGCAGCGGACAGCCCAGACGTGCTACGGCTGTCCCGCTGCCGCCATCCTCAGAGGCTTTGCTTCCCGTCTCCCTGGTCTGCTGGTCTCCAGCAGACCAGGGAGACGGGGAGCCAACCCTGTTTGTAACTGCGGATCCGACATAAGTTGGATCCGCGTAACTCAGGGACTGCCTGTATATTAAAGATTAAAAAGCTCCCCAATTAAGTCCTCCCTCTCCCATTTTTCCTGTAGAAATTTTTCTGCTTGTATTTCAATTTCAGCTGGTCTCAAAATCAGAAATAAGTAAAACCTAAGAAACTGGATCTCAGCAGTGCATACCAGGATTGATAACTAATGTACAAAACATACAGGTTAGTGGATTATAGAATCTTGTGACACACTGCTTTCAGCAGGAGAATACTTCAGAATTAGTTGTGCAGGTTCTTTGCTTTGTGAAAAGGAATTTGGTATTTGCTTTGAGTGTGAATACCCCTAAAAGATTCAATCATAACTTTTGCACATTTGAAAACAGGAATTTTATTGAAACATCTGCAGATGAAATAAACAGAAGATTTCACATAGGGCCAGCTCCAACACTTATTGACAATAAGGGGAAAGGCTGAAGCTGACTTTAGCAAAAGTTGAATCGAGCTTGTAGTTAACAATTTTAGATGACTACAGTCAGATATCTGTGCGTGTCTGGGAGGGCCAGCCATAGAGATGCAGCTCACGAGACTTTATCCCTCATTTGCATAGACACAAATTCTGGCTCTGCAGTTTGTGTGTGGGAGTCCAGTCTGTGGAAGTATTTTGTGGCCAGCAGAGGCAGGTTAAAATCAGTGAGTCCATGATCATAGTTTTTAAACACCTGGTGTTTACTAAAGAGAGTAGCTGCAACTATAGGGTGTGTCTAGACTACACCTCTCCATCGACAGAGAGATGTAGATTAGGCACATCGAAATTGCTAATGAAGCAGAGATTCAAATATCCCATGCTTCATTAGCATAAACATGGCTGCCACTTTTTTTCAAAATAGAGTTTTTACAAAAAAAAAGGCAATCTAGACTTGGATCTGTCAAAAATAAACCCTTTTTTGACAGATCCTGAAAACCTCATTTTTTAAGGAATACGGGATCTGTCAAAAAAGGGTTTATTTTCAACAGAGCCATGTTTAGACTCCTGTTTTTTTCTGAAAAACTCTGTTTCGAAAAACAGTGGTGGCCATGTTTATGCTAATGAAGCACGGGATATTTAAATCCCTGCTTCATTAACAAGTTCGATGTACTTGATTTGCATCCCTCTGTCAACAGAGGGATGCAGTCTAGACATAGCCATAGACACAAACAAGTTACTACACAGCTCCAATTCCAGCTTTGTCTCCCGTGTTCACCATTGTCTGAAACTCGATACAGGGTACAATAAATGTAGCAGATGAATAACATTCTGCATGCAAATATATCATTAAAATCATAAACTGTGAAGATGCAATTACCACATATTTTATGGAAGATGGCACAAAAGGAGCCTATTGTATAGGTGCTCTTCCAGGCTCTTGATTGAAGTGGATGATTCCATTGCTCTCTGGAAGCATGCTAGTTGTCTGACAATGTTCACTTTGACCATAAGCTCTGTCTTTGGACATGTGCTTAAAATTCACCATGGGAATCTGCCTGACCCCTTCTGTTCTCTGTCTGGAGTAAGTACCATTACACTCTGTGACACTGCAATAGGATTTTTCCTGTAAGCACCATATGCCGATAGCACAGAATAACTCTCCATCCGCTCCATGTGATCATCAATGGCAGAAGTGGGATTTAATCTGTAGTGTGTCATCTCAGTATTTAATACACACTCCATAAACTTTTTCCAAGCAGTTTGGAATTTCAGGCACCATTTTTAGACAACAGAACAACTATTTCATATTTTAAGCATAGACTATGCTAGTTTATTCTTCAATATAGTTAGCCAACAATTATATTTTAAAATAATTCTTATCTTGCTTTTGCTCCTGCACCATTCTCAAAAGTCTAGTATAAACATCCATGAAGAGAGAGACTATCTGATACTACAGAGCTCTTTGGTCTTCTAGCAGATCAGAACAGGTTTCAATGAAGGGAAAATAAGGTCAGAAAAACTCCAATGGGGAATACAACACCCATTCCTAAGTGGTTTCAAATGTATAATATTTATTAGCAATTATCTAATTACTTAATTATCTAATGAATTATTACAGCAGTTCACTGAATGATATACCAACTTCTCCATCACTAAGGACCTTTGAGTCAAGTGTGCTTGTCTTCCTAAAAGATATATTTAAGTTGCAACACAAGTAGTTGGGCTTGAAGCAAGAATTACTGGATGGGGTTCTACAGCCTGGATTATGCACAAAGTCAGAACAGATGATCCTCACCCCAACTGTGAAACCTTGGACTTTGGTTAGCAGGTCTCTCCATGGAGGATCAATATGGGTTAGAGACTATTTTAATATTTTTATCCAGCCACTGTGCATCACTCTATTGGTTTCTTGGTTCTAAATGCTTCTTGTCAATCTATGGACAGCAATTTTTTTTTCAGAAATTTAATCTCCAACATAATTAAATTAGCTGTAACATCTCCTTTTAGGTGTGGACTGATAATCTGAAACCAGACAGCTGGTCTTGTATTGCCAGAGGGAATTCCACCATTAATACAAATATTTAATGCAGATACAAACCCTCCTGGTTCCTATCCACATGCCCATCTGTTAGGATGATATTTGCCCACTTGCACATGGGTTAGATCACTACCCTAGCCATTAAGTGCAAGGTAAATGAAGGATTAAGATGGACAGCTGGCAAGGCACTGAAATTGCCTTTGATTCCACAGGAGATTACTCTTGTGTGCTACTGCTGAACCGGGGTCCTCACATCCCCACCTTAGAAATGACCACAGCTGTTCTCACATCTCTGCCAAAAGAATGAATACCTGACTGAGCAAAAAATAAGCAGGGTGGGAAATGTTCCTTTTTTCAAGGCCAGGGATGAAGAAATGGTTTCATATTTAGTTGGAGAGTTATCTTTGTCTGGATTGACATTACTCTGAGGTTATTCATTGTTATTATTAATCATCTCTGATAGCTCTGCAAATGGATAGGGTACTTTATAAGCACAGCTTAAACAGATCTGCTGACAGAAGGAGAAAAATTTCACCTAGAGAAGATGTGCAGGGATTTTTGGGGAGGAGGACAAAGTAGTGAGGATTCATGAAGGAAGTGGGTTTTTAAAAAGGGAATCTTCAGGGGGGAAATATGCAGACAATGAGCAGTAGACAGCATGATTGCAAAGGGTGAAGCCAAAAGCTGAAGAAGACAAAGGGGATGTGGTAGGTGTTTAAAGGGAAGCAAGAGCATAGGACATAAGAAAGGTAGATAGGGGAGATGTTATATTAGCTGCCTCAAGGGTAAACTTTGCCTGTGAAGAAAACAGAATTTTCACAGGGCCGGTCCTTGATGGTTTAATGAACATAGACCAGGGCTACTCAACTTTGGAAGCCCCGGGGCCACAATGATACTCACAGCACCTGCGGAGGGCCATAACTTAAGCGTGGTTGCATATACATGCAAATATATATGCAAATATATGAAAATAGCTTCTTTCACATTGATGGGAATGATTACAAAGCACTTCTTACAATGCTCCAGCACTCCCAGCACCTCCTCTGTGGAGGCTAGAAACGCCAACACCTTGTACCCGTCTGTTCCAGCCAGCCCATCCACTTGCTTCTTCCAATGC